>NC_134905.1:12979713-13014713 GCF_041734735.1 Babylonia areolata | reverse complement strand
GATAATCCTTAATTCTATATTCCAGTGCAAATAATTTGATCTATCTTTTGCGTCGTCAAACCCAAGAGAAATCAGGTACACTATGTTCTTTGTTGCTCAGCACTCAGAAATATGCGACATATGTTTATTGGAACATAAACACTACAAACATCCCTCTCTGTTTAAATTACGTTTGCAAATATCTTCAAGTATTACTAATGACGAAACATGTCTTCCCCTCTTTATATATGAAGCATTCAAACTGATAGGAACTGTTACTTCGTAACATGAATTTAATGAATATTTTATCGTCTACATTCACGCTTCTTTGCTTGTGTTGTTTCACTGCGACTGAGGCTTAAAATGCTTTAATGTGAATGAACCTTTCTATTCCAATTCTGTGAATATATCATTATTGTTCCAGTGCTCTCTCTCTCTCTCTCTCACACACACACACACACACACACACACACACACACACACACACACACACACACACACACACACACACACACACAAGTCGTACCCGAGCAGTACAAAGTTGTATCAGACAATCTGGGGTAACTGTTAGTAATAACGCGTCTTCTACTTCGATAAAGGGACTCAAAATAATCTGTTCCATGAGTAAAAGTACGGGATTGTATTAAGATATATTTTCAAGAGAACAAAATCCTCAATCATGCAGTAAGTGGGGAGAAACGTTTGAATAGTGGAAATAAACTGGTGTATATTTTTCATGAAAGTTAAAAGCGCACAGGACATAAAATTGAAATGGTTCCAAAAATGAACTATGCACAAAATTTTGGCTGATAATGTTATGTTATTCCCTATGGCAATTACGAATAAAGATAGTTGTTCTTTTAGAAGAGAAGGACGAGTTAATATTCAACACATGTTGTGATTCTCTCTTTATGTATAGTTGTTCTAGGAACAATTTTCCTTTATTAGATAGATTAAGCCAGGGATTAAGCGAGTGTTTGGTACTTTTTGCAGAGAATAAACATTTAAAATCAGACAGAATATTTGACTGTATTGGCGCTCGCCATTTTGGTTTTGCTTTAAAAAAATTCAATTTCAAAGTGGGTAATGTTGTTTCCATTGTAAGCATTGCTAAATTAAAACATGGAACAGAAAATCATGCCACGATGTTACATATGATAGATAATAACTTTGTTGAAAACTGATCAGTGAGTAAAAGACATGATGTACAGCAGAGTAGCTACAGGGTTTTTCTGTGTTGGTACTGGAATGTGCCGAAACAATTGCCATTACAGCCTTCGATTATGTTTTACAGAAAGAACAAACTAAAAACACCAAAATGCACTGCTGTCGAAAATGATACTTTAAAACCATTGAAATACTTCATTTTGATGTAAAAAAAAAAAAATGCTTTACACATGTTTTATGTTAGTCTACGTAAGAAATATTACATATTGTACGACAGCCAATACAATGTACTCTTCATCCATGTATGGCTATGTTTTATCCTGAATAAAAGGATATGTATCTGCATCAGTGTCTGTCTGGGTCTGATTTCAACTCTCTCTCTCTCTCTCTCTCTCTCTCTCTCTCTCTCTCTGTCTCTTTCTTTCTCTCACCCACACAATCATATACCCATGCATACATGCACGCAGGTGAAAACACACACACACACACGCACGCACGCACGCACACACACACACACGCACACACACACAGATACGCGTTTGCATGCGAGCCTGCACACATACACACTCACGAGCGCGCGCGCGCGCGCACGCACACAAGTACACAGATACATGTGCGTGCGAGCCCGCTCACACACACACACACACACACACACACACACACATTTGTCGGTCATGGATCTGCGGCCATGGGAGACCAGGTCAGTTGGCTCTGGAGCACCGTGCAGACCGATGCGGGGATTAATGGTACGACCATCAATTTTGATGGCGAGAACCTGCCGAGAGTTGCACAAGTGGAAAGAATTGAGCTTCCTTTCGTGCCTCGTTTACAGAGTCCATATACACACGAAAATACACGAACGCACACACACACACACACACACACACACACACACACACACACACACACACACACACACACACACACACACACACACACACACACACACACACACACACACACACACACTAAATGAGTGAATGAATGAATGGTTTATTCATATTGGCCCTCATGAAAGGGAAATAAACAGAGAGAGAGACAGACAGACAGACAGACAGACAGAGACAGAAACACAGAGACAGAAAGAGAGAGAGAGGGAGAGTCACAGAGAGAGACAGACAGACAGAGAGACAGACAGAGACAGAGGCAGAGACAACCGATGCAACCAAGACACTTGTATGCTCTCTGGTTCTCTCAAGATTAGATTACTGCGACTCTCTTTTGGCCGGCCTTCCCAAATATGTTAGACAGACTCCAACGAATTCAGAATAACGCTGCCAGACTCATTTGCACAGCTTCTAAATTTGACCACGTTTCTCCTCTCCTTGAGTCTCTCCACTGGTTGCCTGTTTCTGATCGAATAGACTATAAGCTATCCACTCTGACCTTTTCTGCAGTCAACGGATCTGGCCCCAAGTATCTTTCTGAACTCATCCATATCTATACCCCGTCTCGCCAGCTCCGTTCTCCCTCTGATACTCGACTTCTCAGGATACCTCACGTCAGAAGTAAGACCTATGGACACAGATCGTTTTCTTTTTAATCGCCAAAGACGTGGAACAAGCTCCCTGATAACCTCCGTCATTCTGATTCCCTCGCTGTTTTAAATCTCGTCTCAAAACACACCTTTTCCCTCAGCAATAAGTTCAATTGTGGCAGGTCCACTTCCTTTGCGTTAGCTGTGTTTGACTATGTGTGTATACATATGTATGTGTACATAACTACATGCATGTATATGAATGTGTATTGTGTGTGCGTGTGCGTGTGTTTATGTAAGTGTGTGCCTGCCTATGTGTGCGTATGTGTTAGGGTAGCTGTTAGATACACATGTATGTTAAAATGTATGTATGCAGCGTGTGTGTGTGTGTGTGTGTGTGTGTGTGTGTGTGGAGTCACATTTTGGTGTGTGTATGTAACACAGATATGATGTTTTATGTTAACAAAAGCGTTTTTGTAAAGCACCTAGAGCAGATTTCTGGATAGTGTGCTATGTAAGTATCCATTATTATTATTTTTTTTTTATTAAATAAAGAGAGAGTGGGACATGATGAAATTGAGACAGAGAGAGAGAGAGAGATTGCGAGAGAGAAGAAGAGAGAGTAGAGAAACAGAGACAGAGATTGAGATGCACACCAGAATATACCACATCACTTGTACAGACAATTGCAGTTACACAGTCACAATCTGACAAGTGTTAGAGAGACCGAGAGCGAAAGAGATAGAGAGAGAGAGAGGGTGAGATGAATACAGAGAGGGTGAGACAGATACAGAGAGAGAAAAACTGTGAGAGAAAAAGAGAGAGTAGAGAGCACACAGAGCATAAAACATTAGGATGTACCAGATCACTCCTACCGACTACTGCAATTACACAGTCACAATCTGACAAGAGTTGAGATAGAACGAGCGAGCAAGCAAGAGAGAGAAAGAGAGAGAGAGGAGGAGGAGGAGAGGGAGCATTGTTCTGGCAAAACGGGGACAAGCAAGAAGTGGAGGCAACTGGTGCCAGTGGGACCCAAGTCAATGGAGTCGTCATCCTGAAAACCCGGAACACAGAGCATAAGGTCAAGAACGTCACTTCACTTCACCATCCACTCCCAATGGCCAAGCACTCTGCAGTCCACAAAGCTGACGCTCACGTGCTGAGGAGTTCACGAACAGTTGACCTTGCGATGATACTGCGCATTTCCTAACTCATGTGACTTTCTCTTCAGGGCATGATCTGGGCTAGACTGGTAATAAATGGCACTGAATGTTGGAAGTATCGTCAGACCTAACTGTGCGACGGAACAGCAAACATTGTCTCCTTGTGCTGTGAACGGTTCAGTTTGAGTACTTTGGTTTAAAGTGACTTGTCAACAACTGAGTGTCGACATGTTGGGAAGTTTGGTCACCGTGCTTCTGCTGATTGGCAGTGAGTATTTCAGGGCACATGTGTGTGTGTGTGTGTGTGTGTGTGTGTGTGTGTGTGGTGTGTGTGTGTGTGTGTGTGTGTGTGTGTAGGGGGACGGTGGGGGCGGGGGGGGGGTAGTGTTTTCTAGGTATAGATGGTTGATTTCATATGCTTCTTTCTGTGTTTGCCTCACGTGTTTTTGACCACTATTGTATCACACGGATTTCCTGACCATTTGGGTTCTAGGTGTGATGTCAGCTACAATGAATATAACAACATTAATATTCCATCTTTTTTAAATGCTGAATACACATTTCTTACAATACCACAAGCAGATGACTATCATTTAGACAATTTTGTTGCCATGACAAGTGTGTTGCTTAACAATTCAAAGTACTTGGTACTTGGTTAACCACTAACATAAAGTAAAATGAAAACATGAGTTATGCTGAAACATGATCGGAATGAAATCATTATTTAAAACATGGATTAAACGACAAACCAGAGAACAGAGTAGAAGTACAATTCTTAAATCACTTATCTTGCCCAAACTGATTTAATCATGATGATTGTTTCCCATTCCTTCTGGTGATTTCATAAATGACTTGCAAAAAGTTGTAATGTTTTCACATGAAGAAAGGATAGAACAAACAGAAAACATGCAGTAAAAACATATGCCCAAATTAGACAGTATAAAGACTGGACCCAGTGGAATGGATGGGCCTTGGGGAAAAGCTTGATTTATATTTGTCACAATTGGGACTCTGGTACGAACTGTATTTATATGCGTTGATGACCCAGTGAATTCTAACAGAACTTTTATTCACGTTGTTTTATTTTCTTCTGACCATGCAGGACAAAGTGCGTCTTTGTTTTCTTCAGTTTGCTGATGATTACAAGAGGTGGTTTTTGTTTTGTTTTGTTTTGTTTCTTGTCACCAGTGCTGAGAAAATGCTGACCTATCTTTTATCTTTTATGGTCACAAACAAATGAAGCAGATCTAATATTCTCCACCACAGCCTACAGGACGCCTTTTGAAATTTGTTGTTGTTTGTTACTTATTATAAGCCGGACAGTGATGTGGACGCTGTTAATATTCCAATTGTATGTTTTTACTGTTGACTTTTTTCCTACATAAAGCATACACAAACCGAACTGCTGAGCGTTCTCGTATTGTTTTCTGTTGATTGAAATTAAGTGGCCAGGTTTGCCCCATACCAACTAACCCCGACATGGGCAGGCTGGCCTTTGTGTCAGCAGGTCAGCTATGAGCAACACTGTAAGTTATGTTACGATAGTTTTGCCATTTCTCGATATCACAAATTCAGTTGAAACCATGAATTACTCTTCTGTCTCTGTTAAAATATTCTCCACACTGCTTTGAGTGCAAAAAGGGGCCAACAAGCCCTGGTCTCCCCCTTCAGTTCTTTGCACAAGACTAACATACATAACAGATTCACAAGGAATGTAGGTATTACTAGTTCTGAATTGAGAATGATGATGGTAGTTATTTGAAACAAACACATCATGGATATGAGAGATTCTCGTGTGTGTGTGTGTGTGTGTGTCTGTGTGTTTAAATTGGCTGTGGCTTTGATGCCTGAATACAGTTCTTTATCAGTTCTGTTTGCTTGATAACTAAGCTGATTTGATCCTTGTATTTATTGTCATTACCTAACTCCTCTAAACATCCCTTAAGGCTACATTTTATTTCGTGAATTTGAGATGAACAAACATTAGATTTTCATTCTTTCACTATTAATTTGACTGTTTTATGTCTTCAAATTTGTTTTAATCAGAGCGACGAGTTCATCATAAAATTCAGTCACTCACGATGTTCACAGCTATTTATTTAAAAAAAAAAAACATTCTCACGATCTATACTGAAATAACTTCTGGAAACAGTGCAGATAGGCATTTTTAAAAGTTGAATCTATCACGCTTTAAAATTAACATATTTGTTGTAAACATAGAATATATTTTTTCAAATTTTGTAAAAGGAGAGTTAAGCAGCCAGTACTTGACTGTTCTTCTCGTTCATACAATTTCCATGGAAATAAAGACATTCTCTAAGGTTTCTGTTTTCTGAACGCATCTTTGGACAATACATATTAAATCAATATATGTAGAAACAAAGCATGGTGTTTTGTCTGATTGTGCGATTATGCTTTCTAAACCATCATACAATAAAAGATCCTGCAAATGCTTTGAAATAATATTGTGATCCTATTCCACGTTTCTGAAAATCGCCCACTGTACCACGGGTTGACTGATGTGTACGCTGTTAGTTGTGAGAAGACACATGTTCAGTGCACTACGTGTTCTGTCAGGTGCCACTGGTTTACAGTGGTCACAGAAGCTGAGGACAGATGCTGGTCCCGTTCAGATCTGCTCCGGGCAGGACATTCAGCTCTTCTGGAACTTCACGCTGGACAAAGGGGAGCGACTGAAAGGTATGTGTGAACATTTTATTCATACAATGGTCCATGCCCCTCATGAGAGGGTACTTACTTTATTAACTTACTAACTGCCTGTCATACCATCTGGCATGCAGGGAATCAAGGAAGATCCATCACTCTTGACTGTTTTGGGGCCAGTCTCTGAATGGCATCCCAGGAGTGTTGTAGGATCTTGATTTCTCCAGAAGATGTAACCTTGCTCCCTTCACATGACGTGTCCAATTCAGTTCCATCGTCTTCTCATGATGTTGGTTTTCATGTTCGGTTGATTGCATTGGACGAGTAGTTATTGATTGGAGGTGGTATTGGGCCAGACGATTCTCAGGATTTTTCGGAGGATTTTCGTGTGGAAGATTCACAACTTCATTAGATCAGACATTAAGGGGTAGGATACACAATAAGCGTAGTACTTGCAGAAAATAATGAAGCTGTAACAGATCGGAAATGCAATGCCTTAGAGAGAGAGAGAGAGAGAGAGACAGAGACAGAGAGACAGAGAAAGAGAGACAGACAGACAGACAGACAGAAGGGAAAGAGGATGTGAGGATATGTTATTTGATCAATCATAAACACAACTGTTATTCTGCTTTATTCAGATAAAAAAAAGAACATTGGCTTAGAAACACACACACACACACACACACACACACACACACACACACACACACACACACACACACACATTATGATATACTATCGATGAAATCAATGATGATGATGATGACAATGATGACGATGACGAAGGCATGGTGTGGGGATGTCAACCTGAGGGGAAGGAGGAGGGTGTCCTGGCCACATACGTGGACGATCACTTTGTGCCCATGTCCTCCTTCTCCGGTCGTCTGGCTCACCTCCAGGTAAGTCACGGCTTTACCAGGTGAGAGCTGTTCACCTGTGTCGATGGTGTCTTGGCATCATTCTCTTTGTCCATTGTTTGATTTCGTTTTCTCTTAACTGCGGACAAGAAATAGAATGTCAATTTGTTAGAAAAGCATACTCTAATCTCGGCAACACAAACATTATCCAGCAATAAACTGGGAACGACCCAAACAAATCTTGAGGCCGAAAACTGAACGAAATAATCTGGAGACTAAACGAAACAAAACGTTCATGATCCAGAAATACTGTTTAATCCGGAAAACCTACAACCTATCAGCAGAATGAGTGGAAAGCGTTCTTTTCTTTATGTTTAATGCAAAATCAGTATTGACAGTCAAAACATTTGACCAGTGGAATTGAGTTTGTTCACACACACACACACACACACACACACACACACACACAACACACACACACACACACACACACAAACAAAAAAAAACAACAAACAAACACACACACACATACACACACGAGACACAAATAAAAACCAAACATGGTCATTACAAAGACTAACTTTGTTTCCATACATGAGCCAAAAAGTAACCAAGTGACCAAACCTTATGTTTGTTTCATAACCAGGATGGAGGCATTGAACTGAGCTGCGCCACCATTCTGGAGTCAGGTAACTACAGCATTTCCGTCAGTACCGAAGACGTGCACAATACTCTGACTGTGCACCGCAAGACTGCTGATGTGACGGTCCTGGGTAAGTGAGGATTTTCAAGTGTTATGTCCTTAATCAGGTATACCAGACGTTGTTAAAGTGCTTCAAGACCCACGTGTGGAATAAAACATGCCGCACTTTTTTTTTCTTTGTGTGTGTGTGTGTGTGTGTGTGGTGGGGGGAGGGAGTGGGGGGTGTCTCACTGCTTGTATCATTATTCACGATATGATTGATATATCATTCATCTAGCCCATCCATCAGATTTCAGGGTCAAAAAGGAAATTTGACAGTATCAGTATCTGTTTAATCCGTTCCACAATCAAGGTTAAAGAATAGGAGAAAGAAAATAAAAGGTAGAAGAAAGTGATAAAGAAATATTCTAAATTGCTAAACCCCCCAAAATATTTCTCCTTTACCAAAGTCTGTACCCAAATGCCTTAAATGACTGTAGTTGATTTGATATATGCACGAATGTGCGTTTGTCTGGCACTTATAATTTAAGGGAATTCGACTGCCACCAAAGTACATGCTCAAAGGAGCTGTATCAGGCTTGATGAAATTCGAACCCTCAGCAAACGGTTATGTTTGAACGATTTGGATCGCTGAAAGGACCAAACTCATTACAACTGAGTGAACTGTGACAACATGATTGAGTTTCTGCTTAATGGGAGATACTTCTTACATTTGTGAGTACCCAGCAGAGAGAGCAGAGAAACGCAACTTGCGGTCCATACAACAATCAGTCACGAACACTGCCATTTGTCCACAGACGCGCCCAAAACACAGAGCGGGGAAATCCACGTGACCAGAGAGAAAAATGCCGTACGTGACGTCATCACTGGCGCGTGGCACGTGCAGCTGTCGTGTGGCAACTTCTCCGATCGAGGTCATCCCCCTGTTGACCTTACCTGGACCGTGAGAACCTTCTGTGTTCTGTTTGATTGGAGACTGTACATTTATACTGATAGAGATAAACAGTGGAGAGGGAAAGGAAGAAAAACAAGGAGACGCTGTGTCCCAAAAACGTTAAATAGTTTGCACAAACAACGCTGGGTTAAACGGTGGTGACAAACCTTACATGAATGAATAAAAGTTCATTAAGGTATGAGTTGTTGTCATTTGGTTTACTGATGACCAGACATAGAGAACTAGTTGGTCAGTGTTATCCTGAATGTGTCTGTCTGCCTTCTCTCTCAGTGCAGGTCAACGAAGCTTGCTGAAGTCAGATAAATCAATTTTGAATTAATCCACACAGTCATAAAAGTAACATGTACCATTTGAAAATAATACTGCGGATGAAACCAGGTAGATGACCAGGTAGATGCTGCCAACTGCTTTATTGACGACCAGACACAGAGAACTAATTGGTCAGTGTTAACCCGGAATGTGTCTGTCCACCCACTCGCTCATTTCAGGTCAACAGAGCATTGAAACAACAATAGAGTTTTGAAATTAGCAGTGCCATTTGAAAGTCATGTGGCTAATAATGCTGGGTGGATGATTTACGAAGGATCATTTCATCTTTAGATAAAGATAAAGATAAATCACAATGTAAATCTTCATGAATACAATTAGAAATATCACCACAGATCAGAAACGCTACTGCCTTGAAACAAATCAAATACCTGTGCTGTGTGCACCAATCAGTCCATTCGTCGTTCAGAGCATCACCCGTTAACAATGACCATTCCTTCACTCTGATGACAAACACAGGCTGAAAACATGCTCAAAGGAAAGTCAGCTAAAACATAAAGATTGAAGATCATAACTTGAAAGCACTGAGAGAGATACATGTTCTCCCAATGTTCCTATTCTGGGCACATGTCATGTTGATTTGAAAAGAACACTGCATCAATGTCCATCAATCATACAGATGTTCCAGCCTCACCATGGTCTTTCCTCAGACCCCCACAGGAGCACGGCTGGACAGCAGCAGTTATGAGGACGGCTTCTTCCATCTGTTGCTGCCCAACCCCCTGGTGGGAGGCAACTACAGCTGCAGCATCCCCCCCTCCCTGCCAGCAGCTAGGTGTATGGCTGAGGACTCCCCTCTGCTGGACACAGTGTCCGTGCTGGTGGAGGAGACTGCTGGCAGGTTCACTCTCCTGGAGGCCCGTCAGCAGGAGTTTGTGGAGCAGCTGGCTGCACAGAGGGAGATGTGGATGGGGGACGTTGAGGTCGTGGCCAACAGGACTGATGCACTGGAACAGTGGCGAGGTGAGCTGACGTGTGTGTGTGTGTGTGTGTGTGTGTGTGTGTGTGTGTGTGTGTGTGCGCGCGCGCGCGCGCGCCATAACAATGAAAATAATGCATCTGTCCGTCACCTTCTAAATCACGCATGACATCTAAAGCTAAAACAAAGAAATCAGCATTGAATGAACCATGAGAGATTCCTTTACAGACAAAATTTCAGGTGGCTAAGAGACAAAAATGGTAAATCAACAAGAATTTTATATAAATTTTGCGATAAAAATCAACAGAATATCCTGTCACGAAATTAAATTCATTATTCAACAAAGACGTCACATGTGTTCCATTTTATATCTTCCCTGGTTTTCGTTACTATGATAACTTTCAGTTTCATGCTATCGATATATCATTAAATATTTTGTTTATATTGCACATTATTTCAAACAAAATATAACTATAATTATGTGCTGAAGATGTATTTGTCGGGCGTTTTATTGTACTTAAAAATCACGAGATATGCTTCATCAAAACAGTTTCCTCACATCTCACAAAAAAAAACATACTGAACACGCGCGCACGCGCACACACACACACACACACACACACACACACACACATACACACACACACATACACACACATGCACGCGCACAGACACACACACACACACACACAGACACACACACACACTCACACACACACACACACACACACACACACACACACACACACACACACACACACACACACACCTCAAACCAACTCATGATCAACTGACGACTGATTTGTTTCCATCCTCAGACGAAGCTGTTCACAACTCTGTCCCTGTCCACTTCCACGCCAGACTGACGTCCGACACCGAGCTGTCCAGTGGCTCCATCCTGAAGCTGACCAATGTGCTGAATAACCTGGGCGGTGGATACGACTCCAGAACTGGTTACTTCACGGCCCCGATGGACGGCAACTACTTTTTTATAGCAACTACGGGGCCCGCCTCTAGCGGCAAATATGCCGGTATGGATATGATGAAAGAGGGAACGACGGTTGGTCACACTTACATGAACCAGGACGGCTACTACTACAATATGGGATCCTGTCATGCTGCCTTGCTGTTGAACGCTGGAGACAAGGTGTGGCTTCAGAGTTCGAGATCGAGTTTTTTCGAATCAGTTGTCACCTCTTTCTCTGGGTTTCGCTTTTGAAAAATGCCCCCCCACCCCCCGGGCCCTCCCCTCTCTCTCTCTCTCTCTCGCTCAGAATGGATATGCAAACATCGAATGATCACGTTAATGGGAAACAATTCGCTATCTGATTTACAAGTCTTTCGGATGAGACGATAAACATATGTCCCATGTGCAGCACCATGCACTTTGCGCACGTACAAAAAACAAAACAAAAAAACGACAACAATCGGGATGTCCATGTCCCTGGCAAAATTCTGAAGAAAAATCCAATCCATTATGCACGTGTGTGCGTGCTCGTGAATGAAGCCTGACTGAATGTCAGTCGGCTGTACACAGGTATGACCTGTTGGAGTGAACGACTCCGTGTTCGTAAAGCGCTTAGAGTTTGATTTGGTCTGTCTGAAGACATATGCTGTAAAGGTATCCATAATGACAATATTGTGTAAACTTCGCTGTGTATTGTATTCATTACTGGCTTAAACTGTCACAGAATTCTGGATAAAGCTTATGAAATATGTGGTTTAGATGGTGAGGAAAGGAAACATGGATGGGGGAGGGTCTTCCTTGTTTGAATAATTATGGGTTTGGTTTTGCCTGCATGAAACAGAGTGCTGAAAGTGTTAATGGTTTTATATCTGCTTTTCACGAAAAGCTAACTGATTTTCGTCATGGTAAATGTGGGATAGTCATGTTAATGCCAGTGACAGATTTGAGATGAAAAGAACTTTCTGAACTGAGCCTGATTGAACACCTCATCTGCTGCTGGACATAAAGGGCATTTGAAAGATCCAACAATGAAATACAGATCAGGAATATGAGAACTGATAATCCTTAATTCTATATTCCAGTGCAAATAATTTGATCTATCTTTTGCGTCGTCAAACCCAAGAGAAATCAGGTACACTATGCTCTTTGTTGCTCAGCACTCAGAAATATGCGAAATATGTTTATTGGAACATAAACACTACAAACATCCCTCTCTGTTTAAATTACGTTTGCAAATATCTTCAAGTATTACTAATGACGAACCTTTTCCCCCCTCTTTATGTATGAAGCATTCAAACTGATAGGAACTGTTACTTCGTAACATGAATTTAATGAATATTTTATTGTCTACATTCACGCTTCTTTGCTTGTGTTGTTTCACTGCGACTGAGGCTTAAAATGCTTTGATGTGAATGAACCTTTCTATTCCAATTCTGTGAATATATCATTATTATTCCAGTGCTGTCTCTCTCTCTCTCTATCTCTGTCTCTGTCTCTTTCTCTCTCTCTGTGTCTCTCTCTGTCTCTCTGTCTCTCTCTCTCTCTCTCTCTCTCTCTCTCTCTCTCACACACACACACACACACACACACACACACACAAGTCGTACCCGAGCAGTACAAAGTTGTATCAGACAATCTGGGGTAACTGTTAGTAATAACGCGTCTTCTACTTCGATAAAGGGACTCAAAATAATCTGTTCCATTAGTAAAAGTACGGGATTGTATTAAGATATATTTTCAAGAGAACAAAATCCTCAGTCATGCAGTAAATAGGGAGAAACGTTTGAATAGTGGAAATAAACTGGTGTATATTTTTCATGAAAGTTAGAAGCGCACAGGACATAAAATTGAAATGGTTCCAAAAATGAACTATGCACAAAATTTTGGCTGATGATGTTATGTTATTCCCTATGGCAATTACGAATAAAGATAGTTGTTCTTTTAGAAGACAAGGACCAGTTAATATTCAACACATGTTGTTATTCTCTCTTTATATATAGTTGCTCTAGGAACAATTTTCCTTTATTAGATACATCAAGCCAGGGATTAAGCGAGTGTTTGGCACTTTTTGCATAGAATAAACATTTAAAATCAGACAGAATATTTGACTGTATTGGTGCTCGCCATTTTGGTTTTGCTTAAAAAAAAAATTCAATTTCAAAGTGGGTAATTTTGTTTCCATTGTAAGCAGTATGCTAAATTAAAACATGGAACAGAAAATCATGCCACGATGTTACATATGATAGATAAAAACTTTGTTGAAAACTGATCAGTGAGTAAAAGACATGATGTACAGCAGAGTAGCTACAGGGTTTTTCTGTGTTGGTACTGGAATGTGCCGAAACAATTGCCATTGCAAGCCTTCGATTATGTTTCACAGAAAAAACAAACTAAAAACACCAAAATGCATTGCTGTCGAAAATGATACTTTAAAACAATGGAAATACTTCATTTTGATGTAAAAAAAATGCTTTGCACATGTTTTCTGTTAGTCTACGTAAGAAATAGTACATATTGTACGACAGCCAATACAGTGTACTCTTTTCATCCATGTATGGCTATGTTTTATCCTGAATAAAAGGATATGTATCTGCATCAGTGTCTGTCTGGGTTTGATTTCAACTCTCTCTCTCTCTCTCTCTCTCTCTCTATTTCTCCCCCTCGCACGCACACACATACACACACACACGCAGACACACACATTTGTCGGTCATGGATCTGCAGCCATAGGAGACTAGGTCAGTTGGCTCTGGAGCACCGTGCAGACCGATGCGGGGATGAATGGTACGACCATCAATTTTGATGGCCAGAACCTGCCGCGAGTTGCACAAGTGGAAAGAATTGAGCTTCCTTTCGTGCCTTGTTTACAGAGTCCATGTACACACGAAAATACACGAACGCGCGCGCGCGCACACACACACACACACACACACACACACACACACACACACACACACACACACACACAATGAATGAGTGAATGAATGAATGTTTATTCATATAGGCCATTGCCCCTCATGAAAGGGAAATAAACACAGAGAGAGAAAGAGACAGGCAGACAGACAGACAGACAGACAGAGACAAAACACAGAGACAGAAAGAGAGACACTGACACTGACACTGACACAGGTTTAATTGTGAAGGCCACCGGCCCATACACAAAGGGGTGGGGGATACAAAGGGGCAATTCGATCGCTCTTCACACACAAACACACACACACACACACACACACACACACACACACACACACACACACACACACACACACACACACACACACACAAAGAAAGAAAAAAGAAAAAAGGTGTACTGTACGTGAGCAGCCGATAACTGGATGAAAAATACATAGCATGTTCGTACTCATCATGTTTATAGTTATACTAATTCATTCATTGTGTAAATTCGTCTCTAAATTTTAAGGCGTAATAAGTGTATATAGCAAGATTTCTCTGGGGGGTAACACATGGGGGTTGTAGAATAGGAAACAATGTATTGTCATTGATATTTATGAACTCTGGAATATATTTCTGACGGATATGACCGTATTTAGGACACACAAAAATGAAATCGTATTCATCTTCCAGGGTGCCAGGACAAAACGGGCAGAAACGGTTTACATCCGCGTTCTGGAATCTTTTATTTATACCAAGCTCGTTTAGACCAAGTCGCAATCTTATCAAGGTATCTCTGAAACGTTCGATAGTGATATTGTCCAAGTATAATTCTGAATGAAAGTCTGTTTTAAATTATCGATAAATAGAAAATCTGTCACTACTACAAAGTTTAGAAAACCAGTCCAATTTAAATTTGTCTATCAGTTTTTGTTTAAGAGACTTTAAGAAGGCGAATTCATTTTCAGTACCCTGGTTCATCCATACATCAGGGAAACCACACATCTCTAAGCATGCTTTAAATTTACCAAGCCAATTTTCTGACGTCTTGTCATTTCTGTCTAGAGAATTCTTCAGCATCGATTCAGCCTGTTTCCGAAATCGTGAAAGTGGCATCCTGGTCAGTTTCAACCAGTAGTGAACACATGATACAGTCGAGTCAATAAAGAGAGGGTAACGACCGGTCTCTCCGTATACCATATAATTTGGTGTCTTGTTTGATACACTGAGTAATCTTTTGCATGCAAATAAATGCGCCGATTCAATGACGTCTACTTTAACTAAACCCCATATCTCCGCTGCGTACAGTAACATTGGTTTTACTTGTGCATCGAAAAGCTGAAAGAATACCTTTGTATTTAGATTGCCAAGTGCCCACATTGTTTTTAGAATGTCAAGTATTTTATTTTTTTGCCTTACTTGCAAATTCCTCACAAGCACAAGTTTCTGACAGCTTAGTAGTGAGTGTGAACCCTAAGTATTTGTACTTGTTTACTATTTCAATTGTGTTTCCTCCATATGTCCATTTTTCTATGTTAGAAGCATACCCCCCCCCCCCCCCTTCCCTAAAAATCATTATTTTGGTTTTATCCAAATTCACCGTAAGTCCCAGTTCCCTTGAAGACTTTTCTAAATTATTAATTTGGTTTTGCAGCTCACCCGGAGTTGACGACAACAGAACGATATCATCTGCAAATAACAACGAATAAATTTCATGAGAACCGGGTAGTAACTGGATACCATGTCTTCCCCACTGTCTCACAAAATCTGCAACTTCAGATATCAGAAGTGAAAAGATTATTGGGCTGAGGAGACAACCTTGTTTAACCCCTTGGGGACAATTGAAAAAATCGGTCATATTTCCACCCCACCTCACACAGGCTCTAACAGAACTGTACATGGCCTTTAACATGTTAATTAGCTTAGAGGATGCTCTTGCATTTTCTAGTGTCATCCACAATTTATTTCGGTCAACAGTGTCAAAAGCTTTGCGGTAGTCTACGAAGGCAGCATATACCTTTCCTCCCCTTTTGCTGTTTAATTTGTTTTTTATTATTGTGGTCAAGGTAAAAATATGGTCAATTGTCGAATAGTTTTTACGGAAACCTGCCTGTTCTTTACTGATTTTGCTTTCATTTTCAGCCCAGTGGCACAATCTTTTGTTCAAAATGGCCGTAAATGCCTTCCCTACAACACTAAGTAAAGCTATGCCTCTGTAATTATCTGGATTGGTTTCGTCTCCTTTTTTGAAAAGTGGAATTATAATTGATTTGCACCAGCCCAAAGGGAAATAACCGGTATCGTACAGTTTGTTAAATAATTTTGTCAGAAAAGGGGAAACAGGGTCTTCAGCATATTTCAAAAATTCTCCACAGATTTCATCTAATCCAGCTGCTTTGCCCAGCTTAATGTTTTTAATTGCATCTCGTACTTCTTTTTCTGTGATGTCACTATCGAGTTCTGGGACAACCCTTTCTTCTGTCCTGTTCTGTTCAGTTACGTCATGAGGAAGAGCGTCTGCTTCCTTTGCTCCGAAAACTTTTCCAAAATGCTTTTTCCATGCATCTAGTTCTATGTCGGGTTGGGCCTTTTTCGTGCTTGGCGCTTTTCGAATCGTATCCCAAAACTTACTGCTGTTTTTCCTATTATTTAGGAGACTGTCCTGGATTGACTTTTTATGAATTTGACGTTTTTCCTTTGTCAACGTCTTGTAATGTGACCTAAGATTTTTATATGTACGTTTGTCCAGATTGTGACCAGACTTATTGTACATTTGTAGGGCTCTACGTGCTTCGCGTTTCTTCTGACGGCACTCTTTGTCATACCACACATTTCCGACATGAGCTGGCGCACCGAATCGAACACTTTTTCTCGTGCACTCCCCTGCCTGCAGAACAGCCTTTGTAAATGTATCAAGGGCTGTCTCCATAGACATTTCTATCTGGTCATAAGCAGTTTGGAACATGTTTTGTGATTGATCACTGTTTATGTTTTCGATATATTCTCCCTTCTTTTCGTTAGTCCATTTTAATCTAGTTATTTTTGTGTTTTGTCTTGAATTGTCCTTCTGGTTCCCTAATGTAGTAAGTGGTTTGCAAGGCACTGTGAGACAGATAGGCATGTGACTGGATTCGACTCGGCTGTCAACTTTAAAGAGGGGATTGCATGAATAGAAAAAATCAGATGACATAAGAGCATAATCAATAACACTGTTCCCTTGGTCTGCAACAAAGGTGAACTTTCCAGATGCATCACCTACTGCATACCCGTTTAGAGGAATGCAATTTAAAACTGTACAAAAATCAATTAGAATCTTGCCAAACTGGTTCGTAACTTTGTCTTGAGACTGTCTGGTGTTCTGAATTGCGAAATCTATAGGTTCATCGTCACCATCCCCATCAAGGTTCTAATTGCCGATTCGAGCATTTAGATCGCCCATGACCAACAAATGCATGTCTTCTCCCCTCTGAAGAATATCAATGAGGAATTCCTCAAGCTTATTTAAAGAACAGTTTAAGTCCGGTTTCATGTCGTAATAGGGACTTTTGTAAGGAGTCACATATACAAAAGTACATAAAATGTCTTTGTCACTTCCAAATAAAGATTTCGAAAACTTTAAGCAAATCATATTGTCATTTTTGCAGGTTATTTGAGACATGAAAGGCTTTAACGATTTCCTAACTAGTACAACCACGCCTCCTGAAGGTCTACCTCACCTGGACAGAAAGAGAGAGAGACAGAGAGAGAGACAGACAGAGACAGAGAGACAGACAGAGACAGAGGCAGAGACACAGAGAGAGAGAGAGAGAGAGAGAGAGAGAGAGAGAGAGAAGTGAGATAAATAAAGAGAGAGTGAGACATGATGAAATGGAGACAGAGAGAGACAGAGAGAGAGAGATTGTGAGAGAGAAGAAGAGAGAGTAGAGAAACAGAGACAGAGATTGAGATGAACACCAGAATATACCACATCACTCGTACAGACAATTGCAGTCACACAGTCACAATCTGACAAGTGTTAGAGAGACCGAGAGCGAAGGAGATAGAGAGAGAGAGAGAGGGTGAGATGAATACAGAGAGGGTGAGACAGATACAGAGAGAGGAAAACTGTGAGAGAAAAAGAGAGAGTAGAGAGCACATAGAGCATAAACACTTGGATGTACCAGATCACTACTACAGACAACTGCAATTACACAGTCACAATCTGACAAGAGTTGAGATAGAACGAGCGAGCAAGCAAGAGAGAGAAAGAGAGAGAGAGGAGGAGGAGGAGAGGGAGCATTGTTCTGGCAAAACATGGACAAGTAAGAAGTGGAGGCAACTGGCGCCAGTGGGACCCAAGTCAATGGAGTCGTCGTCCTGAAAACCCGGAACACAGAGCATAAGGTCAAGAACGTCACTTCACTTCACCATCCACTCCCAATGGCCAAGCACTCTGCAGTCCACAAAGCTGACGCTCACGTGCTGAGGAGTTCACGAACAATTGACCTTTCAGTGATACTGCGCAGTTCCTAACTCATGTGATTTTCTCTTCAGGGCATGATCTGGGCTAGACTGGTAATAAATGGCACTGAATGTTGGAAGTATCGTCAGACCTAACTGTGCGACGGAACAGCAAACATTGTCTCCTAGCGCTGTGAACGGTTCAGTTTGAGTACTTTGGTTTAAAGTGACTTGTCAACACTTGAGTGTCGACATGTTGGGAAATTTGGTCACCGTGCTTCTGCTCATTGGCAGTGAGTATTAGTGTGTATGTGTGTGTGTGTGTGTGTGTGTGTGTGTAGGGGGCGAGGGGTAGTGCTTTCTAGGTGTGGATTGTTGATTTCATATGCTTCCCTCTGTGTTTGCCTCAAGTGTTTTGACTACTATTGTATCGCAAGGATTTCCTGACCATTTGGGTTCTAGGTGTGATGTCAGCTACAATGAATATAACAACATTAATATTATATCTATAAAAAAAATGCTGAATACACATTTCTTACAGCACCACAAATTTTTGTCACAGGCAGATGACTTTCATTCAGCCAACTGTGTTGCCATGACAAGTGTGTTGCTTAGTGCTTGGTAGTTGGTTAACCACTAACATAAAGTGAAATGAAAACATGAGTCATGCTGAAACATGATCGGAATGAAATGAGTAGAAGTACAATTCTTAAATCACTTATCTTGCCCAAATTGATTTAATCATGATGATTGTTTCCCATTCCTTCTGGTGATTTCATAAATGACTTGCAAAAAGTTGTAATGTTTTCACATGAAGAAAGGATAGAACAAACAGAAAACATGCAGTAAAAACATATGCCCAAATTAGACAGTATAAAGACTGGACCCAGTGGAATGGATGGGCCTTGGGGAAGAGCTTGATTTATATTTGTCACAATTGGGACTCTGTTACGAACTGTATTTATATGCGTTGACGACCCAGTGAATTCTAACAGAACTTTTATTCACGTTGTTTCATTTTCTTCTGACCATGCAGGACAAAGTGCGTCTTTGTTTTCTTCAGTTTGCTGATGATTACAAGAGGTGTTTTTTTGTTTTGTTTTGATTTGTTTTGTTTCTTGTTACTAGTGCTAAGAAAATGCTGACATATCTTTTATCTTTTATGGTCACAAACAAATGAAGCAGATCTCATATTCTCCACCACAGTCTACAGGACGCCTTTTTGAAATTTGTTGTTATTTGTTACTTATTATAAGCCGTACAGTGATGTGGACGCTGTTGATATTCCAATTGTAGGTTTTTACTGTTGACTTTTTTTTCCTACATAAAGCATACACAAACTGAACTGCTGAGCGTTCTCGTATTGTTTTCTGTTGATTGAAATTAAGTGGCCACTTTTGCCCCATACCAACTTACCCCGACATGGGTAGGTTGGCCTTTGTGTCAGCAGGTCAGCTATGAGCAACACTGTGAGATATGTTACTATAGTTTTGCCATTTCTCGATATCACAAATTCAGTTTAAACCATGAATTATTCTTCTGTCTCTGTTGAAATATTCTCCACACTGCTTTGAGTGCAAAAAGAGACCAACTAGCCCTGGTCTCCCCCTTCAGTTCTTTGCACAAGACTAACATATATAACAGATTCACAAGGAATGTAGGTATTACTAGTTCTGAATTGAGAATAATGATGGTAGTTATTTGAAACAAACACATCATGGATATGAGAGATTCTCGTGTGTGTGTGTGTGTGTGTGTGTGTGTGTGTGTGTGTGTGTGTGTGTTTAAATTGGCTGTGGCTTTGATGCCTGAAATACAGTTCTTTGTCAGTTCTGTTTGCTTGATAACTAAGCTGATTTGGTCCTTGTATTTATTGTCATTACCTAACTCCTCTAAACATCCCTTGAGGCTACATTTTATTTCGTGAATTTGACTTGAACAAACATTAGATTTTCATTCTTTCGCTATTAATTTGACTGTTTTATACATTCAAACTTGTTTTAATCAGAGTGACGAGTTCATCATAAAATTCAGTCACTCGCAATGTTCACAGCTATTTATTTTTTAAAAAATTCACGATCTACACTGAAATAACTTGAAAACTAGAAATTCCAGAAATAGTGCATATAGACAATTTTTTTTAAAGTTGAATCTATCACACTTTAAAATTTACATATTTGTTGTAAACATAGAATATAATTTTTCAAATTTGGTAAAAGGAGAATTAAGTAGCCAGTACTTGACTGTTCTTCTCGTTCATACAATTTCCATGGAAATAAAGACATTCTCTAAGGTTTCTATTTTCTGAACGCATCTTTGGACAATACATATTGAATCAATATATGTAGAAACAAAGCATGGTGTTTTGTCTGATTGTGCGATTATGCTTTCTAAACCATCATACAATCAAAGATCCTGCAAACGATTTGACGTAACATTGTGATTCAATTCCACGTTTCTGAAAATCGCCCACTGTACCACGGGTTGACTGATGTGTACGCTGTTAGTTGTGAGAAGACACATGTTCAGTGCACTACGTGTTCTGTCAGGTGCCACTGGTTTACAGTGGTCACAGAAGCTGAGGACAGATGCTGGTCCCGTTCAGATCTGCTCCGGGCAGAACATTCAGCTCTTCTGGAACTTCACGCTGGACAAAGGGGAGAGACTGAAAGGTGGGTGTCTGTATAAACTTTGGTGCGAAAATATGTTTGGAGCACATCTTATTTGTCTTCCACACATATACACTTACAAGCAGGGATACAAACATCTACTTGTGCTACATACATACACACACGGAAAGACAAGACAAGGAAACTTGTTGAATCGGAAATGCTAGAAAAAAAAAGATGTGTGTGTAGTGACATAATCACATATATTCAGAGAGTGAGAGATCGAAGTGAACATTTTATTCATACAAAGGTCCATGCCCCTCATGAGAGGGTACTTACTTTATTCACTTGTCATACCATCTGGCATGCAGGGAATCAAGGAAGATCCATCACTCTTGACTGTTTTGGGGCCAGTCACTGAATAGCATCCCAGGTGTGTTGTAGGATCTTGATTTCTCCAGAAGATGTAACCTTGCTCCCTTCACATGACGTGTCCAATCCAGTTCCATAGTCTTCTCATGATGTCGGTTTTCATGTTTGTTTGATTGCATTGGACGAGTAGTTATTGATTGGAGGTGGTATTGGGCCAGACGATTCTCAGGATTCTTCAGAGGATTTTCGTGTGGGAGATTCACAACTGATTAGATAGTCATGAAGGGTACGATGCACAAATTAGTGCAGTGTATGAAGAGGAAAGAAGATGTGGGTACACATTATTTAATCAATTATAAACACAGCTGTTATTCTGCTTTATTAAGATGAAAAAGAACATTGGCTTAGAAACACACACACACACACACACACACACACACACACACACACACACACACACACAGACACACACACACACACACACACACACCCTCAAACACACACACACACACACACACAGACACACACACACACACACACACACACACACACCCTCAAACACACACACACACACAGACACACACACGCAAACACACACGCACGCACGCACACACACACACACACACACACACACACACACACTATGATATACTATCGATGAAATCAATGATGATGATGATGACGATGACGAAGGCATGGTGTGGGGATGTCAACCTGAGGGGAAGGAGGAGGGTGTCCTGGCCACATACGTGGACGATCACTTTGTGCCCATGTCCTCCTTCTCCGGTCGTCTGGCTCACCTCCAGGTAAGTCACGGCTTTGCCAGGTGAGAGCTGTTCACCTGTGTCGATGGTGTCTTGGCATCATTCTCTTTGTCCACTGTTTAATTTAGTTTTCTTTTAACTGCGGACAAGAAATAGAATGTCAATCTGTTAGAAAAGCGTACTCTAATCTCGGCAACACAAACATTATCCAGCAATAAACTGGGAACGAACCAAGCAAATCTTGAGGCCGGAAGCTGAACGAAATAATATGGAGACTAAACAAAACAGAACGTTAATGATCCGGAAATACTGTTTAATCCGGAAAACCTACACCCTATTGGTATAGTGAGTGGAGAGAGGTTTTTGCGTTTATGTTTAATGCAAAATCAGCATTGACAGTCAAAATAATTTAATACACACACACACACACACACACACACACACACACACACACACACACACACACACACACACACACATTAATAAAACCAAGCATGGTTACTACAAAGTCTAATTTTGTTTCCATACATGAGCCAAAAAGTAACTAATTGACCAAACCTAATGTTTGTTTCATAACCAGGATGGAGGCATTGAACTGAGCTGCGCCACCATTCTGGAGTCAGGTAACTACAGCATTTCCGTCAGTACCGAAGACGTGCACAGTACTCTGACTGTGTACCGCAAGACTGTCAATGTGAAGGTCGTGGGTAAGTGAGGATTTACAATCACCATCTCCTTGATCAGGTTTACTACATGCTGTTAGATTAAAGTGCTGTAAGACCCACGTACTGCAAAAGCGTACCCTTGATTTGCCAGGACAGTATATGTGTGGCTCATGGCTTGTGTCAATTTTTCATGACTGAAATAAATCATTCAAGAAGCACATCTATCAAATTTCAGATTCAGAAAAAAGAAGGAAAGATAGAAGGAAGAGAGAAAAGAATGTGAGAAAGAAAGATTCTAAATTGTTAAATCCTGTTTCCTCCCAATCAGTTTAGATTTCAGTTGATACGATACAGATTTTAAAAAAATAATTATATGAAATAAAAGACGGCTGAATATTTGAAAATCAAGGGCTGATAATTTAAGGAAATTTGACTGCCACGAAAGTACATGTTCAAAGAAGCTGTATCTGGCTTGATGAAATTGAGATCCTTGGAACATGGGTACCTTTGATTGATTTGGATTGATGAAATTACGAAAGTCATTGGAACTGAGTGAACTATGAAAAAAATATGACTGATTTGCTGCGCGATGTTTTTTGTTGTTGTTTTTTGGGGTTTTTTTTTGTTGTTGTTGTTGTTGTTTGTTTGTTTTTTTAGTCAAAAAGAACTTTTGTTTACCTAATGGATAAAGCACACACATAACAGAACAAAAGAGGAAAAGCCAACGAATGTATTAAATGAACTGGTAAACCAGCACAAGAATTAGTTAAGTTAATTCCTCAAACCCAAAACACAGGAGAGAGCAGAGAAACGCAACTTGCGGTCCATACAACAATCAGTCACGAACACTGCCATCTGTCCACAGACACGCCAAAAACACAGAGCGGGGAAATCCACGTGACAAGAGAGAAAAATGCCGTACGTGACGTCATCACTGGCGCGTGGCACGTGCAGCTGTCGTGTGGCAACTTCTCCGATCGAGGTCATCCCCCTGTTGACGTCACCTGGACCGTGAGAACCTTCTGTGTTCTCTTTGTTTCGAGACTCTTACCTTTATTTTGATAGAGAAACATGGTGGAGACAGAGTGAAAGAAATAAAGATTGAGGTTATCATGTTCCAGAAATCAAGTTTGCTGGACAGTTTGCACAACATTTCAGGTAAAACGTTGGTCACATACCATATATAAATGAATGTAAGTTCATACGTTGCTGCCATCTTGTTTACTAATCACTCGACAGAAAGAACTAATTGGTCTGTCTGCCTAGGAAGTGAGAAAATCCGAATGCACTGGTTCGAATTCCATAGTCGCCAGTATTTTCTCCCGATCCACTATATCTTGAATGGTGGTCTGGATGTTAGTCATTCAGATGAGACAATAAAGCCGAGGTCCCATATGCAGCATGCATTGAGCGCACGTAAAAAAAAAATGGAAAAAAGGGGCTGGCCCTGGCAAAATTCTGTACAAAAAATCCACCTCGATAGGAAAACAAACAAAATTATAAGCAGGAAATTTTTTTAATAGGGTGTCGCTCTTAGTGTAGCTATGCGCTCTCTCTGCGAAGAACAGCCCGAATTTCACACAGAGAAATGTGTTGCAACAAAAATGAGTAATACAATACAATGCAATACAATACTATACAATACATGTCAATATTGATTTGAAAAGAACACTGCAGCAATGTCCATCAATCATACAGATGTTCCAGTCTCACCATGGTCTTTCCTCAGACCCCCACAGGAGCACGGCTGGACAGCAGCAGTTATGAGGACGGCTTCTTCCATCTGCTGCTGCCCAACCCCCTGGTGGGAGGCAACTACAGCTGCAGCATCCCCCCCTCCCTGCCAGCAGCCAGGTGTCTGGCTGAGGACTCCCCTCTGCTGGACACAGTGTCCGTGCTGGTGGAGGAGACTGCTGGCAGGTTCACTCTCCTGGAGGCCCGTCAGCAGGAGTTTGTGGAGCAGCTGGCTGCACAGAGGGAGATGTGGATGGGTCTTTTCGGTGACGTTGAGGTCATGGCCAACAGGACTGATGCACTGGAGCACCAGATAGGTGTGTGTGTGTGTGTGTGTGTGTGTGTGTGTGTGTGTGTGTGTTGTGTGTGTGTGTGTGTGTGTGTGTGTGTGTGTGTGCCATAGCAATGACATTAATTTATCTGTCATACCCGATTTATGCATGAAAGGTCACACAGCATATGCCAATAGAAGGGGATGTAAAACGGAGATCAACAAATCAGCATTGAAGGAATCATGAGAGATTCAATTAAAGACAAAAACAAAACGTTTTTTCACATGGCTAGATTGTCTGTAAGAGACACCCCTCTCCCAATTTCTTAGGTTTTGCATAATAAATATTCTTTGAATCAATTAAATTTTCATGTTTTTGGTAAAATCTAACATGATTATTTTGCACAATTCACTCTGGTTTTGTGCCCTTTTTCTGCATGTTTACCGTAAGCACAGGAATAAAACCGTTGTACACTTTAGCATTTAACAGAATCTGTACGACATTTGACACATACACACAAAAGAACAATTCGTAATTAAGAGTATAATCAATCATGGATAACGTCTGGTTCTAGAGTATCAATAAACCATTATGTGCTTTTTATCAAAACTGAATATGTATTTCAAAAGAAATAGAAATTCGTTTGCTGATACATCATATTTGTCTGGCGCTTTGTAGTTCGTTAAACATTGTAAAACATCAAAAAGAATTTTCTGACTCCTCGCAAAATAAACCTGCAGCATGAATCACACACGCGCGCTTGCACACACCACACACACACACACACACACACACACCTCAAACCAACTCATGGACAACTGATTTGTTTCCATCCTCAGACGAAGCTGTTCACAACTCTGTCCCTGTCCACTTCCACGCCAAACTGACGTCCAGCACCGTGCTGTCCAGTGGCTCCACCATGAAGATGACCAATGTGATTGA
Source organism: Babylonia areolata (assembly GCF_041734735.1). NCBI lineage: Eukaryota > Metazoa > Mollusca > Gastropoda > Neogastropoda > Buccinidae > Babylonia > Babylonia areolata. The sequence continues at coordinate 12,988,842 of NC_134905.1, read as the reverse complement.
TAACCAGGGCGGTGGATACGACTCTAGCACCGGTCGTTTCACGGCCCCGATGGACGGCAACTACTTTTTTATTGCAACTACTGGGGCATACAGCGGTGATAACTATGCTACCATGCTTATGATGAAAGAAGGAACTACGGTCGCTCAAACTTACATGAGGCGGTACGGCTCCTATCCCACTATGGGATCTTGTCATGCTACCTTGCCTTTAAAAGCTGGGGAGAAGGTGTGGCTTCAGAGTTCGGGATCCAACAATTATTTCCGGTCATCTGTGACATCTTTCTCTGGATTTCGTTTTTAAAAAGACAAGCCCCTCTCTCTCTATATATATATCCTTCTGTCTCTGAATCCTGACTAACTGACACAGAAATACGAATGACAAACGCCCAAAGGAAGCCCTCAGTCAGCTCTGCCCAGGTAGCCAGCCTGCTGTACAAATGGCTATGTGACTGAACAGCGCTAAAAGTTTGGTCTCTGACTGAAGATAGGCGTTATGTAAATATCAGTAATAGCTATATGTAATCTCTAATTTAAACTGTACTCACTGCTGGTTTGGACTGCCGCAAATAGAAGAAATACCGCATAATGCTTTGACAAGGTTTGGGGGGTTCGGGAAGGGAGAAAACAAATCTGGTTAAAGAAGGGTCTTTGTTTGAATATGGAATTGTTTTTGTGTGGATGAAGCAGGGTGCTGGAAGTGTTAATGGCTTTATATCTTTCTTCGCCAAAAGTTAAATGAGTGTAAATGGCAAACGTGGAAGAGCCATTTTCATATTTCTTGTTGATCTGAGATGGATACAACGTTTTGGATTGTACTTAATTTAAGATTTATCTCCTGCTGGACGTAGAATGCACTTGAAACGTACAACGACGAAATTCAAATTAGGAATATCAGAACTGACAATTCACCCTTTTGCAAGTTACTGGATTTCTCCTTTGTGTCGTGAAACCCAGGAACAAATGGGCACACTTCGTTATTTGACGTCAGCACTGAACGATATGTGACACAAGTTTGTAAAACCTAAATACCAAACATGTTTTTTGGACAAGGCATTGAAACTGAGAGAAACTGTTGCTTCGTGCAATGAATGTCATGCATGTTTTATTGCCTAAGTTTATGCTTATATGTTTATTTGTTTATGCTGTTTGATTGAATTGTACTCTGTTCACGTGAAACCCTTCACATGGGGTGGAGGCCTAGATATGAATAAACCATTACATCCACAAAGGGATTACTTTTGGTAGGCTATATGATCATTTTGGAAAGAAACTACACCCAGATGATCTAGAACTTTTGGAAGAACCAATATTTGTACAATGATAATATTGAGGTTGGGAAAAATCGTTCCTCAGATGGAATGTGCCGAGAAAGGTATTTGTAACATAAACGATCTGTAGTCCAGATGTTTGCCTCTTGCCCTTCGCACACTTTAAGTAAAAGTATGATCTTTATGACACATTTAAAGTTTATGAGTTTATGACACATTTAAAAGTTGTACCCAAGCAGTAAACAATGAAATTAGACGAAATGAGGTAACTGTTAATAAAATCACGTCCTCAGCTTGGATAAAGGAACTCAATCGGTTCTGTAACTAGATGCGCATGATTATATTATGATTAAGTTTCAAGGAGAAAATTCATAAACCGTGTAGTGAATGGGAAGAAATGTTTAATATAGAGATAATTTTCTGTGATAGTCACAAGCAGACATGAAAAAAACAAATAAAACAGGTCGAAAAACAGGTCCAAATTTCTCCAGTTGGAGATAATAAAGTTATTCTTATTCTTATAAAACGGATTATACACATAATTCTGGCCACGAATGCCACGTCATTTCATATGGAAATCAGGAATGAAGACAAATGTTCGAGACAATGTTCAACACATGCTTTGGAACTGTCTATATGTGCCGTTGTTCTGGGAACAATGCTGCCGGACTGTTGATAACTCTGACAATACTTCATCAGATAGATTGAGTGTTTGGTACGTTTTCAATATAATAAACAATACAGATCAGAACATTTTACTTTATAATTTTACTTACTGATCTTTTCTTATATTCTATATCAATATGGTCTAAAAACAAAGTGGGTCAAGTACTACCATTGTGAGCAGTATGCTAAATCAAAATATGAAATAGAAGGCACATCACATTGTTGAATATTACACACAATGTTTGTTGAACATGAGTTCCCTATACACCCTCGGTAAAGTAAAGAAACGATGTGAAAAAGAGGAGTTTACAGTCTTTATTTGACACTGACATTGAAACTTACTCTTGGAAGACAGTCATATACTTCTGAACACGTATACTGCTTCAGGTTTTTGTGTTTTTACAAACCACAAGTGTAACCTACTGTGCACTATGTTTCAGAATTATGGGTTCAAGAGAAAGCTGGTGTTCCTGATGAAACTGCTTGCAAATACATGTATTTAGGGGGAAATTTGCAGTGAAACAAATCAATACCCAATGTGTGCAAACACTTTCAGATTGTTCTGTATAATGTGTTGCAGCTGATTCTGATTATGAGAATCAATGTTTCAAAGTGCATGATGTCACTTTCAGTGCTTTCTATGAATAAAATTATCAGCAGCACATTTTCGTGTTTTCCCTATTGTCTGTAAAAACAATGGTGTATGTGCTCTCTCTGTCTCTCTGTCACTCTCCCTCCCTCCCTCCCCCCCCCCCTCTCTCTCTCTCTCTCTCTACATATCTATATATATTTCACTCTGTCTGTCTTTCTATCTACCTGTCTGTCTGTCTGTCTCTATATATGTATGTATGTATGTATGTATGTATGTATGTATGTATGCATGTATGACTGCAAATTGTGTTTGATTTTTTCTATTTTGTTCTATTATAAACCAGTAATGATGTCTGGCTGCCTCCTACAAATACACTGGTTGAAGACATTTCTTAAATGAAATTTACAATCTATAATCCCTGATTACACTCATTAATTTCGCTTCAGTAACTATGGCCTTAAGAGAGCATTGTTTATACAAAAAAAGAAAGAGACGGAGACAGACAGACAGACAATGCGAGAGGGACACAAGGAGAAACAGAAAAAGAGAACATGCATAAAAACCAAAGGGTACTTTTGTACTCTTACAAAAAAAATGCAACCATACAGTCACAATCTGACGGGAGTTGAAAAGACAGAGAAAGACAGAAACAGAGACAGAAACAGAAAAAAAACAGAGGGAGGGAGAATGAGACAGTGCGAGATAGACAAAAAGTGTGACAGAGAGGCAAGATAGGAGAGGGGGAAATTGAAAGAGAAAGAGAGAGAGAGAAGTGAGACAGATGCAGATAGATAGATAGATAGAGACAGACAGACAGACAGACAGACAGACAGATTTAGTCCAAAAGACAATTTCAAGTAAGCAGTCACAATATGAGAAGAATTGAAGACAAAGAGGAGAGTGAGAGTGAGTGTGTTAGAGGGAGAGGCAGAGAGAGACAGAGACAATGAGAAAGACAGATACAGAGAGACACAGTCACAGACACAGAGACACAGACACAGAGATAAAGAATGAGCATAAACACCAGAATATAACACATGACTCCCACAGACAATTGCGGGCTGTCACAAATTGACAAGTGTTGAAGAGAGATAGACAGACAGAGAGACAGACAGACAGAGACAGAGAGAGAGAGAGAGGAGTGAGATAAATAAAGAGAGAGTGGGACATGATGAAATTGAGACAGAGGGAGACAGAGAGAGAGAGATTGCGAGAGAGAAGAAGAGAGAGTAGAGAAACAGAGACAGAGATTGAGATGAACACCAGAATATACCACATCACTTGTACAGACAATTGCAGTCACACAGTCACAATCTGACAAGTGTTAGAGAGACCGAGAGCGAAAGAGATAGAGAGAGAGAGAGAGGGTGAGATGAATACAGAGAGGGTGAGACAGATACAGAGAGAGAAAAACTGTGAGAGAAAAAGAGAGAGTAGAGAGCACACAGAGCATAAACATTAGGATGTACCAGACTGGAGTGGTGGCGCTGCGCTCAGTGGCGACACGGTGTTTTTGCAGGCTCGTGCTTTTTAGTGTTTTGTGGAGTTTTACCTGTATTAACCTTTTTATACTTGTGCAAGATGGTGTGTGACTGTTCCAAGTGTGTTGTGGTGTGTCTGCTGTTGCTGCTTCTGTCTGTGTGGGGCTGTTTTAGCCAAACAACCGGTGTCAACCATGACTGGCTTGCCGCGCCCACCCACTACAACATGGCGGACCTACTTTGACTTCGGTCGTCTGCGCTGTCCAAGATCCGACCTCGTCTCGATCTTCCAAAGGAGCTAAAACCCCGCAGACGAGGTCGGAAGGGTGGTGTCAGAGCCAGAAACAAGGTCAGAAAATATAAACCCTATCTACCAACTGTGATCGAGGGCAATGTGCAATCGCTCAGAAACAAAACAGACGAACTTTCGGCCAACATTTTATCCTGCTCCGATTTTAAAACGTGCAGTTTAATGTGTTTTACAGAAACGTGGCTAAACAGTTTTATTGCTGATGAACAACCATCTTATGGTTTTAGTTTATTCAGGGGGGATAGGACTGAAGATGCGGGGAAGAAGGGGGGAGGTGGGGTTGTGTGTTTTTATCAACAAACAAAGGTGTCACCCAAACAATGTCACTGTCACACACAAGGAATGCTCACCTGTGTTAGAGTTCATGACCCTTGGAATCAGGCCATACTACTTGCCACGGGAATTTTCTCACGTGCAACTGACAGTTGTGTATATTCACCCCAAAGCCAGTGCGAGTGAAGCAGAGAACGCAATTGCCAGCCACGTACACGATCTTGAGGCAAAGGCACCTGACTCTTTGAAAATTTTAACCGGGGATTTTAATCACTGCTCTCTTAAAAAGACACTTCCAAATTTTTACCAGCATGTTACTGTCCCAACCCGCGAGAACAAGACAATTGATTTGTTTTATTCTAATGTACCGGATTCTTATTCTTCTGTACAGCTGTCACCCCTTGGACGTTCTGACCACAGCCTAACCTATCTGTTGCCACGTTACAGACCTTTAGTTAAACGTCAGCCGCCTGTGAAAGTGTCAGTGCGTGACTGGTCAGCTGACTCCATTGACACCTTAAGAGGCTGTTTTGAGTGCACAGACTGGAATGTGTTTGTTGAGGCCACGGACAATGTATGTGAATTAGCAGATATAGTCACAGAATACATTAAGTTTTGTGAAGATTGTGTCGTTCCAGCTAGAGATGTTAAAATTTTTGCCAATAACAAACCCTGGATTTCGAAACAGATCAAAGGTACTCTTAATGCTAAGAAAAATGCTTTTAAGGGAGGGGTAAAAGAAGAGATTGGGGAAGCACAAAGACAGGTTAAGAAATACTTGCAAGAGGGCAGAGAAAACTATAAGCAGAAGATAGAAAACAAATTACTCAGCAGCAACATGAAAGGAGTGTGGGAAGGGATGAAACTAATGAGTGGATACATAGAAAGGGGGGAAAGAAACGGTTTTATCATCATCAGAAGAAGAAGCAAACAAACTGAATGACCTTTTTGCTCGTTTTGATTGTCACGATTTTAGCACAGAAAGACAAGATTTAAGTGATATTTTAAATGTTAAGAAGGACGAATGCATTGTTGTGTCTGAAGAGGAAGTGCTTTCACAATTAAAACGAGTGAAACCAAACAAAGTACCTGGTCCTGATATGATCCGATCAAATTCACTGAAATACTGTGCAGCCCAGATTTTAACAATTATTTTTAATCAGTCTCTTAGTGAATGCAAAATACCATCTGGAAAACTTCCTGTATTATACCTGTACCCAAGAAAACACATGTTTCATGTATGAATGACCTCCGTCCTGTAGCACTGACATCTGCTGTGATGAAAGTTTTTGAGAGAGTGATACTTGTCTATTTGCAGGAGTCTGTCAAACCATTTTTAGATCCCTTGCAATTTGCATACAGGAGGAACAGATGTACGGATGATGCAATACTGTTTGTCTTGAACAAAATCTATGAACACCTAGACAAATCAAATACCTGTGTCCGCTTGATGTTCTTTGATTTTTCTAGTGCTTTTAATACAATTCAACCTCACCTTTTAGCAAAAAAGCTGATGCACATGGGACTCGCTTTTCCGACGATTTTATGGGTTATAGACTATCTTACTAAAAGGCCTCAGTTTGTAAAATTAAATGATTTTATGTCTACTGTCTCTTTCACAAACACAGGTGCACCACAAGGCACAGTCCTCTCGCCTTTTCTTTTTACCTTGTATACGGCTGAATGCAGAAGTCTGACCAATTCGTGTCCCCTCGTTAAGTTTGCAAATGACTCCGCACTGACAGGACTTATTACTGAGGACGATGACACTGACTACCGAAGAGAAATTGACAGGTTTGTGAACTGGTGTGAAGAAAATTTCCTTGAGCTGAATGTTGGCAAAACGAAAGAGCTTGTAATCGACTTCAGAAAAAAGAAATCAAGTTTAAGTAAAATCATCACAAAAAATGAAGTGGTCGAACAAGTAGACTCATACAAATATCTTGGTGTGATAATCGACAATAAGCTGTCTTGGAATGAAAACTCAACTGCACTCATTAAAAAGAGCAACAGTCGCATGTACTGTCTTAGAAAAATGAAATCTTTTAATGTATGCAAGCAGATGCTCCAAATGTTTTACACATCTGTTGTCTGCAGTGTTTTAACATACGGAGCCGTGTGCTGGGGGGGAAACCTGACCAAACATGACAAAAAGTCATTAGGAAAGCGGGTGGGGTGGTGGGTACAAGACAAGACACCTTTAGCGACATGCACAATAGAAAACTGACTGACAGACTAATAACAATTTTGACCGACGAAAGACACCCACTACATGATGACATTAAAAGCAGAAGGTCAGACATAAGTGGTAGGTTTAGAGCTCCACGCGCAAGAACATCTCGATACATTAATTCATTTATTCCTACAGCCATTCGCGCACACAATCAAAACATCCAATTCACTAAGTGAACCCTCCCACCCCCAACCCCCCTCGCCACAGCAACACCTGAACTTCACCAGCAGACGAGTGTATGGGAGCAGACATTATGCGTGCATGTGGGACTGAGCGGGTGAGCACAGGCAAGCATTTGTGTGTGTGTGTGTGATCGGAAGTGATTTTTAAATATTTTCTTATTTTACTTGGATTTCATGTACCTTAATGTTAATGTTCTAATTTTATTGGCATGACATATGTTATGTGCATGCATACGTTGTTTGTGTATGTGTGAGTGTGTGTGTGAATGAGTGTGTGTGTGTGTGTGTGTGTGTGTGTGTGTGTGTGTGTGTGCATTTTACTTATATATACGATTTATTCCCTTGATGTTTTTATTTATGTTTTGTTGTACAATACCTTATGGTCTTAACGTGTGTGTGTGTGTGTGTGTGTGTGTGTGTGTGTGTGTGTGTGTATGGGTGTGGGTGTGGTGTGTGTGTGTGTGCATGTGTGAGTGTGTGTGTGTGTGTGTTTGCGTGCGTGCGCGCATGTCAGTTTTAGTAATCTATACCCTTTTTTGTTGGATGTTTTCATTTGTTAATATTGTTGTGCAATACCCTATTGTCTTAACATGAGTATGTGTGTAGGGGGGGTTAGTATATCGTCAGCTATTGGGAATTCTTATTTGACCAGTTTTAATCTCTTCTTATGTTGCGCATGATTTTATGCCAGTGTTTACAATGAGCCTGTGATTGCACAACTTAATTTCCATGTGGATTAATAAAGTGTTTTTGATTTGATTTGATTTGATCACTACTACAGACAACTGCAATTACACAGTCACAATCTGACAAAAGTTGAGATAGAACGAGCGAGCAAGCAAGAGAGAGAAGAGAGAGAGAGGAGGAGGAGAGGGAGCATTGTTCTGGCAAAACTGGGACAAGTACGAAGTGGGGGCAACTGGCGCCAGTGGGACCCGAGTCAATGGAGTCGTCATCCTGAAAACCCGGAACACAGAGCATAAGGTCAAGAACGTCACTTCACTTCACCATCCACTCCAAATGGCCAAGCACTCTGCAGTCCACAAAGCTGACGCTCACGTGCTGATGAGTTCACGAACAATTGACCTTGCAATGATACTGCGCAGTTCCTTACTCATGTGACTTTCTCTTCAGGGCATGATCTGGGCTAGACTGGTAATAAATGGCACTGAATGTTGATAGTATCGTCAGACCTAACTGTGCGACGGAACAGCAAACATTGTCTCCTTGTGCTGTGAACGGTTCAGTTTGAGTACTTTGGTTTAAAGTGACTTGTCAACAACTGAGTGTCGACATGTTAGGAAGTTTGGTCATCATGCTTCTGCTGATTGGCAGTGAGTATTTCAGGGCACATGTGTGTGTGTGTGTGTGTGTGTGTGTGTGTAGGGGGACGGTGGGGGCGGAGTGGGGGGGGGAGTGTTTTCTAGGTATGGATGGTTGATTTCATATGCTTCTTTCTGTGTTTGCCTCACGTGTTTTTGACCACTATTGTATCACACGGATTTCCTGACCATTTGGGTTCTAGGTGTGATGTCAGCTACAATGAATATAACAACATTAATATTCCATTTTTTTTAAAATGCTGAATACACATTTCTTACAATACCACAAGCAGATGACTATCATTTAGACAATTGTGTTGCCATGACAAGTGTGTTGCTTAACAATTCAAAGTGCTTGGTACTTGGTTAACCACTAACATAAAGTAAAATGAAAACATGAGTTATGCTGAAACATGATCGAATGAAATCATTATTTAAAACATGGATTAAACGACAAACCAGAGAACAAAGTAGAAGTACAATTCTTAAATCACTTATCTTGCCCAAACTGATTTAATCATGATGATTGCTTACCATTCCTTCTGGTGATTTCATAAATGACTTGCAAAAAGTTGTAATGTTTTCACATTAAGAAAGGATAGAACAAACAGAAAACATGCAGTAAAAACATATGCCCAAATTAGACAGTATAAAGACTGGACCCAGTGGAATGGATGGGCCTTGGGGAAAAGCTTGATTTCTATTTGTCACAATTGGGACTATGGTACGAACTGTATTTATATGCGTTGATGACCCAGTGAATTCTAACGGAACTTTTATTCACGTTGTTTTATTTTCTTCT
>NC_134905.1:12924713-12974713 GCF_041734735.1 Babylonia areolata | reverse complement strand
TTTCCTCAGACCCCCACAGGAGCACGGCTGGACAGCAGCAGTTATGAGGACGGCTTCTTCCATCTGTTGCTGCCCAACCCCCTGGTGGGAGGCAACTACAGCTGCAGCATCCCCCCCTCCCTGCCAGCAGCCAGGTGTCTGGCTGAGGACTCCCCTCTGCTGGACACAGTGTCCGTGCTGGTGGAGGAGACTGCTGGCAGGTTCACTCTCCTGGAGGCCCGTCAGCAGGAGTTTGTGGAGCAGCTGGCTGCACAGAGGGAGATGTGGATGGGGGACGTTGAGGTCATGGCGAACAGGACTGATGCACTGGAACACCGGATAGGTGTGTGTGTGTGTGTGTGTGTGTGTGTGTGTGTGTGTGTGTGTGTGTGTGTTTGTGATATCTAAAGCTAAAACAAAGAAATCAGCATTGAAGGAATCATGAGAGATTCCGTTATAGACAAATTTTCAGGTGGCTAAGGGACAAAAAAAGGTAAACCAACAAGAAGTTTATGTAGATTTTTCGATAGAAATCAACAGAATATCCTGTCAAGAAATGAAATTCATTATTCAAGAAAGACTTCACATTTGTTGCATTTTATATCTTCCCTTGTTTTCGTTACTGTGATAACTTTCAGTTTCATGCTATCGATACATCATTAAATATTTTGTTTATATTGATAATTATTCCAAACAAAATAAAATTATAATGATGTGCTGAAGAAGTATTTGTCGGACATTTTATTTTACTTAAAAATCACGAGATATGATATGCTTCATCAAAACAGTTTCCTCACAACTCACAAAAAAACATACTGAACACGCGCGCACGCACACACACACACACACACACACACACACACACACACACACACACACACACACACACTCCTCAAATCAACTCATGATCAGCTGACAACTAATTTGTTTCTATCCTCAGACGAAGCTGTTCACAACTCTGTCCCTGTCCACTTCCACGCCAGACTGACGTCCAGCATCTTGCCGTTCAGTGGCGCCATCCTGAAGATGACCAACGTGCTGAATAACCAGGGCGGTGGATACGACTCCAGCACTGGTTACTTCACGGCCCCGATGGACGGCAACTACTTTTTTATTGCAACTACGGGGCCCTACTCTAGCGGCGACTTTGCCAGTATGGATATGATGAAAGAGGGAACGACAGTTGGTCAAACTTACATGAAGCAATACAGCTCCTATCCCACTATGGGATCTTGTCATGCTACCTTGCCTTTAAAAGCTGGGGAGAAGGTGTGGCTTCAGAGTTCGGGATCCAACAATTATTTCCGGTCATCTGTGACATCTTTCTCTGGATTTCGTTTTTAAAAAGACAAGCCCCTCTCTCTATATATATATCCTTCTGTCTCTGAATCCTGACTAACTGACACAGAAATACGAATGACAAACGCCCAAAGGAAGCCCTCAGTCAGCTCTGCCCAGGTAGTCAGCCTGCTGTACAAATGGCTCCGTGATTGAAAACCGCTTAAAGTTTGGTTTCTGACTGAAGATAGGCGTTATGTAAATATCAGTAATAACTATATGTAAACTCTAATTTAAACTGTACTCACACTGCTGGTTTGGACTGCCGCAAATAGAAGAGAATACCGCATGATGCTTTGAAAAGGTTTGGGGGGTTCGGGAAGGGAGAAAACAAATCTGGTTAAAGAAGGGTCTTTGTTTGAATATGGAATTGTTTTTGTGTGGATGAAGCAGGGTGCTGGAAGTGTTAATGGCTTTATATCTTTCTTCGCCAAAAACTAAATGAGTGTAAATGGCAAACTGGAAGAGCTATTTTCGTATTTTTTGCTGATTTGAGCTGGATACGTTTTGGATTGTACTTAATTTAAGATGTATCTACTGCTGAACGTAGACTGTACTTGAAACATACAACGACGAAATTCAAATTAGGAATATCAGAACTGACAATTCACCCTTTTGCAAGTTACTGGATTTCTCCTTTGTGTCGTGAAACCCAGGAACAAATGGGCACACTTCGTTATTTGACGTCAGCACTGAACGATATGTGACACAAGTTTGTAAAACCTAAATTCCAAACATGTGTTTTGGACAAGGCATTGAAACTGAGAGAAACTGTTGCTTCGTGCAACGAATGTAATCCATGTTTTATTGCCTAAGTTTATGCTTATGTTTTTATTTGTTCATGTTTGATTGAATTGTACTCTGTTCACGTGAAACCCTTCACATGGGGCGGAGGCCTAGATATGAATAAACCATTACATCCACAAAGAGATTACTTTTGGTATATGATCATTTTGGAAAGAAACTACACCCAGATGATCTAGAACTTTTGGAAGAACCAATATTTGTACAATGATAATATTAAGGTTGGGAAAAATCGTTCCTCAGATGGAATGTACCGAGAAAGGTATTTGTAACATAAACGATCTGTAGTCCAGATGTTTACCTCTTGCCCTTCGCACACTTTAAGTAAAAGTATGATCTTCATACAGACTTTATGATACACTTAAAAGTTGTACCCGAGCAGTAAACAATGACATTAGACGAAATGAGGTAACTGTTAATAAAATCACGTCTTCAGCTTGGATGAAGGAACTCAATCGGTTCATGATTATATTATGGTTAAGTTTCAAGGAGAAAAATCATAAACCGTGTACTGAATGGGAAGAAATGTTTGATACAGATATAATTTTCTATGACAGTCACAAGCCGACAGGAAAAATCAACTACAATAGGTCCGAAAAACGGATTATACATAGAATACTGGCCACGAATGCCACGTCATTTCATATGGAAATCAGGAATGAAGACAAAATGTTCGAGACAATGTTCAACACATGCTTTGGAACTGTCTATATGTGCCGTTGTTCTGGGAACAATGCTGCCGGACTGTTGATAACTCTGACAATACTTCATCAGATAGATTGAGTGTTTGGTACGTTTTCAATATAATAAACAATACAGATCAGAACATTTTACTTTATAATTTTACTAGCTGATCTTTTCTTATTTTCTATATTAATATGATCTAAAAGCAAAGTGGGTCAAGTTCTGCCATTGTGAGCAGTATGCTAAATCAAAATATGAAATAGAAGGCACATCACATTGTTGAATATTACACACAATGTTTGTTGAATACGAGTTCCCTATACACCCTCGGTAAAGTAAAGAAACGATGTGAAAGAGAGTAGTTTACAGTCTTTATTGATACTGACATTGAAACTTACTCTTGGAAGACAGTCATATACTTCTGAACACGTACACTGCTTCAGGTTTTTTGTGTTTTTACAAACCACAAGTGTAACCTACTGTGCACTATGTTTCAGAATTATGGGTTCTAGAGAAAGCTGGTGTTCATGATGAAACTGCTTGCAATTACATGTATTTAGGGGGAAACTTGCAGTGAAACAAATCAATACCCAATGTGTGCAAACACCTTCAGATCGTTCTGTATAATGTGTTGCAGCTGATTCTGATTATGAGAATCACTGTTCTAAAGTGCATGGTGTCACTTTCAGTGCTTTCTATGAATAAAATTATCAGCAGCACATTTTCGTGTTTTCCCAATTGTCTGTAAAAGCAATGGTGTATGTGCTCTCTCTGTCTCTCTGTCACTCTCCCCCCCCCACCCCCCACGGTCTCTCTCTCTCTATATATATATATTTCACTCTGTCTGTCTTTCTATCTACCTATTTGTCTGTCTGTCTGTCTCTATGTATGTGTGTATGCATGTATGACTGCAAATTGTGTTTGATTTTTGACTGACTTGTGTAAACAAAGTGAGTCTATGTTTTAACCCGGTGTTCGGTTGTCTGTGTGTGTGTGCGTGTCTGTGTGTCCGTGGTAAACTTTAACATTTTCTCTGCAAATACTTTGTCAGTCGACATCATATTAGGCATGGAAATAGGAAAAATTCAGTTATTTCCAGTCATCTTGTTTAAAACAATATTGGACCTCTGGAATGGGCACAAAAAATAATAAATGAAGCCTAATTATATGCAAACTGCACTTACTGTTGTATTCATATTTTTTTGTATTCTCTAAACTTGGCACTTTGATCTGATATTCGACCCAACAACAAGAGCAGTCATTATTATCATTTTTTGTTCAAACAGGAACTTCTTTTGCTAAGCATGGAAGTTTTATTTATTTTGCAAACGTTTTGGTGCAGATAGTAAAGAAGGGAAATTACTCTAATTAATACTAGGGGACTTAATTTGCTTTAAACTGATCTTTCTCATCTTAAACATTACATTTTGAAACAAGAGAGGCAAGGCCTTCAAGACTCACTTGTGATGCAGTTTTTAAAAAAACATCCAAGCTTTTTATGTATTGAGTATAATTTCAAAATGTAATGTTTAAGATGAGAAAGATCAGTTTAAAGCAAAGTCAGTCCCAGCAGAGTAATTTCCCTTGTTTTACTGTCTGCACCAAAACGTCTGCAAACAAAATTTCCCTGCTTAGCAAAAGAAGTTCCTGTTTGAACAAAAAATGAAAATAAAGACAGATCTTTTGCTGGGTCGAATATCAGATCAAAGTGCCAAGTTTACAGAATATAAAAAAATATAAATATAACAGTAAATGCATTATACTCAATACATAAAAAGCTTTGATTTTTTAAAAAGTGTATCACAGGTGAGCCTTGTGGGCAATACCTGTCTTGTTTCTATTTTGTTCTGTCATAAACCAGTAATGATGTCTCCCTGCCTCCCACAAATACACTGGTTGAAGACATTCCGTAAATGAAGTTTACAATTTATAATCTCTGATTACATTCATTAATTTCGCTTCAGTAACTATGGCCTGAAGAGAGCATTGTTTATACCAAAAGAGACGGACACAGACAGACAATGTCAGAGGAACACAAGGAGAAACAGAAAAAGATAACATACATAGAAACCAAAGAGTACTTTTGTACTTTAACAAAAAAAAAAAAAAAAAAAATGCAGCCATGCAGTCACAATCTGACGGGAGTTGAAAAGTCAGAGAAAGACAGAAACAGAGAGAGAAACAAACAGAGGGAGGGAGAATGAGACAGTGCGAGATAGACAAAAAGTGTGACAGGGAGGCAAGATAGAAGTGAGACAGATGCAGATAGATACAGACATATTTAGTCCAAAAGACAATTTCAAGTAAGCAGTCACAATATGAGAAGAATGGAAGACAGAGAGTGAGTGTGTTAGAGGGAGAGGCAGAGAGAGACACAGACAATGAGAAAGACAGATACAGAGAGACACAGAGATAAAGAATGAGTATAAACACCAGAATATAACACATGACTCCTACAGACAATAGCGGGCTGTCACAATTGACAAGTGTGGAAGAGAGACAGACAGAGAGAGAGAGGAGTGAGATAAATAGAGAGTGGGACATGATGAGAGGGAGACAGACAGAGAGAGATTGCGAAAGAGAAGAAGAGAGAGTAGAGAAACAGAGACAGAGGTTGAGATGAACACCAGAATATACCAAATCACTTGTACAGACAATTGCAGTTACACAGTCACAATCTGACAAGTGTTAGAGAGACCGAGAGAGAGAGAGGGTGAGATGAATACAGAGAGGGTGAGACAGATACAGAGAGAGAAAAACTGTGAGAGAAAAAGAGAGAGTAGAGACCACACAGAGCATAAACACTTGGATGTACCAGACTGGAGTGGTGGCGCTGCGCTCAGTGGCGACACGGTGTTTTTGCAGGCGCGTGCTTTTTAGTGTTTTGTGGAGTTTTACCTGTATTAACTCACTCAGTACGGCCAGTCCTCTCTTCTCATCTACACAGACCCCTCGGATGTCCAGTGGGTGTCTGAATGACCCAAGCTGTAGCTTCCGTCGTCAGAATTGTGGTATTCTTTGTCAAAATTCACCTCTTCAGTATAAGAGCCTTCCACTTGCAATACTTTGATGATGGTAACTGGGGTGAAACGCTGTTAACGTCGTCTCTTTCGCCATTCGTATGGAGAGAGTTAACCTTTCTATACTTGTGCAAGATGGTGTGTGACTGTTCCAAGTGTGTTGTGGTGTGTCTGCTGTTGCTGCTTCTGTCTGTGTGGGGCTGTTTTAGCCAAACAACCGGTGTCAACCATGACTGGCTTGCCGCGCCCACCCACTACAACATGGCGGACCTGCTTTGACTTCGGTCGTCTGCGCTGTCCAAGATCCGACCTCGTCTCGATCTTCCAATGGAGCTAAAACCCCGCAGATGAGGTCGGAAGTGTGGTGTCAGAGCCAGAAACAAGGTCAGAAAATATAAACCCTATCTACCAACTGTGATCGAGGGCAATGTGCAATCACTCAGAAACAAAACAGACGAACTTTCGGCCAACATTTTATCCTGCTCCGATTTTAAAACGTGCAGTTTAATGTGTTTTACAGAAACGTGGCTAAACAGTTTTATTGCTGATGAACAACCATCTTATGGTTTTAGTTTATTCAGGGGGGATAGGACTGAAGATGCGGGGAAGAAGGGGGGAGGTGGGGTTGTGTGTTTTTATCAACAAACAAAGGTGTCACCCAAACAATGTCACTGTCACACACAAGGAATGCTCACCTGTGTTAGAGTTCATGACCCTTGGAATCAGGCCATACTACTTGCCACGGGAATTTTCTCACGTGCAACTGACAGTTGTGTATATTCACCCCAAAGCCAGTGCGAGTGAAGCAGAGAACGCAATTGCCAGCCACATACACGATCTTGAGGCAAAGGCACCTGACTCTTTGAAAATTTTAACCGGGGATTTTAATCACTGCTCTCTTAAAAAGACACTTCCAAATTTTTACCAGCATGTTACTGTCCCAACCCGCGAGAACAAGACAATTGATTTGTTTTATTCTAATGTACCGGATTCTTATTCTTCTGTACAGCTGTCACCCCTTGGACGTTCTGACCACAGCCTAACCTATCTGTTGCCACGTTACAGACCTTTAGTTAAACGTCAGCCGCCTGTGAAAGTGTCAGTGCGTGACTGGTCAGCTGACTCCATTGACACCTTAAGAGACTGTTTTGAGTGCACAGACTGGAATGTGTTTGTTGAGGCCACGGACAATGTATGTGAATTAGCAGATACAGTTACAGAATACATTAAGTTTTGTGAAGGTTGTGTCGTTCCAGCTAGAGATGTTAAAATTGTTGCCAATAACAAACCCTGGATTTCGAAACAGATCAAAGGTACTCTTAATGCTAAGAAAAATGCTTTTAAGGGAGGGGTAAAAGAAGAGATTAGGGAAGCACAAAGACAGGTTAAGAAAGACTTGCAAGAGGGCAGAGAAAACTATAAGCAGAAGATAGAAAACAAATTACTCAGCAGCAACATGAAAGGAGTGTGGGAAGGGATGAAACTAATGAGTGGATACATAGAAAGGGGGGAAAGAAACGGTTTTATCATCATCAGAAGAAGAAGCAAACAAACTGAATGACTTTTTTGCTCGTTTTGATTGTCACGATTTTAGCACAGAAAGACAAGATTTAAGTGATATTTTAAATGTTAAGAAGGACGAATGCATTGTTGTGTCTGAAGAGGAAGTGCTTTCACAATTAAAACGAGTGAAACCAAACAAAGCACCTGGTCCTGATATGATCCGATCAAATTCATTGAAATACTGTGCAGCTCAGCTCTACCAGATTTTAACAATTATTTTTAATCAGTCTCTTAGTGAATGCAAAATACCATCTGTCTGGAAAACTTCCTGTATTATACCTGTACCCAAGAAAACACATGTTTCATGTATGAATGACCTCCGTCCTGTAGCACTGACATCTGCTGTGATGAAAGTTTTTGAGAGAGTGATACTTGTCTATTTGCAGGAGTCTGTCAAACCATTTTTAGATCCCTTGCAATTTGCATACAGGAGGGACAGATGTACGGATGATGCAATACTGTTTGTCTTGAACAAAATGTATGAACACCTAGACAAATCAAATACCTGTGTCCGCTTGATGTTCTTTGATTTTTCTAGTGCTTTTAATACAATTCAACCTCACCTCTTAGCAAAAAAGCTTATGCACATGGGACTCGCTTTTCCGACGATTTTATGGGTTTTAGACTATCTTACTAAAAGGCCTCAGTTTGTAAAATTAAATGATTTTATGTCTACTGTCTCTTTCACAAACACAGGTGCACCACAAGGCACAGTCCTCTCGCCTTTTCTTTTTATCTTGTATACGGCTGAATGCAGAAGTCTGACCAATTCGTGTCCCCTCGTTAAGTTTGCAAATGACTCCGCACTGACAGGACTTATTACTGAGGACGATGACACTGACTACCGAAGAGAAATTGACAGGTTTGTGAACTGGTGTGAAGAAAATTTCCTTGAGCTGAATGTTGGCAAAACGAAAGAGCTTGTAATCGACTTCAGAAAAAAGAAATCAAGTTTAAGTAAAATCATCACAAAAAATGAAGTGGTCGAACAAGTAGACTCATACAAATATCTTGGTGTGATAATCGACAATAAGCTGTCTTGGAATGAAAACTCAACTGCACTCATTAAAAAGAGCAACAGTCGCATGTACTGTCTTAGAAAAATGAAATCTTTTAATGTATGCAAGCAGATGCTCCAAATGTTTTACACATCTGTTGTCTGCAGTGTTTTAACATACGGAGCCGTGTGCTGGGGGGGAAACCTGACCAAACATGACAAAAAGTCATTAGGAAAGCGGGTGGGGTGGTGGGTACAAGACAAGACACCTTTAGCGACATGCACAATAGAAAACTGACTGATAGACTAATAACAATTTTGACCGACGAAAGACACCCACTACATGATGACATTAAAAGCAGAAGGTCAGACATAAGTGGTAGGTTTAAAGCTCCACGCGCAAGAACATCTCGATACATTAATTCATTTATTCCTACAGCCATTCGCGCACACAATCAAAACATCCAATTCACTAAGTGAACCCTCCCACCCCCAACCCCCCTCGCCACAGCAACACCTGAACTTCACCAGCAGACGAGTGTATGGGAGCAGACATTATGCGTGCATGTGGGACTGAGCGGGTGAGCACAGGCAAGCATTTGTGTGTGTGTGTGTGATCGGAAGTGATTTTTAAATATTTTCTTATTTTACTTGGATTTCATGTACCTTAATGTTAATGTTCTAATTTTATTGGCATGACATATGTTATGTGCATGCATACGTTGTTTGTGTATGTGTGAGTGTGTGTGTGAATGAGTGTGTGTGTGTGTGTGTGTGTGTGTGTGTGTGTGTGTGTGTGTGTGTGTGTGTGTGTGTGTGCATTTTACTTATATATACGATTTATTCCCTTGATGTTTTTATTTATGTTTTGTTGTACAATACCTTATGGTCTTAACGTGTGTGTGTGTGTGTGTGTGTGTGTGTGTGTGTGTGTGTGTGTGTGTGTGTGTGTATGGGTGTGGGTGTGGGTGTGTGTGTGTGTGCATGTGTGAGTGTGTGTGTGTGTGTGTTTGCGTGCGTGCGCGCATGTCATTTTTAGTAATCTATACCCTTTTTTGTTGGATGTTTTCATTTGTTAATATTGTTGTGCAATACCCTATTGTCTTAACATGAGTATGTGTGTAGGGGGGGGGGGGGGGGGGTTAGTATATCGTCAGCTATTGGGAATTCTTATTTGACTAGTTTTAATCTCTTCTTATGTTGCGCATGATTTTATGCCAGTGTTTACAATGAGCCTGTGATTGCACAACTTAATTTCCATGTGGATTAATAAAGTGTTTTTGATTTGATTTGATTTGATCACTACTACAGACAACTGCAATTACACAGTCACGATCTGACAAAAGTTGAGATAGAACGAGCGAGCAAGCAAGAGAGAGAAAGAGAGAGAGAGGAGGAGGAGGAGAGGGAGCATTGTTCTGGCAAAACTGGGACAAGTACGAAGTGGGGGCAACTGGCGCCAGTGGGACCCGAGTCAATGGAGTCGTCATCCTGAAAACCCGGAACACAGAGCATAAGGTCAAGAACGTCACTTCACTTCACCATCCACTCCAAATGGCCAAGCACTCTGCAGTCCACAAAGCTGACGCTCACGTGCTGATGAGTTCACGAACAATTGACCTTGCAATGATACTGCGCAGTTCCTTACTCATGTGACTTTCTCTTCAGGGCATGATCTGGGCTAGACTGGTAATAAATGGCACTGAATGTTGATAGTATCGTCAGACCTAACTGTGCGACGGAACAGCAAACATTGTCTCCTAGCGCTGTGAACGGTTCAGTTTGAGTACTTTGGTTTAAAGTGACTTGTCAACAACTGAGTGTCGACATGTTGGGAAGTTTGGTCACCATGCTTCTGCTGATTGGCAGTGAGTATTTCAGGGCACATGTGTGTGTGTGTGTGTGTGTGTGTGTGTGTGTGTGTGTGTGTAGGGGGACGGTGGGGGCGGGGGGGGGGGGGGAGGTAGTGTTTTCTAGGTATGGATGGTTGATTTCATATGCTTCTTTCTGTGTTTGCCTCACGTGTTTTTGACCACTATTGTATCACATGGATTTCCTGACCATTTGGGTTCTAGGTGTGATGTCAGCTACAATGAATATAACAACATTAATATTCCATTTTTTTTAAAATGCTGAATACACATTTCTTACAATACCACAAGCAGATGACTATCATTTAGACAATTGTGTTGCCATGACAAGTGTGTTGCTTAACAATTCAAAGTGCTTGGTACTTGGTTAACCACTAACATAAAGTAAAATGAAAACATGAGTTATGCTGAAACATGATCGGAATGAAATCATTATTTAAAACATGGATTAAACGACAAACCAGAAGTACAATTCTTAAATCACTTATCTTGCCCAAATTGATTTAATCATGATGATTGTTTCCCATTCCTTCTGGTGATTTCATAAATGACTTGCAAAAAGTTGTCTTGTTTTCACATGAAGAAAGGATAGAACAAACAGAAAACATGCAGTAAAAACATATGCCCAAATTAGACAGTATAAAGACTGGACCCAGTGGAATGGATGGGCCTTGGGGAAAAGCTTGATTTATATTTGTCACAATTGGGACTTTATTACGAACTGTATTTATATGCGTTGACGACCCAGTGATTTTTTTAACAGAACTTTTATTCACGTTGTTTTATTTTCTTCTGACCATGCAGGACAAAGTGCGTCTTTGTTTTCTTCAGTTTGCTGATGATTACAAGAGGTGTTTTTTGTTTTGTTTTGATTTGTTTTTTTTCTTGTCACTGGTGCTAAGAAAATGCTGACATATCTTTTATCTTTTATGGTCACAAACAAATGAAGCAGATCTCATATTCTCCACCACAGTCTACAGGACGCCTTTTTGAATTTTTTTGTTATTTGTTACTTATTATAAGCCGTACAATGATGTGGACGCTGTTAATATTCCAATTGTATGTTTTTACTGTTGACTTTTTTCCTACATAAAGCATACACAAACCGAACTACTGAGCGTTCTCGTATTGTTTTCTGTTGATTGAAATTAAGTGGCCACTTTTGCCCCATACCAACTTACCCCGACATGGGCAGGTTGGCCTTTGTGTCAGCAGGTCAGCTATGAGCAACACTGTAAGTTATGTTACGATAGTTTTGCCATTTCTCGATATCACAAATTCAGTTGAAACCATGAATTATTCTTCTGTCTCTGTTGAAATATTCTCCACACTGCTTTGAGTGCAAAAAGAGACCAACTAGCCCTGGTCTCCCCCTTCAGTTCTTTGCACAAGACTAACATACATAACAGATTCACAAGGAATGTAGGTATTACTAGTTCTAAATTGAGAATGATGATGGTAGTTATTTGAAACAAACATATCATGGATATGAGAGATTCTCGTGTGTGTGTGTGTGTGTGTGTGTGTGTGTGTGTGTGTGTGGGTATGTGTGTGTGTGTGTGTGTGTGTGTGTGTGTGTGTGTGTGTGTGTCTGTGTGTGTCTGTGTGTGTGTGTTTAAACTGGCTGTGGCTTTGATGCCTGAAATACAGTTCTTTGTCAGTTCTGTTTGCTTGATAAATAAGCTGATTTGGTCCTTGTATTTATTGTCATTACCTAACTCCTCTAAACATCCCTTGAGGCTACATTTTATTTCGTGAATTTGATTTGAACAAACATTAGATTTTCATTCTTTTGCTATTAATTTGACTGTTTTATACATTCAAATTTGTTTTCATCAGAGTGACGAGTTCATCATAAAATTCAGTCACTCACGATGTTCACAGCTATTTATTTTCAAAAAAAATGTTTCACGATCTACACTGAAATAACTTGAAAACTAGAAATTTCAGAACCAGTACAGATAGACATTTTTTAAAGTTGAATCTATCACACTTTAAAATTTACATATTTGTTGTAAACATAGAATATAATTTTTCAAATTTGGTAAAAGGAGAATTAAGCAGCAAGTACTTGACTGTTCTTCTCGTTTGATACAATTTCCATGGAAATAAAGACATTTTCAAAGGTTTCTGTTTTCTGAACACATCTTTGGACAATGCATATTAAACCAATATAATATATTATGTAGAAACAGAGCATGGCGTTTTGTGTGATTGTGCGATTATGCTTTCTAAACCATCATACAATCAAAGATCCTGCAAAAGTTTTGAAATAACATGGTGATTCAATTCCACTTTTCTGAAAATCGCCCACTGTACCACGGGTTGACTGATGTGTACGCTGTTAGTTGTGAGAAGACACATGTTCAGTGCACTACATGTTCTGTCAGGTGCCACTGGTTTACAGTGGTCACAGAAGCTGAGGACAGATGCTGGTCCCGTTCAGATCTGCTCCGGGCAGGACATTCAGCTCTTCTGGAACTTCACGCTGGACAAAGGGGAGAGACTGAAAGGTGGGTGTCTGTATAAACTTTGGTCCGAAAGTATGTTTGGAGCACATCTTATTTGTCTTCCACACATATACACTTACAAGCAGGGATACAAACATCTACTAGTGCTACATACATACACACACGGAAAGACAAAGACAAGGAAATTTGTTGAATCGGAAATGCTAGAAAAAGAAAAGGTATGTGTGTAGTGACATAATCACATATATTCAGAGAGTGAGAGATCGAAGTGAACATTTTATTCATACAAAGGTCCATGCCCCTCATGAGAGGGTACTTACTTTATTCACTTGTCATACCATCTGGCATGCAGGGAATCAAGGAAGATCCATCACTCTTGACTGTTTTAGGGCCAGTCACTGAATAGCATCCCAGGTGTGTTGTAGGATCTTGATTTCTCCAGAAGATGTAACCTTGCTCCCTTCACATGACGTGTCCAATCCAGTTCCATAGTCTTCTCATGATGTCGGTTTTCAGTGTTATTCCTGAATGTGTCTGTCTGCCTTCTCTCTCAGTGCAGGTCAACGAAGCTTGCTGAAGGCAGATAAATCAATTCTGAATTAATCCACACAGTCATCAAAAGTAACATGTACCATTTGAAAATAATACTGCAGATGAAACCAGGTAGATGACCAGGTAGATGCTGCCAACTGCTTTATTGACGACCAGACACAGAGAACTAATTGGTCAGTGTTAACCCGAAATGTGTCTGTCCACCTTCTCGCTCATTTCAGGTCAACAGAGCATTGAAACAACAATAGAGTTTTGAAATTAGCAGTGCCATTTGAAAGTCATGTGGCAAATAATGCTGGGTGGATGATTTACGAAGGATCATTTCATCTTTAGATAAAGATAAAGATAAATGATAAGCAATGTAAATCTTCATGAATACAATTAGAAATATCACCACAGATCAGAAACGCTACTGCCTTGAAACAAATCAAATACCTGTGCTGTGTGTACCAATCAGTCCATTCGTCGTTCAGAACATCACCCGTTAACAATGACCATTCCTTCACTCTGATGACAAACACAGGCTGAAAACATGCTCAAAGGAAAGTCAGCTAAAACATAAAGATTGAAGATCATAACTTGAAAGCACTGAGAGAGATACATGTTCTCCCAATGTTCCCATTCTGGGCACATGTCATGTTGATTTGAAAAGAACACTGCAGCAATGTCCATCAATCATACAGATGTTCCAGTCTCACCATGGTCTTTCCTCAGACCCCTACAGGAGCACGGCTGGACAGCAGCAGTTATGAGGACGGCTTCTTCCATCTGCTGCTGCCCAACCCCCTGGTGGAAGGCAACTACAGCTGCAGCATCCCCCCCTCCCTGCCAGCAGCCAGGTGTATGGCTGAGGACTCCCCTCTGCTGGACACAGTGTCCGTGCTGGTGGAGGAGACTGCTGGCAGGTTCACTCTCCTGGAGGCCCGTCAGCAGGAGTTTGTGGAGCAGCTGGCTGCACAGAGGGAGATGTGGATGGGTCTTTTCGGTGACGTTGAGGTCATGGCCAACAGGACTGATGCACTGGAACAGTGGCGAGGTGAGCTGACGTGTGTGTGTGCGTGTGTGTGTGTGTGTGGGTGTGTGTGTGTGTGTGAGTGTGTGTGTGTGTGTGTGTGTGTGTGTGTGTGCGCGCGCGCTCTCGCCCCATAACAATGAAAATAATGCATCTGTCCGTCACCTTCTAAATCACGCATGACATCTAAAGCTAAAACAAAGAAATCAGCATTGAAGGACCCATGAGAGATTCCTTTACAGACAAAATTTCAGGTGGCTAAGAGACAAAAATGGTAAATCAACAAGAAGTTTATATAAATTTTGCGATAAAAATCAACAGAATATCCTGTCACGAAATTAAATTCATTATTCAACAAAGACGTCACATGTGTTCCATTTTATATCTTCCCTGGTTTTCGTTACTATGATAACTTTCAGTTTCATGCTATCGATATATCATTAAATATTTTGTTTATATTGCACATTATTTCAAACAAAATATAACTATAATTATGTGCTGAAGATGTATTTGTCGGGCGTTTTATTGTACTTAAAAATCACGAGATATGCTTCATCAAAACAGTTTCCTCACATCTCACAAAAAAAACATACTGAACACGCGCGCACGCGCGCGCACACACACACACACACACACACACCCACACACACACACACATACACATACACACATACACACACACGCACGCGCACAGACACACACACACACACACACACACACACAGACACACACACTCACACACACACACACACACATACACACACACACACACACACACACACACACACACACACACACACACACACACACACACATACCTCAAACCAACTCATGATCAACTGACAACTGATTTGTTTCCATCCTCAGACGAAGCTGTTCACAACTCTGTCCCTGTCCACTTCCACGCCAGACTGACGTCCGACACCAAGCTGTCCAGTGGCTCCATCCTTAAGATGACCACTGTGCTGAATAACCAGGGCGGTGGATACGACTCCAGCACTGGTTACTTCACGGCCCCGATGGACGGCAACTACTTTTTTATTGCAACTACGGGGTCCTACTCTGCCGGCAACTATGCCAATATGGATATGATGAAAGAGGGAACGACGGTTGGTCAAACTTACATGATCGAGGACAGCTACGCCTACAATATGGGATCCTGTCATGCTGCCTTGCTGTTGAACGCTGGAGACAAGGTGTGGCTTCAGAGTTCAGCAACGAGTTCTTTCGAATCAGTTGTCACCTCTTTCTCTGGGTTTCGCTTTTGAAAAATACCCCCACCCCCCGGGCGCACCCCTCTCGCTCTCTCTCTCTCGCTCAGAATGAATATGCAAACATCGAATGATCACGTTAATAGGAAACAATTCGCTATCTGATTTACAAGTCTTTCGGATGAGACGATAAACATATGTCCCATGTGCAGCACCATGCACTTTGCGCACGTACAAAAAACAAAACAAAAAAAACGACAACAATCGGGATGTCCATGTCCCTGGCAAAATTCTGAAGAAAAATCCAATCCATCATGCACGTGTGTGCGTGCTCGTGAATGAAGCCTGACTGAATGTCAGTCGGCTGTACACAGGTATGACCTGTTGGAGTGAACGACTCCGTGTTCGTAAAGCGCTTAGAGTTTGATTTGGTCTGTCTGAAGACATATGCTGTAAAGGTATCCATAATGACACTATTGTGTAAACTTCGCTGTGTATTGTATTCACTACTGGCTTAAACTGTCACAGAATTCTGGATAAAGCTTATGAAATATGTGGTTTAGATGGTGAGGAAAGGAAACATGGATGGGGGAGGGTCTTCCTTGTTTGAATAATTATGGGTTTGGTTTTGCCTGCATGAAACAGAGTGCTGAAAGTGTTAATGGTTTTATATCTGCTTTTCACGAAAAGCTAACTGATTTTCGTCATGGTAAATGTGGGATAGTCATGTTAATGCCAGTGACAGATTTGAGATGAAAAGAACTTTCTGAACTGAGCCTGATTGAACACCTCATCTGCTGCTGGACATATAGGGCATTTGAAAGATCCAACAAGGAATATGAGAACTGATAATCCTTAATTCTATATTCCAGTGCAAATAATTTGATCTATATTTTGCGTCGTGAAACCCAAGAGAAATCAGGTACACTATGCTCTTTGTTGCTCAGCACTCAGAAATATGCGAAATATGTTTATTGGAACATAAACACTACAAACATCCCTCTCTGTTTAAATTACGTTTGCAAATATCTTCAAGTATTACTAATGACGAACCTTCCCCCCCCCCCTCTTTATGTATGAAGCATTCAAACTGATAGGAACTGTTACTTCGTAACATGAATTTAATGAATATTTTATTGTCTACATTCACGCTTCTTTGCTTGTGTTGTTTCACTGCGACTGAGGCTTAAAATGCTTTAATGTGAATGAACCTTTCTATTCCAGTTCTGTGAATATATCATTATTATTCCAGTGCTGTCTCTCTCTCTCTATCTCTGTCTCTGTCTCTGTCTCTCTCTCTGTGTCTCTCTCTGTCTCTCTGTCTCTGTCTCTGTCTCTCTCTCTCACACATACACACACACACACACACACACACACACACACACAAGTCGTACCCGAGCAGTACAAAGTTGTATCAGACAATCTGGGGTAACTGTTAGTAATAACGCGTCTTCTACTTCGATAAAGGGACTCAAAATAATCTGTTCCATTAGTAAAAGTACGGGATTGTATTAAGATATATTTTCAAGAGAACAAAATCCTCAGTCATGCAGTAAATAGGGAGAAACGTTTGAATAGTGGAAATAAACTGGTGTATATTTTTCATGAAAGTTAGAAGCGCACAGGACATAAAATTGAAATGGTTCCAAAAATGAACTATGCACAAAATTTTGGCTGATGATGTTATGTTATTCCCTATGGCAATTACGAATAAAGATAGTTGTTCTTTTAGAAGACAAGGACCAGTTAATATTCAACACATGTTGTTATTCTCTCTTTATATATAGTTGCTCTAGGAACAATTTTTCTTTATTAGATACATCAAGCCAGGGATTAAGCGAGTGTTTGGTACTTTTTGCATAGAATAAACATTTAAAATCAGACAGAATATTTGACTGTATTGGTGCTCGCCATTTTGGTTTTGCTTAAAATAAATTTCAATTTCAAAGTGGGTAATTTTGTTTCCATTGTAAGCAGTATGCTAAATTAAAACATGGAACAGAAAATCATGCCACGATGTTACATATGATACATAAAAACTTTGTTGAAAACTGATCAGTGAGTAAAAGACATGATGTACAGCAGAGTAGCTACAGGGTTTTTCTGTGTTGGTACTGGAATGTGCCGAAACAATTGCCATTACAGCCTTCGATTATTTTTCACAGAAAAAACAAACTAAAAACACCAAAATGCACTGCTGTCGAAAATGATACTTTAAAACCATTGAAATACTTCATTTTGATGTAAAAAAAAAATGCTTTACACATGTTTTATGTTAGTCTACGTAAGAAATATTACATATTGTACGACAGCCAATACAATGTACTCTTCATCCATGTATGGCTATGTTTTATCCTGAATAAAAGGATATGTATCTGCATCAGTGTCTGTCTGGGTCTGATTTCAACTCTCTCTCTCTCTCTCTCTCTCTCTCTCTCTCTCTCTCTCTCTCTCTCTCTCTCTCTCTCTCTCTGTCTCTTTCTTTCTCTCACCCACACAATCATATACCCATGCATACATGCACGCAGGTGAAAACACACACACACACACGCACGCACGCACGCACGCACACACACACGCACACACACACAGATACGCGTTTGCATGCGAGCCTGCACACATACACACTCACGAGCGCGCGCGCGCGCGCACGCACACAAGTACACAGATACATGTGCGTGCGAGCCCGCTCACACACACACACACACACACACACACACACACACACACACACACACACACACATTTGTCGGTCATGGATCTGCGGCCATGGGAGACCAGGTCAGTTGGCTCTGGAGCACCGTGCAGACCGATGCGGGGATCAATGGTACGACCATCAATTTTGATGGCGAGAACCTGCCGCGAGTTGCACAAGTGGAAAGAATTGAGCTTCCTTTCGTGCCTCGTTTACAGAGTCCATATACACACGAAAATACACGAACGCACACACACACACACACACACACACACACACACACACACACACACACATACACACACACACACACACACAATGAATGAGTGAATGAATGAATGGTTTATTCATATAGGCCATTGCCCCTCATGAAAGGGAAATAAACAGAGAGAGAGAAAGAGACAGACAGACAGAGACAGAAACACAGAGACAGAAAGAGAGAGAGAGAGAGAGAGTCACAGAGAGAGACAGACAGACAGAGAGACAGACAGAGACAGAGGCAGAGACAACCGATGCAACCAAGACACTTGTATGCTCTCTGGTTCTCTCAAGATTAGATTACTGCGACTCTCTTTTGGCCGGCCTTCCCAAATATGTTAGACAGACTCCAACGAATTCAGAATAACGCTGCCAGACTCATTTGCACAGCTTCTAAATTTGACCACGTTTCTCCTCTCCTTGAGTCTCTCCACTGGTTGCCTGTTTCTGATCGAATAGACTATAAGCTATCCACTCTGACCTTTTCTGCAGTCAACGGATCTGGCCCCAAGTATCTTTCTGAACTCATCCATATCTATACCCCGTCTCGCCAGCTCCGTTCTCCCTCTGATACTCGACTTCTCAGGATACCTCACGTCAGAAGTAAGACCTATGGACACAGATCGTTTTCTTTTTAATCGCCAAAGACGTGGAACAAGCTCCCTGATAACCTCCGTCATTCTGATTCCCTCGCTGTTTTAAATCTCGTCTCAAAACACACCTTTTCCCTCAGCAATAAGTTCAATTGTGGCAGGTCCACTTCCTTTGCGTTAGCTGTGTTTGACTATGTGTGTATACATATGTATGTGTACATAACTACATGCATGTATATGAATGTGTATTGTGTGTGCGTGTGCGTGTGTTTATGTAAGTGTGTGCCTGCCTATGTGTGCGTATGTGTTAGGGTAGCTGTTAGATACACATGTATGTTAAAATGTATGTATGCAGCGTGTGTGTGTGTGTGTGTGTGTGTGTGTGTGTGTGTGTGTGTGTGTGTGTGGAGTCACATTTTGGTGTGTGTATGTAACACAGATATGATGTTTTATGTTAACAAAAGCGTTTTTGTAAAGCACCTAGAGCAGATTTCTGGATAGTGTGCTATGTAAGTATCCATTATTTATTTTTTTTTTTTTATTAAATAAAGAGAGAGTGGGACATGATGAAATTGAGACAGAGAGAGAGAGAGATTGCGAGAGAGAAGAAGAGAGAGTAGAGAAACAGAGACAGAGATTGAGATGCACACCAGAATATACCACATCACTTGTACAGACAATTGCAGTTACACAGTCACAATCTGACAAGTGTTAGAGAGACCGAGAGCGAAAGAGAGAGAGAGAGAGAGAGAGAGAGAGGGTGAGATGAATACAGAGAGGGTGAGACAGATACAGAGAAAAACTGTGAGAGAAAAAGAGAGAGTAGAGAGCACACAGAGCATAAAACATTAGGATGTACCAGATCACTCCTACCGACTACTGCAATTACACAGTCACAATCTGACAAGAGTTGAGATAGAACGAGCGAGCAAGCAAGAGAGAGAAAGAGAGAGAGAGGAGGAGGAGGAGAGGGAGCATTGTTCTGGCAAAACTGGGACAAGCAAGAAGTGGAGGCAACTGGTGCCAGTGGGACCCAAGTCAATGGAGTCGTCATCCTGAAAACCCGGAACACAGAGCATAAGGTCAAGAACGTCACTTCACTTCACCATCCACTCCCAATGGCCAAGCACTCTGCAGTCCACAAAGCTGACGCTCACGTGCTGAGGAGTTCACGAACAGTTGACCTTGCGATGATACTGCGCATTTCCTAACTCATGTGACTTTCTCTTCAGGGCATGATCTGGGCTAGACTGGTAATAAATGGCACTGAATGTTGGAAGTATCGTCAGACCTAACTGTGCGACGGAACAGCAAACATTGTCTCCTTGTGCTGTGAACGGTTCAGTTTGAGTACTTTGGTTTAAAGTGACTTGTCAACAACTGAGTGTCGACATGTTGGGAAGTTTGGTCACCGTGCTTCTGCTGATTGGCAGTGAGTATTTCAGGGCACATGTGTGTGTGTGTGTGTGTGTGTGTGTGTGTGTGTGTGTGTGTGTGTAGGGGGACGGTGGGGGCGGGGGGGGGGGGGGGTAGTGTTTTCTAGGTATAGATGGTTGATTTCATATGCTTCTTTCTGTGTTTGCCTCACGTGTTTTTGACCACTATTGTATCACACGGATTTCCTGACCATTTGGGTTCTAGGTGTGATGTCAGCTACAATGAATATAACAACATTAATATTCCATCTTTTTTAAATGCTGAATACACATTTCTTACAATACCACAAGCAGATGACTATCATTTAGACAATTGTGTTGCCATGCCAAGTGTGTTGCTTAACAATTCAAAGTACTTGGTACTTGGTTAACCACTAACATAAAGTAAAATGAAAACATGAGTTATGCTGAAACATGATCGGAATGAAATCATTATTTAAAACATGGATTAAACGACAAACCAGAGAACAAAGTAGAAGTACAATTCTTAAATCACTTATCTTGTCCAAATTGATTTAATCATGATGATTGTTTCCCATTCCTTCTGGTGATTTCATAAATGACTTGCAAAAAGTTGTCTTGTTTTCACATGAAGAAAGGATAGAACAAACAGAAAACATGCAGTAAAAACATATGCCCAAATTAGACAGTATAAAGACTGGACCCAGTGGAATGGATGGGCCTTGGGGAAGAGCTTGATTTCTATTTGTCACAATTGGGACTCTATTACGAACTGTATTTATATGCGTTGATGACCCAGTGAATTCTAACAGAACTTTTATTCACGTTGTTTTATTTTCTTCTGACCATGCAGGACAAAGTGCGTCTTTGTTTTCTTCAGTTTGCTGATGATTACAAGAGGTGTTTTTTTGTTTTGTTTTGATTTGTTTTGTTTCTTGTTACTAGTGCTAAGAAAATGCTGACATATCTTTTATCTTTTATGGTCACAAACAAATGAAGCAGATCTCATATTCTCCACCACAGTCTACAGGACGCCTTTTTGAAATTTGTTGTTATTTGTTACTTATTATAAGCCGTACAGTGATGTGGACGCTGTTGATATTCCAATTGTAGGTTTTTACTGTTGACTTTTTTTCCTACATAAAGCATACACAAACTGAACTGCTGAGCGTTCTCGTATTGTTTTCTGTTGATTGAAATTAAGTGGCCACTTTTGCCCCATACCAACTTACCCCGACATGGGCAGGTTGGCCTTTGTGTCAGCAGGTCAGCTATGAGCAACACTGTGAGATATGTTACTATAGTTTTGCCATTTCTCGATATCACAAATTCAGTTTAAACCATGAATTATTCTTCTGTCTCTGTTGAAATATTCTCCACACTGCTTTGAGTGCAAAAAGAGACCAACTAGCCCTGGTCTCCCCCTTCAGTTCTTTGCACAAGACTAACATATATAACAGATTCACAAGGAATGTAGGTATTACTAGTTCTGAATTGAGAATAATGATGGTAGTTATTTGAAACAAACACATCATGGATATGAGAGATTCTCGTGTGTGTGTGTGTGTGTGTGTGTGTGTGTGTGTGTGTGTGTGTGTGTGTGTGTGTGTGTTTAAATTGGCTGTGGCTTTGATGCCTGAAATACAGTTCTTTGTCAGTTCTGTTTGCTTGATAACTAAGCTGATTTGGTCCTTGTATTTATTGTCATTACCTAACTCCTCTAAACATCCCTTGAGGCTACATTTTATTTCGTGAATTTGACTTGAACAAACATTAGATTTTCATTCTTTCGCTATTAATTTGACTGTTTTATACATTCAAACTTGTTTTAATCAGAGTGACGAGTTCATAATAAAATTCAGTCACTCGCGATGTTCACAGCTATTTATTTAAAAAAAATTCACGATCTACACTGAAATAACTTGAAAACTAGAAATTCCAGAAATAGTGCATATAGACATATTTTTTTAAAAGTTGAATCTATCACACTTTAAAATTTACATATTTGTTGTAAACATAGAATATAATTTTTCAAATTTGGTAAAAGGAGAATTAAGCAGCCAGTACTTGACTGTTCTTCTCGTTCATACAATTTCCATGGAAATAAAGACATTCTCTAAGGTTTCTATTTTCTGAACGCATCTTTGGACAATACATATTGAATCAATATATGTAGAAACAAAGCATGGTGTTTTGTCTGATTGTGCGATTATGCTTTCTAAACCATCATACAATCAAAGATCCTGCAAATGCTTTGAAGTAATATTGTGATTCCTATTCCACGTTTCTGAAAATCGCCCACTGTACCACGGGTTGACTGATGTGTACGCTGTTAGTTGTGAGAAGACACATGTTCAGTGCACTACGTGTTCTGTCAGGTGCCACTGGTTTACAGTGGTCACAGAAGCTGAGGACAGATGCTGGTCCCGTTCAGATCTGCTCCGGGCAGACATTCAGCTCTTCTGGAACTTCACGCTGGACAAAATGGAGCGACTGAAAGGTGGGTGTCTGTATAAACTTTGGTGCGAAAATATGTTTGGAGCACATCTTATTTGTCTTCCACACATATACACTTACAAGCAGGGATACAAACATCTACTAGTGCTACATACATACACACACGGAAAGACAAAGACAAGGAAATTTGTTGAATCGGAAATGCTAGAAAAAAAGATGTGTGTGTAGTGACATAATCACATATATTCAGAGAGTGAGAGATCGAAGTGAACATTTTATTCATACAAAGGTCCATGCCCCTCATGAGAGGGTACTTACTTTATTCACTTGTCATACCATCTGGCATGCAGGGAATCAAGGAAGATCCATCACTCTTGACTGTTTTGGGGCCAGTCTCTGAATAGCATCCCAGGTGTGTTGTAGGATCTTGATTTCTCCAGAAGATGTAACCTTGCTCCCTTCACATGACGTGTCCAATTCAGTTCCATAGTCTTCTCATGATGTCGGTTTTCATGTTTGTTTGATTGCATTGGACGAGTAGTTATTGATTGGAGGTGGTATTGGGCCAGACGATTCTCAGGATTCTTCAGAGGATTTTCGTGTGGGAGATTCACAACTGATTAGATCAGTCATGAAGGGTACGATGCACAAATTAGTGCAGTGTATGAAGAGGAAAGAAGATGTGGGTACACATTATTTAATCAATTATAAACACAGCTGTTATTCTGCTTTATTAAGATGAAAAAGAACATTGGCTTAGAAACACACACACACACACACACACACACACACACACACACACACACACCCTCAAACACACACACACACACACAGACACACACACGCAAACACACACGCACGCACGCACACACACGCACACACACACACACACACACACACACACACTATGATATACTATCGATGAAATCAATGATGATGATGATGACGATGACGAAGGCATGGTGTGGGGATGTCAACCTGAGGGGAAGGAGGAGGGTGTCCTGGCCACATACGTTGACGATCACTTTGTGCCCATGTCCTCCTTCTCCGGTCGTCTGGCTCACCTCCAGGTAAGTCACGGCTTTGCCAGGTGAGAGCTGTTCACCTGTATCGATGGTGTCTTGGCATCATTCTCTTTGTCCACTGTTTAATTTAGTTTTCTTTTAACTGCGGACAAGAAATAGAATGTCAATCTGTTAGAAAAGCGTACTCTAATCTCGGCAACACAAACATTATCCAGCAATAAACTGGGAACGAACCAAGCAAATCTTGAGGCCGGAAGCTGAACGAAATAATATGGAGACTAAACAAAACAGAACGTTAATGATCCGGAAATACTGTTTAATCCGGAAAACCTACACCCTATTGGTATAGTGAGTGGAGAGAGGTTTTTGCGTTTATGTTTAATGCAAAATCAGCATTGACAGTCAAAATAATTTAATACACACACACACACACACACACACACACACACACACACACACACACACACACACACACACACACACATTAATAAAACCAAGCATGGTTACTATAAAGTCTAATTTTGTTTCCATACATGAGCCAAAAAGTAACTAATTGACCAAACCTAATGTTTGTTTCATAACCAGGATGGAGGCATTGAACTGAGCTGCGCCACCATTCTGGAGTCAGGTAACTACAGCATTTCCGTCAGTACCGAAGACGTGCACAGTACTCTGACTGTGTACCGCAAGACTGTCAATGTGAAGGTCGTGGGTAAGTGAGGATTTAGAATCACCATCTCCTTGATCAGGTTTACTACATGCTGTTAGATTAAAGTGCTGTAAGACCCACGTACTGCAAAAGCGTACCCTTGATTTGCCAGGACAGTATATGTGTGGCTCATGGCTTGTGTCAATTTTTCATGACTGAAATAAATCATTCAAGAAGCACATCCATCAAATTTCAGATTCAGAAAAAAGAAGGAAAGGAAGAAGGAAGGGAGAAAAGAATGTGAGAAAGAAAGATTCTAAATTGTTAAATCCTGTTTCCTCCCAATCAGTTTAGATTTCAGTTGATACGATATAGAAGCTTTGAAATATATGAAATAAAAGATGCGTGAATATTTGAAATAAAGGGCTGATAATTTAGGGAAATCTGACTGCCACGAAAGTACATGTTTAAAGAAGCTGTATCTGGCTTGGTGAAATTGGGATCCTTGGACACGGGCACCTTTGAACGGTTTGGATTGCTGAAATGACCAAAGCCATTACAACTGAGTGAACTATAAAAACATGACTGATTTGCTGCTCAATGGTTTTGTTGTTTTTTTTCTTTCCCCCCCTTTTTTTGTTTTTGTTTAAAGAACTTACGTTTACCAAATGGATAAAACACACAAGAGAAGAAAAGTCTACCAATGTATTAAAGAAACTGGTAAACCAGCACAAGAGTTAGTTACGCTAATTCCTCAACCCCCCAAACAGCAGAGAGAGCAGAGAAATGCAACTTGCAGTTCATACAACAATCAGTCACGAACACTGCCATCTGTCCACAGACACGCCAAAAACACAGAGCGGGGAAATCCACGTGACAAGAGAGAAAAATGCCGTACGTGACGTCATCACTGGCGCGTGGCACGTGCAGCTGTCGTGTGGCAACTTCTCCGATCGAGGTCATCCCCCTGTTGACGTCACCTGGACCGTGAGAACCTTCTGTGTTCTCTTTGTTTCGAGACTCTTACCTATATTTTGATAGAGAAACATGGTGGAGACAGAATGAAAGAAATAAAGATTGAGGTTATCATGTTCCAGAAATCAAGTTTGCTGGACAGTTTGCACAACATTTCAGGTAAAACGTTGGTCACATACCATATATAAATGAATGTAAGTTCATACGTTGCTGCCATCTTGTTTACTAATCACTCGACAGAAAGAACTAATTGGTCTGTCTGCCTAGGAAGTGAGAAAATCCGAATGCACTGGTTCGAATTCCATAGTCGCAAGTATTTTCTCCCGATCCACTATATCTTGAATGGTGGTCTGGATGTTAGTCATTCAGATGAGACAATAAACCGAGGTCCCATATGCAGCATGCATTGAGCGCACGTAAAAAAAAAATGGAAAAAAGGGGCTGGCCCTGGCAAAATTCTGTACAAAAAATCCACCTCGATAGGAAAACAAACAAAATTATAAGCAGGAATTTTTTAATAGGGTGTCGCTCTTAGTGTAGCTATGCGCTCTCTCTGCGAAGAACAGCCCGAATTTCACACAGAGAAATGTGTTGCAACAAAAATGAGTAATACAATACAATGCAATACAATACTATACAATACATGTCAATAATGATTTGAAAAGAACACTGCAGCAATGTCCATCAATCATACAGATGTTCCAGTCTCACCATGGTCTTTCCTCAGACCCCCACAGGAGCACGGCTGGACAGCAGCAGTTATGAGGACGGCTTCTTCCATCTGTTGCTGCCCAACCCCCTGGTGGGAGGCAACTACAGCTGCAGCATCCCCCCCTCCCTGCCAGCAGCCAGGTGTCTGGCTGAGGACTCCCCTCTGCTGGACACAGTGTCCGTGCTGGTGGAGGAGACTGCTGGCAGGTTCACTCTCCTGGAGGCCCGTCAGCAGGAGTTTGTGGAGCAGCTGGCTGCACAGAGGGAGATGTGGATGGGTCTTTTCGGTGACGTTGAGGTCATGGCCAACAGGACTGATGCACTGGAACACCGGATAGGTGTGTGTGTGTGTGTGTGTGTGTGTGTGTGTGTGTGTGTGTGTGTGTGTGTGTGTGTGTGTGTGTGTGTGTGTGTGCCATAGCAATGACATTAATTTATCTGTCATACCCGATTTATGCATGAAAGGTCACACAGCATATGCCAATAGAAGGGGATGTAAAACGGAGATCAACAAATCAGCATTGAAGGAATCATGAGAGATTCAATTAAAGACAAAAACAAAACGTTTTTTCACATGGCTAGATTGTCTGTAAGAGACACCCCTCTCCCAATTTCTTAGGTTTTGCATAATAAATATTCTTTGAATCAATTAAATTTTCATGTTTTTGGTAAAATCTAACATGATTATTTTGCACAATTCACTCTGGTTTTGTGCCCTTTTTCTGCATGTTTACCGTAAGCACAGGAATAAAACCGTTGTACACTTTAGCATTTAACAGAATCTGTACGACATTTGACACATACACACAAAAGAACAATTCGTAATTAAGAGTATAATCAATCATGGATAACGTCTGGTTCTAGAGTATCAATAAACCATTATGTGCTTTTTATCAAAACTGAATATGTATTTCAAAAGAAATAGAAATTCGTTTGCTGATACATCATATTTGTCTGGCGCTTTGTAGTTCGTTAAACATTGTAAAACATCAAAAAGAATTTTCTGACTCCTCGCAAAATAAACCTGCAGCATGAATCACACACGCGCGCTTGCACACACACACACACACACACACACACACACACACACACCTCAAACCAACTCATGGACAACTGATTTGTTTCCATCCTCAGATGAAGCTGTTCACAACTCTGTCCCTGTCCACTTCCACGCCAAACTGACGTCCAGCGCCGTGCTGTCCAGTGGCTCCACCATGAAGATGACCAATGTGATTGATAACCAGGGCGGTGGATACGACTCTAGCACCGGTCGTTTCACGGCCCCGATGGACGGCAACTACTTTTTTATTGCAACTACTGGGGCATACAGCGGTGATAACTATGCTACCATGCTTATGATGAAAGAAGGAACTACGGTCGCTCAAACTTACATGAGGCGGTACGGCTCCTATCCCACTATGGGATCTTGTCATGCTACCTTGCCTTTAAAAGCTGGGGAGAAGGTGTGGCTTCAGAGTTCGGGATCCAACAATTATTTCCGGTCATCTGTGACATCTTTCTCTGGATTTCGTTTTTAAAAAGACAAGCCCCTCTCTCTCTATATATATATCCTTCTGTCTCTGAATCCTGACTAACTGACACAGAAATACGAATGACAAACGCCCAAAGGAAGCCCTCAGTCAGCTCTGCCCAGGTAGCCAGCCTGCTGTACAAATGGCTATGTGACTGAACAGCGCTAAAAGTTTGGTCTCTGACTGAAGATAGGCGTTATGTAAATATCAGTAATAGCTATATGTAAACTCTAATTTAAACTGTACTCACTGCTGGTTTGGACTGCCGCAAATAGAAGAAAATACCACATAATGCTTTGACAAGGTTTGGGGGGTTCGGGAAGGGAGAAAACAAATCTGGTTAAAGAAGGGTCTTTGTTTGAATATGGAATTGTTTTTGTGTGGAAAAAGCAGGGTGCTGGAAGTGTTAATGGCTTTATATCTTTCTTCGCCAAAAGTTAAATGAGTGTAAATGGCAAACGTGGAAGAGCCATTTTCATATTTCTTGTTGATCTGAGATGGATACAACGTTTTGGATTCTACTTAATTTAAGATTTATCTCCTGCTGGACGTAGACTGTACTTGAAACGTACAACGACGAAATTCAAATTAGGAATATCAGAACTGACAATTCACCCTTTTGCAAGTTACTGGATTTCTCCTTTGTGTCGTGAAACCCAGGAACAAGTGGGAACACTTCGTTATTTGACGTCAGCACTGAACGATATGTGACACAAGTTTGTAAAACCTAAATACCAAAGATGTTTTTTGGACAAGGCATTGAAACTGAGAGAAACTGTCGCTTCGTGCAATGAATGTCATGCATGTTTTATTGCCTAAGTTTATGCTTATGTGTTTATGTTGTTTGAAACCCTTCACATGAGGCAGAGGCCTAAACATGAATAAACCATTACATCCACAAAGAGATTACTTTTGGTAGGCTATATGATCATTTTGGAAAGAAACTACACCCAGATGATCTAGAACTTTTGGAAGAACCAATATTTGTACAATGATAATATCAAGGTTGGGAAAAATCGTT
Organism: Babylonia areolata; assembly: GCF_041734735.1. Classification (NCBI taxonomy): domain Eukaryota; kingdom Metazoa; phylum Mollusca; class Gastropoda; order Neogastropoda; family Buccinidae; genus Babylonia; species Babylonia areolata. The sequence goes on along the minus strand of NC_134905.1, from coordinate 12,945,898 downwards.
CCTCAGATGGAATGTGCCGAGAAAGGTATTTGTAACATAAACGATCTGTAGTCCAGATGTTTACCTCTTGCCCTTCGCACACTTTAAGTAAAAGTATGATCTTCATACAGACTTTATGATACACTTAAAAGTTGTACCCGAGCAGTAAACAATGACATTAGACGAAATGAGGTAACTGTTAATAAAATCACGTCTTCAGCTTGGATGAAGTAACTCAATCGGTTCATGATTATATTATGGTTAAGTTTCAAGGAGAAAAATCATAAACCGTGTACTGAATGGGAAGAAATATTTGATACATATATAATTTTCTATGACAGTCACAAGCCGACAGGAAAAATCAACTACAATAGGTCCGAAAAACGGATTATACATAGAATACTGGCCACGAATGCCACGTCATTTCATATGGAAATCAGGAATGAAGACAAAATGTTCGAGACAATGTTCAACACATGCTTTGGAACTGTCTATATGTGCCGTTGTTCTGGGAACAATGCTGCCGGACTGTTGATGACAATACTTCATCAGATAGATTGAGTGTTTGGTATGTTTTCAATATAATAAACAATACAGATCAGAACATTTTACTTTATAATTTTACTCGCTGATCTTTTCTTATTTTCTATATGAATATGATCTAAAAGCAAAGTGGGTCAAGTTCTGCCATTGTGAGCAGTATGCTAAATCAAAATATGAAATAGAAGGCACATCACATTGAATATTACACACAATGTTTGTTGAATACGAGTTCCCTATACACCCTCGGTAAAGTAAAGAAATGATGTGAAAGAGAGTAGTTTACAGTCTTTATTGATACTGACATTGAAACTTACTCTTGGAAGACAGTCATATACTTCTGAACATGTACACTGCTTCAGGTTTTTGTGTTTTTACAAACCACAAGTGTAACCTACTGTGCACTATGTTTCAGAATTATGGGTTCTAGAGAAAGCTGGTGTTCATGATGAAACTGCTTGCAATTACATGTATTTAGGGGGAAATTTGCAGTGAAACAAATCAATACCCAATGTGTGCAAACACCTTCAGATCGTTCTGTATAATGTGTTGCAGCTGATTCTGATTATGAGAATCAATGTTTCAAAGTGCATGATGTCACTTTCAGTGCTTTCTATGAATAAAATTATCAGCAGCACATTTTCGTGTTTTCCCTATTGTCTGTAAAAACAATGGTGTATGTGCTCTGTCACTCTCCCTCCCTCCCTCCCCCCCCCCCCCCCCCCCCCCCCCCCCCTCTCTCTCTCTCTCTCTCTCTCTCTACATATCTATATATATTTCACTCTGTCTGTCTTTCTATCTGCCTGTCTGTCTGTCTGTCTCTATATATGTATGTATGTATGTATGTATGCATGTATGACTGCAAATTGTGTTTGATTTTTTCTATTTTGTTCTATTATAAACCAGTAATGATGTCTGGCTGCCTCCTACAAATACACTGGTTGAAGACATTTCTTAAATGAAATTTACAATCTATAATCCCTGATTACACTCATTAATTTCGCTTCAGTAACTATGGCCTTAAGAGAGCATTGTTTATACAAAAAAAGAAAGAGAGAAAGAGACGGAGACAGACAGACAGACAAAGCGAGAGGGACACAAGGAGAAACAGAAAAAGAGAACATGCATAAAAACCAAAGGGTACTTTTGTACTCTTACAAAAAAAATGCAACCATGCAGTCACAATCTGACGGGAGTTGAAAAGACAGAGAAAGACAGAAACAGAAAAAAAACAGAGGGAGGGAGAATGAGACAGTGCGAGATAGACAAAAAGTATGACAGAGAGGCAAGATAGGAGAGGGGGAAATTGAAAGAGAAAGAGAGAGAGAGAAGTGAGATAGATGCAGATAGATAGATAGAGACAGACAGACAGACAGACAGACAGACATATTTAGTCCAAAAGACAATTTCAAGTAAGCAGTCACAATATGAGAAGAATTGAAGACAGAGAGAAGAGTGAGAGTGAGTGTGTTAGAGGGAGAGACAGAGAGAGACAGAGACAATGAGAAAGACAGATACAGAGAGACACAGTCACAGACACAGAGACACAGACACAGAGATAAAGAATGAGCATAAACACCAGAATATAACACATGACTCCCACAGACAATTGCGGGCTGTCACAAATTGACAAGTGTTGAAGAGAGACAGACAGACAGAGAGACAGACAGACAGAGACACACAGAGACAGAGACACAGAGAGAGAGAGGAGTGAGATAAATAAAGAGAGAGTGGGACATGATGAAATTGAGACAGAGAGAGAGAGAGAGAGAGAGATTGCAAGAGAGAAGAAGAGAGAGTAGAGAAACAGAGACAGAGGTTGAGATGCACACCAGAATATACCACATCACTCCTACAGACAATTGCAGTTACACAGTCACAATCTGACAAGTGTTAGAGAGACCGAGAGTGAAAGAGAGAGAGATGAATACAGAGAGGGTGAGACAGATACAGAGAGAGAAAAACTGTGAGAGAAAAAGAGAGAGTAGAGAGCACACAGAGCATAAAACATTAGGATGTACCAGATCACTCCTACCGACTACTGCAATTTCACAGTCACAATCTGACAAGAGTTGAGATAGAACGAGCGAGCAAGCAAGAGAGAGAAAGAGAGAGAGAGGAGGAGGAGAGGGAGCATTGTTCTGGCAAAACTGGGACAAGTAAGAAGTGGAGGCAACTGGTGCCAGTGGGACCCAAGTCAATGGAGTCGTCGTCCTGAAAACCCGGAACACAGAGCATAAGGTCAAGAACGTCACTTCACTTCACCATCCACTCCCAATGGCCAAGCACTCTGCAGTCCACAAAGCTGACGCTCACGTGCTGATGAGTTCACGAACAATTGACCTTGCAATGATACTGCGCAGTTCCTAACTCATGTGACTTTCTCTTCAGGGCATGATCTGGGCTAGACTGGTAATAAATGGCACTGAATGTTGGAAGTATCGTCAGACCTAACTGTGCGACGGAACAGCAAACATTGTCTCCTAGCGCTGTGAACGGTTCAGTTTGAGTACTTTGGTTTAAAGTGACTTGTCAACAACTGAGTGTCGACATGTTGGGAAGTTTGGTCACCGTGCTTCTGCTGATTGGCTGTGAGTATTTCAGAGCGCGCGCGCGCGTGCGTGTGTGTGTGTGTGTGTGTGTGTAGGGGGCGGGGGGCAGTGTTTTCTAGGTATGGATTGTTGATTTCATATGCTTCTTTCTGTGTTTGCCCCACGTGTTTTGACTATATTGTATCGCAAGGATTTCCTGACCATTTGGGTTCTAGGTGTGATGTCAGCTACAATGAATATAACAACATTAATGTTCTTTTTTTTTTAAATGCTGAATACACATTTCTTACAATACCACAAATTTTTGTCACAGGCAGATGACTTTCATTCAGACAATTGTGTTGCCATGACAAGTGTGTTGCTTAACAATTCAAAGTGCTTGGTACTTGGTTAACCACTAACATAAAGTGAAATGATAAACATGAGTTATGCTGAAACATGATCGGAATGAAATCATTATTTAAAACATGGATTAAACGACAAACCAGAGAACAGAGTAGAAGTACAATTCTTAAATCACTTATCTTGTCCAAACTGATTTAATCGTGATGATTTCCTCTCATTCTTTCTGGTGATTTCATAAATGACTTGCAAAAAGTTGTATTGTTTTCACATGAAGAAAGGATAGAACAAACAGAAAACATGCAGTAAAAACATATGCCGAAATTAGACAGTATAAAGACTGGACCCAGTGGAATGGATGGGCCTGGGGGAAAAGCTTGATTTATATTTGTCACAATTGGGACTTTATTACGAACTGTATTTATATGCGTTGACGACCCAGTGAATTTTCAACAGAACTTTTATTCACGTTGTTTCATTTTCTTCTGACCATGCAGGACAAAGTGCGTCTTTGTTTTCTTCAGCTTGCTGATGATTACAAGAGGTGTTTTTTTGTTTTGTTTTGTTTTGTTTCTTGTCACTGGTGCTAAGAAAATGCTGACATATCTTTTATCTTTTATGGTCACAAACAAATGAAGCAGATCTCATATTCTCCACCACAGTCTACAGGACGCCTTTTTGAATTTTTTTGTTAATTGTTACTTATTATAAGCCGTACAATGATGTGGACGCTGTTAATATTCCAATTGTATGTTTTTACTGTTGACTTTTTTCCTACATAAAGCATACACAAACCGAACTGCTGAGCGTTCTCGTATTGTTTTCTGTTGATTGAAATTAAGTGGCCAGGTTTGCCCCATACCAACTAACCCCGACATGGGCAGGCTGGCCTTTGTGTCAGCAGGTCAGCTATGAGCAACACTGTAAGTTATGTTACGATAGTTTTGCCATTTCTCGATATCACAAATTCAGTTGAAACCATGAATTATTCTTCTGTCTCTGTTGAAATATTCTCCACACTGCTTTGAGTGCAAAAAGGGGCCAACAAGCCCTGGTCTTCCCCTTCAGTTCTTTGCACAAGTCTAACATATATAACAGATTCACAAGGAATGTAGGTATTACTAGTTCTGAATTGAGAATGATGATGGTAGATATTTGAAACAAACACATCATGGATATGAGAGATTCTCGTGTGTGTGTGTGTGTGTGTGTGTGTGTGTGTGTGTGTGTGTGTGTGGGTATGTGTGTGTGTGTGTGTCTGTGTCTGTGTCTATGTGTGTGTGTTTAAACTGGCTGTGGCTTTGATGCCTGAAATACAGTTCTTTGTCAGTTCTGTTTGCTTGATAACTAAGCTGATTTGGTCCTTGTATTTATTGTAATTACCTAACTCCTCTAAACATCCCTTGAGGCTACATTTTATTTCGTGAATTTGACTTGAACAAACATTAGATTTTCATTCTTTCGCTATCAATTTGACTGTTTTATATATTCAAATTTGTTTTCATCAGAGTGACGAGTTCATCATAAAATTCAGTCACTCACGATGTTCACAGCTATTTATTTTTAAAAAAAAGTTCACGATCTACACTGAAATAACTTGAAAACTAGAAATTCCAGAAATAGTGCATATAGACATTTTTTTAAAGTTGAATCTATCACACTTTAAAATTTACATATTTGTTGTAAACATAGAATATAATTTTTCAAATTTGGTAAAAGGAGAATTAAGCAGCCAGTACTTGACTGTTCTTCTCGTTCATACAATTTCCATGGAAATAAAGACATTCTCTAAGGTTTCTATTTTCTGAACGCATCTTTGGACAATACATATTGAATCAATATATGTAGAAACAAAGCATGGTGTTTTGTCTGATTGTGCGATTATGCTTTCTAAACCATCATACAATCAAAGATCCTGCAAACGATTTGACGTAACATTGTGATTCAATTCCACGTTTCTGAAAATCGCCCACTGTACCACGGGTTGACTGATGTGTACGCTGTTAGTTGTGAGAAGACACATGTTCAGTGCACTACGTGTTCTGTCAGGTGCCACTGGTTTACAGTGGTCACAGAAGCTGAGGACAGATGCTGGTCCCGTTCAGATCTGCTCCGGGCAGAACATTCAGCTCTTCTGGAACTTCACGCTGGACAAAGGGGAGCGACTGAAAGGTGGGTGTCTGTATAACCTTTGGTGCGAAAATATGTTTGGAGTACATCTTATTTGTCTTCCACACATATACACTTACAAGCAGGGATACAAACATCTACTTGTGCTACATACATACACACACGGAAAGACAAAGACAAGGAAACTTGTTGAATCGGAAATGCTAGAAAAAAAGATGTGTGTGTAGTGACATAATCACATATATTCAGAGAGTGAGAGATCGAAGTGAACATTTTATTCATACAAAGGTCCATGCCCCTCATGAGAGGGTACTTACTTTATTCACTTGTCATACCATCTGGCATGCAGGGAATCAAGGAAGATCCATCACTCTTGACTGTTTTGGGGCCAGTCACTGAATAGCATCCCAGGTGTGTTGTAGGATCTTGATTTCTCCAGAAGATGTAACCTTGCTCCCTTCACATGACGTGTCCAATCCAGTTCCATAGTCTTCTCATGATGTCGGTTTTCATGTTTGTTTGATTGCATTGGACGAGTAGTTATTGATTGGAGGTGGTATTGGGCCAGACGATTCTCAGGATTCTTCAGAGGATTTTCGTGTGGGAGATTCACAACTGATTAGATCAGTCATGAAGAGTACGATGCACAAATTAGTGCAGTGTATGAAGAGGAAAGAAGATGTGGGTACACATTATTTAATCAATTACAAACACAGCTGTTATTCTGCTTTATTAAGATGAAAAAGAACATTGGCTTAGAAACACACACACACACACACACACACACACACACACACACACACACACACACACACACCCTCAAACACACACACACACAGACACACACACGCAAACACACACGCACGCACGCACACACACACACACACACACACACACACACGCACACACCCACACACACACACACACACTATGATATACTATCGATGAAATCAATGATGATGATGATGACGATGACGAAGGCATGGTGTGGGGATGTCAACCTGAGGGGAAGGAGGAGGGTGTCCTGGCCACATACGTGGACGATCACTTTGTGCCCATGTCCTCCTTCTCCGGTCGTCTGGCTCACCTCCAGGTAAGTCACGGCTTTGCCAGGTGAGAGCTGTTCACCTGTGTCGATGGTGTCTTGGCATCATTCTCTTTGTCCACTGTTTAATTTAGTTTTCTTTTGACTGCGGACAAGAAATAGAATGTCAATCTGTTAGAAAAGCGTACTCTAATCTCGGCAACACAAACATTATCCAGCAATAAACTGGGAACGACCCAAGCAAATCTTGAGGCCGGAAGCTGAACGAAATAATATGGAGACTAAACAAAACAGAACGTTAATGATCCGGAAATACTGTTTAATCCGGAAAACCTACACCCTATTGGTATAGTGAGTGGAGAGAGGTTTTTGCGTTTATGTTTAATGCAAAATCAGCATTGACAGTCAAAATAATTTCACACACACACACACACACACACACACACACACACACACACACACACACACACACACACACACATTAATAAAACCAAGCATGGTTACTACAAAGTCTAATTTTGTTTCCATACATGAGCCAAAAAGTAACTAATTGACCAAACCTAATGTTTTTTTCATAACCAGGATGGAGGCATTGAACTGAGCTGCGCCACCATTCTGGAGTCAGGTAACTACAGCATTTCCGTCAGTACCGAAGACGTGCACAGTACTCTGACTGTGTACCGCAAGACTGTCAATGTGAAGGTCGTGGGTAAGTGAGGATTTACAATCACCATCTCCTTGATCAGGTTTACTACATGCTGTTAGATTAAAGTGCTGTAAGACCCACGTACTGCAAAAGCGTACCCTTGATTTGCCAGGACAGTATATGTGTGGCTCATGGCTTGTGTCAATTTTTCATGACTGAAATAAATCATTCAAGAAGCACATCTATCAAATTTCAGATTCAGAAAAAAGAAGGAAAGGTAGAAGGAAGAGAGAAAAGAATGTGAGAAAGAAAGATTCTAAATTGTTAAATCCTGTTTCCTCCCAATCAGTTTAGATTTCAGTTGATACGATACAGATTTTAAAAAAATAATTATATGAAATAAAAGACGGCTGAATATTTGAAAATCAAGGGCTGATAATTTAAGGAAATTTGACTGCCACGAAAGTACATGTTCAAAGAAGCTGTATCTGGCTTGATGAAATTGAGATCCTTGGAACATGGGTACCTTTGATTGATTTGGATTGATGAAATTACGAAAGTCATTGGAACTGAATGAACTATGAAAAAAAATATGACTGATTTGCTGCGCACTGTTTTTTGTTGTTGTTTTTTTTTTGTTTTTTTTGTTGTTGTTGTTGTTGTTTGTTTGGGTTTTTTTAGTCAAAAAGAACTTTTGTTTACCTAATGGATAAAGCACACACATAACAGAACAAAAGAGGAAAAGCCAACGAATGTATTAAATAAACTGGTAAACCAGCACAAGAATTAGTTAAGTTAATTCCTCAAACCCAAAACACAGGAGAGAGCAGAGAAAAGCAACTTGCGGTCCATACAACAATCAGTCACGAACACTGCCGTCTGTCCACAGACACGCCCAAAACACAGAGCGGGGAAATCCACGTGACAAGAGAGAAAAATGCCGTACGTGACGGCATCACTGGCGCGTGGCACGTGCAGCTGTCGTGTGGCAACTTCTCCGATCGAGGTCATCCCCCTGTTGACGTCACCTGGACCGTGAGAACCTTTTGTGTTCTGTTTTGTTTCGAGACTCTTACCTTTATTTTGATAGAGAAACATGGTGGAGACGGAGTGAAAGAAATAAAGATTGAGGTTATCATGTTCCAGAAATCAGGTTTGCTGGAAAGTTTGCGCATCATTTCAGGTAAAACGTTGGTCACACACCATATATAAATGAATGTAAGTTCATACGTTGCTGCCATCTTGTTTACTAATCACTCGACAGAAAGAACTAGTTGGTCTGTCTGCCTAGGAAGTGAGAAAATCCGAATACACTGGTTCGAATTCCATAGTCGCAAGTATTTTCTCCCGATCCACTATATCTTGAATGGTGGTCTGGATGCTAGTCATTCGAATGAGACGATAAACGGAGGTCCCGTGTGTAGCATGCGTTTAGCGCACGTAAAAGAACCCATGAAAAAAGTGCTGGCCCTGGCAAATTTCTGTAGAAAAATCCACCTTGATAGGAAAACAAACAAAATTATAAGCAGGATTTTTTTTAATAGGGTGTCGCTCTTAGTGTAGCTATGCGCTCTCTCCGCTATGAACAGCCCGAATTTCACACAGAGAAATGTGTTGCAACAAAAATAAGTAATACAATACAATGCAATACAATACTATACAATACATGTCAATATTGATTTGAAAAGAACACTGCAGCAATGTCCATCAATCATACAGATGTTCCAGTCTCACCATGGTCTTTCCTCAGACCCCTACAGGAGCACGGCTGGACAGCAGCAGTTATGAGGACGGCTTCTTCCATCTGCTGCTGCCCAACCCCCTGGTGGGAGGCAACTACAGCTGCAGCATCCCCCCCTCCCTGCCAGCAGCCAGGTGTCTGGCTGAGGACTCCCCTCTGCTGGACACAGTGTCCGTGCTGGTGGAGGAGACTGCTGGCAGGTTCACTCTCCTGGAGGCCCGTCAGCAGGAGTTTGTGGAGCAGCTGGCTGCACAGAGGGAGATGTGGATGGGGGACGTTGAGGTCGTGGCCAACAGGACTGATGCATTGGAACAGTGGCGAGGTGAGCTGACGTCTGTGTGTGTGTGTGTGTGTGTGTGTGCGCGCGCCATAACAATGAAATTAATGCATCTGTCCGTCACCTTCTAAATCACGCATGACATCTAAAGCTAAAACAAAGAAATCAGCATTGAAGGAATCATGAGAGATTCCTTTATAAACAAAATTTCAGGTGGCTGAGGGACAAAAATGGTAAATCAACAAGAAGTTTATATAGATTTTGCGATAAAAATCAACAGAATATCCTGTCACGAAATTAAATTCATTATTCAACAAAGACGTCACATGTGTTCCATTTCATATCTTCCCTGGTTTTCGTTACTATGACAACTTTCAGTTTCATGCTATCGATATATCATTAAATATTTTGTTTATATTAAACATTATTTCAAACAAGATATAACTATAATTATGTGCTGAAGAAGTATTTGTCGGACGTTTTATTGTACTTAAAAATCACGAGATATGATATGCTTCATCAAAACTGTTTCCTCACATCTCACAAAAAAAAAACATACTGAACACGCGCGCACGCACACACACACACACACACACACACACACACACACACACATACACACACACACACACACCTCAAACCAACTCATGATCAGCTGACAACTGATTTGTTTCCATCCTCAGACGAAGCTGTTCACAACTCTGTCCCTGTCCACTTCCACGCCAGACTGACGTCCGACACCCAGCTGTCCAGTGGCTTCACCCTGAAGATGACCAATGTGCTGAATAACCAGGGCGGTGGGTACGACTCCAGCACTGGTTACTTCACGGCCCCGATGGACGGCAACTACTTTTTTATAGCAACTACGGGGTCCTACTCTGGCGGCAACTATGCCAATATGGATATGATGAAAGAGGGAACGACGGTTGGTCAAACGTACTTGATCCTGCACAACCCTTACTACAATATGGGATCCTGTCATGCTGCCTTGCTGTTGAAAGCTGGAGACAAGGTGTGGCTTCAGAGTTCAGCAACGAGTTTTTTCGAATCAATTGTCACCTCTTTCTCTGGGTTTCGCTTTTGAAAAATACCCCCCAGCCCCCGGGCCCTCCCTTCTCGCTCTCTCTCTCTCTCTCTGGATGGGGGAGGGTCTTCCTTGTTTGAATAATTATGGGTTTGGTTTTGCCTGCATGAAACAGAGTGCTGAAAGTGTTAATGGTTTTATATCTGCTTTTCACGAAAAGCTAACTGATTTTCGTCATGGTAAATGTGGGATAGTCATGTTAATGCCAGTGACAGATTTGAGATGAAAAGAACTTTCTGAACTGAGCCTGATTGAACACCTCATCTGCTGCTGGACATAAAGGGCATTTGAAAGATCCAACAATGAAATACAGATCAGGAATATGAGAACTGATAATCCTTAATTCTATATTCCAGTGCAAATAATTTGATCTATCTTTTGCGTCGTCAAACCCATGAGAAATGAGGTACACTATGTTCTTTGTTGCTCAGCACTCAGAAATATGCGACATATGTTTATTGGAACATAAACACTGCAAACATCCCTCTCTGTTTAAATTACGTTTGCAAATATCTTCAAGTATTACTAATGATGAACCTTCCCCCCCTCTTTATGTATGAAGCATTCAAACTGATAGGAACTGTTACTTCGTAACATGAATTTAATGAATATTTTATCGTCTACATTCACGCTTCTTTGCTTGTGTTGTTTCACTGCGACTGAGGCTTAAAATGCTTTAATGTGAATGAACCTTTCTATTCCAGTTCTGTGAATATATCATTATTATTCCAGTGCTCTCTCTCTCTCTCTCTCTCTCACACACACACACACACACACACACACACACACACACACACACACACACACACACACAAGCCTTCGATTATGTTTTACAGAAAGAACAAACTAAAAACACCAAAATGCACTGCTGTCGAAAATGATACTTTAAAACCATGGAAATACTTCATTTTGATGTAAAAAAAAAAAAAAAAAGAAAATTGCTTTACACATGTTTTCTGTTAGTCTACGTAAGAAATATTACATATTGTACGGCAGCCAATACAATGTACTCTTTTCATCCATGTATGGCTATGTTTTATCCTGAATAAATGGATATGTATCTGCATCAGTGTCTGTCTGGGTCTGATTTCAACTCTCTCTCTCTCTCTCTCTCTCTCTCTCTCTGTCTCTTTCTTTCTCTCACCCACACAATCATACACCCATGCATACATGCACGCAGGTGAAAACACACACACACACGCACGCACGCACGCACGCAAACACACACACACACACGCACACACACACGCAAGCACGCACACACACACGCACACACACACACACGCACACAGATACGCGTTTGCGTGCGAGCCTGCACACATACACACTCACGAGCGCGCGCGCACGCACGCAAGTACACAGATACATGTGCGTGCGAGCCCGCTCACACACACACACACACACACACACACACACACACACACACACACACACACACACATTTGTCGGTCATTGATCTGCGGCCATGGGAGACCAGGTCAGTTGGCTCTGGAGCACCGTGCAGACCGATGCGGGGATGAATGGTACGACCATCAATTTTGATGGCCAGAACCTGCCGCGAGTTGCACAAGTGGAAAGAATTGAGCTTCCTTTCGTGCCTCGTTTACAGAGTCCATTATACACACGAAAACACACGAACGCACAGACACACACACACATAGGCACACACACACACACACACACACACACACACACACACACACACACACACACACACACACACACACACACACACAATGAATGAGCGAATGAATGATTGGTTTATTCATATAGGCCATTGCCCCTCATGAAAGGGAAATAAACACAGAGAGAGAGACAGACAGACAGAGACAGATACACAGAGACAGAAAGAGAGAGAGAGACAAGACAAGACAAGACAAGACAAATTCTTCATTTCGAGGATAATAGATAAGCACTGGTGTGCTTTTTTACATCCAGTCCCCGCCCTGAATAGGGTCTACACCACACAATATTTAATAAAATGAAAGCATGTTGTTAGTAGAGATACACAACAGAGGAAAAAAATATGCATAAATCAAAACAAAACAATAACCACACACACACACACACACACACACACACACACACACACACACACACACACACATGGCATACAGGCACTAGCATGGTGTTAGTAAAATGCATAGGAAAAAAAGAACAAAATCAAAGAAACAAACACACACAACACACACCGCATTGCACATCAGAATGGGGGACAGAAGGTGAGGAAGGTTCTGTCAACCATACACATTTGATAAACAGTATCAATAAAATGAACGATTTACATTACACATTATGGCATAAGGTGGGAAAGGCAATGTTTTTTGAAGGTGGTTGGGCTATGGTGTTGTTTAATTGTTTCTAGGAGTGAGTTCCATGGGGTGGCGCCTGAGTAAACCAGACTGGATTTGAACAAGTCAATTCTTGGAATTGGAATATGGACTTTGGGGGGATTCCTTGATGAATTTACAGAAAATTTCTCTATTAATGTTGGTGGCGCATTACCTGTCATAATCTTTTGCATCATGATTCCGTTATTGTACTTTAATCTACGGATTAGTGGGAGAATATGCGCTTGTTTATAGTCTGAGTCTAAAAGGGTAGTCTTTTTAAGGAGTACCAGCTTGAGCCCCGTTTATGAAGATTCTGTAATGGTTCATGGTATTCGCACTAGCGGAGTCCCATAGTGTTCATACATAATCTATTGTAGACTGAATATGCGCTTGAAAAAATAATTTCCGTGAATGAAGGTCAAGGAAATGTTTGATTTTGGATAGTTGATGGGTTTTCTAGGCTGTCTTTTTGCAAAGGAAATTTATGTGAGGATTCCAAGTGAGATTGTGGTCAATCATGATCCCCAGAACTTTATGATCACTGACCTGTTCAATAGGTTCGCCTTTAATTTGGATGGAAGGAAGATTATGTATAGTGTTTTGCCTCTTCTGTCTGGTTGTGATTAACATGCATTGTGTTTTTTGAGGGTGAAGAGACATGTGGTTTAGTTCGGTCCATCTAACGAGGTCATCAGTACTTTCTTGTAAGTCTTTTGCAAGAGCGACAATGTCAGTATGAGAAGTGTGGATTGTTGTATCATCCGCAAACAGTTCGCAGACGGATTTCATATGGAGCGGCAGGTCGTTTATATATATTGAGAATAGTAAAGGGCCTAGAATAGACCCCTGAGGAATGTCATAATCAAGTGTTGTTGGTGCTGAGATTGATGTACTTATTGTCACGCATTGTTGTCTGTTTGTCATGTACACAGAGAGAGAGAGAGAACACTGAGAACACTGAACTGTTTTAATGAATAGGCCATTGGCCCATGTCAATACGGGTGGTTACAAGTCCATGCAGAGAAACAACAAACAATTTACTATTGGGAACGTACTTTCAAAGCCTTGTCAAGGAACACAGCCAAGCGCTTGACCAGTAATTTGTTTTCACACGCAAAAAGTAATGTCAGATTAAACAAAGATGGAGTATTGTAGTACTTAGTGGGGATATAGTGTTGTCTCAGATCAGCATACTGAGGGCATTGTAACACGAAGTGAACTTCTGTTTCCTTTGAGAATCACAGAAAGGACAGGACAGCTCATCATCTGTTACATTACGTTTAAAACGTAATCTGTGTGTATTGAGTTGTGACACACCAAGTCGTAAACGTAGTAAACTATTTCTGGCTTGAATATGTTTCAGTTCCAGCAAATATGGTGAAAGTACAAGACTACTTTTAAAAGTACGATATAATGAGAAGCGCTCACTGTCTGAGAGCTGTAGAGACCAATGTCATTCGTACTCGTTTACCAGTCTGTTTTTTAATGTGCTAAGAAATTCCTTTTCATTTCCAACCCCCTGATTCTCCCAAACCTCCTGAAAGCCATATTTATATAGCATGAAACAAACAGATGTGGCCCATGTATTCCGATTCTGTTGATGGATAAATAACATTTTGTAAGCTTTCAGCGGTAACCGATGTTCTGGCATTCTGACAATTCTTAGCCAGTACTTGATGCATCTCAAGTATATATTAATATACAAGGGGAATCTGACAGAGACAGAGAGAGACAGAGACAGAGACAGAGAGAGAGAGAGACAGAGACAGAGAGAGAGACAGAGACAGAGAGAGAAACAAGGAAACAAACATTTACACATTAATGCACCATCACGAATACACACATTCACCAATCCATTTAGGTTCTTACGATGGTTTATTTTGAACACCCAATGCACAGCAGCTGGGCAACATATTGATATTGGAAAAAAAAAAAGTACGGAATGAATGTATGTGTGTTTCTCGTGTGTGTGTGTAGAGGGGAAGGAGTGTGTGGGGTGTGAAGGTGGGCGGGGGGTATGAATGCGTGTGTGTATGTCTGTCTGTGTGCGTGCGTGTGTCTCTGTGTGCGTGCATGCGTTCGCGCTCGCGCGTGTGTTTGGCTGTGGGGGGTGGGGAGCGGGGGGCGGGTGGGCGGGTGTGTGTTTGTGCGTGTGTGTGTGTGTGTGTGTATGTGTGTGTGTGTGTGTGTGTATGTGACTTCGCACACACGCGCGCGCGTGTGTGTGTTTGTTATTTGCGGGGGAGGACTTTGAGTATGTTTGCTGGTGTGTTTTTTGCTTTGTTCGCTGTATCGATGTCATGTCTATATCATGAAAGCATGAAAGTATCTACAGGTATCATTATGCGTGCAAAGCGCCTAGTACTTGTCAAAAACGAAAATTACTACACACGCGCGCGCACACACACACACATATGCACACAAATACTCTCTCTCTCACTCGCTCTTTCTTTCTCTCTCTCGTACAAATGAATACAAATGCATACGTGTGAACGCTCGTTTTGTCATTCAATCCCTCGCCCCCCCCCCCCCCCCCCCCCCCCCCCCCCCCCCCCCCCCCCCCCCCCCCCCCACACCCAACATCACTGCGTTCGGACAAATCCATATACGCTATACCACATCTACTAGGCAGATGCCTGACAGCAGCATAACCCAACGAGCTTGTCAGGCCTTGAGTGCATCTTTCTATATTCATGTACCAATCATCAGAGTGGGGGCGAAGGTGGTGGTGGTTTTTTTTACATAATTCTATCAGAGGACAACACAGTCGTTGGCAAAATGTATTTTTCAGTGTGTCAAATGTGTGCTGCACACGGGATCTCGGTCATCGTCTCATCCGAAAGACTAGACGCTCAGTTTGATTTTCCAGTGAAACTTGGGAGAAAGGGCGAGAGCGGGATTCGAACCCACACCCTCACGGACTCTCTGTATTGGAAGCTGAGCGTCTTAACCATTGTGCTACCTCCCTCCTGCTTTTTTCCACGTGGTTTTGGCTGATTATCAACATTCTGTGTAAAATCATTCACAAGAAAAATATTAGCATGCAAACTCTACTCATCTCAGAGACAAAATCACCGACAAGAAAGAAAGCAACAACAATTACTCCAGTTACTACAGACTCATGAAATGTGTTGATATATTACTATAACCGATATTTCTTTTCAATATTGTTGTACTTTGCTACTTAAGCATTACGTGATTTAAAGCAACAACAGCATTACCAGCGACAAAAACATTACCATTGTTGAATAAATTTTAAACATTACACATTCATCACTCTTTCTGACTATCTCTGCTATTTGTCTGTCACACACACACACACACACACACACACACACACACACACACACACACACACACACACACACACACACACACACACACACACACACGAACACACACACACACACGACACACAAACACATACACACACACACACGCACACACACACATACACACACGAACAAACAGACAAATACACAATCGCATGCACGCAGTAACTCACGAACTCACATCCCAGTTTGCCTCTTTGCAAGTCTCATCTCGCGTTCAAGAATGTTCATTGCGTGATTCAATGCGTTCAGCTACAATAATAAACATACAAACATACAAAACATTCACACTGTAATCCTTTCCTTTCTACGGTCGCATCTTGGTCTTTACCACAACGAGTGGACCCACAGGGCTGCAAAACATTCTTCTTCTTCTTCGTTCGTGGGCTGCAACTCCCACGTTCACTTGTATGTACACGAGTGGGCTTTTACGTCCATGACCGTTTTTACCCCGCCATGTAGGCAGCCATACTCCGTTTTCGGGAATAAGACATGAAGTGCGAACCACCACACAACTAGAACCTTTCTTCCACCGAGCAAAAGGGCTGCGGGCGTCGTGGAGCGAAGTCAGATTCATATCAGCAAAATGGTAAAAGTTTCAAATAGTAATCTAATCAATATAAGTGATAAGAAACACACACACACACACACACACACACACACACACACACACACACACACACACACACACACACACACACACACACACAAACCCACAACAACCCTCTATTTAACCAGTCAAATACGTACAGAAATACTATAAAATTAAAAGAGGTGAACTCGTTAGGAAATTTCTTCTGTGTGTATCCAAAATTACTGGACCAATACGGAACGAAAATTCAACGCGTTCGTTACGTTCAGCAAAGGCGCTAAACGGAATGCTTTAATTTCCTTTTCTTTTTTCCCCATAGGCGCCAGCTGAACCAGAAATGAACGAAAAAGTTCCAGATTGAGTAGCTGCTCAGCCAGCCCTGCAACGAAAAATCCCAATCACTCAAAGGTTTGCTGCACGCACTCACACACACACACAGACGACACACGACACGACACACGACACACACACCACACACACCACACACACACGCACGCACGCACACACACACACACACACACACACACACACACACACACACGACAGCAGGTCACCGTAAGGCGGCTGGCAGAAAATGGGAAAGTGCAACGGCTCTCTGCTTCCACTGTAAGCAGCCGTTTCCTTTCCTGACCCAGACGTTTGATCCCCCAAATCGGCTCTTCCCTGCTGCAGTACAGTCCCTCTCCCACACCGTACGTCCAACATCTGAAGGAAACAAACATCTAGGAAACAAAACTCGGGTGTCTGTCGTACCCAAAAAACTCGAAATCCAAGGCATATATTTTCACGATCTGCATGATGTCCTCTGCAGGCACCTTCTCAAACGCGGTTTTCAGCGCTTCGAACTTCTGCTGTCTCACCTTTTCGGAATCTGGAAGAGTCTTGCGGGCGTCTTGCACGATTTTGACAAACTCTTCAGGCGTCATTCTGTCCACTTTTTTTGGTGCGAAAGAAAAAGTGAGCTCTTCACTGATAATTCCGTGGATCTGCAGATTTCTCCACAGTCGTTTGCCCATTTCGTACTTGGAGATACAAGACTTCAGCTCTTCGTAAGATTGGAAAGCTCTGACTGTGGAATCGGAAATGATGTCGTCGTTGACGTCAGTCATGAAAGTGTCTGCAGAAAAATTGGCGAGTGAGAGTTTCAGCAGTGACAGAATATATTCAATGTCTGAGACAAGAGTGTCCACGTGACCTATGATGGAAAACCTCAGTTCGCAAGGTGCACACAAACTGCTGACCGGTTTTACAGTGTCGTCAGAATCGTGCAACGTGTCGATGACGTACTTCACAAACTCAGCGAAGGTGACGTCATTACCACAGGCCAGTGATTTAGGAGAAGGGTACTTCCGGTGTTTGGTGATGGCGGGGATTCCCCACTGCTTCCAGAACACGGAGTCGGGCACCAGCAGTCTGTCCACATACGCCGCAAACAGACGGGAAAACGGGTCCCGAACCACCAGAAATCTCAGACTGTTCTCCATGAACTCCTCGAAGCCTTTGCGATGAAACCTGCGGATCGTGTCGAAGTCCTCCGCCAGCGCCGTGCTGAGCGGAACGTCGAAAGGGGAAGGCAGGTCTTTCGCCGAGCGGTTGGTGTGCTTGAAAGTGAACATGAGCCGATGGAAGAATCCCGAAGCGGACTTGGCGACCGGGCAATACATGACGTTCCTTTTGCGATCCACTATAGCTCTCGCCTCCTGGATGTGTTGCTTCAGGATCAAAGTGCTGTCCTGACATTTCGCACGCAGGAGTCGTTTTCTTTCCTTTAGGACGTTCTTCCACAGAGTTAAGTTAACATCTGATTTACTATTCTGAATTTTAAGATCCGGGTATTGAGAAGGTTTCTGCTCAGTTTTCGTTTCGTTCAAAGCCGAGGTGGTGTTTTTTGATTTGTCAGTCATCATCTTATGACCGTGATATTTATCGAAAATTTTATCACCAGCTTTGTCAGCAGTATCAAAAGAAACATGCTGCTGAGCATCTGGCTTGGAGGAGGCTTGTGGAGGAACAGCAGGATTCATGGCCAGAGCATCAACAGTCTTGTGGAGCAGTTTCTTGACCTGCTTGTTTTCATGCAGCGTCAAAGGAGACTTGTGCCCGACATGCTCCACCTTACTTTTATCGGCCGTTCGCGCTGCAGACAGGAGCTTGCCCGTCAGGTCTGTGTGCTGACTGAGCTGGGAAACACCCAGCGAAGCTTTGTCAGAGGCGAAGTCAGTGTCTCGGGAATGCGGGGATATCTCACCTAGTTCCTGTCTCTCAGTCTCGGTCGGAGTTTCGGAACCGGCAGCTCTGTTATCTGCAGACAAAGAAGATGAGCGGACTGAGGGCTGGTTCACATGCTGACTGCTGTCGGGGTCCAGGGGGTCCGGGGGGAAATCCCATGCATGGTACGGCTCGTCGGGATCCAATGGTCCAGAAAGATCCAGAGCTCCAGTCTGGGTGTTCACCATTCTGTGATCAGCTACACCTCGTTTTACAGAGTTTGAACTCAACAACTGTTGTTTTGCTTTGCTCTCCTGCTGAGCTTGTTTAGGAATGAGGCTGCCTTCGGATCGCTGCCCGTCCACGTCAATATCTGATTCCATGCTCAGCCCCATTTCGTTCTTATCACCTCTGTGTACCAGGTCATGTTTTCCCAGCTTTTCTGGTTCAGGGGCCTCACCGTTCAGTTCGGTTTGGTCACTACCAGTTTCTTCTGTCCGTTGTCGTTCATCTATGTCTATCAAATCTGAAAACATGACATCCTCTTTATCATCTGCAGGTGGTGAACTGGCAGCAGCAGCAGGACTTCCACCAGCCCCACCCGAGAAAAACAGAGAATAGACCCAGTCAGGGACACGCCGACCGTCGGAGCGTGCACCACCTGGCTGCAGGCTGGGTCCCGCTCTCTTCCTGGCGAGGAGTGGGTTCAGACCTTGCCGGGGCTGTGAGAAATTTGCGGCAGTGTGTGAGGCCCGGACAGAGCCTCTTTGGCCAAGCCGGGATGACCCCGATGAGTTGCTGGCGCGGTCACCATCGTTGTCGTCGTCTTCGTCGGTGGTGAGCATCTGCAGAATGCCTGGAGGAATCTCCTCTGTGGCAGTGGTCAAGGAGGAAGGGCTGTCCAAACGCCGGAAGACGTTTCCGTTGACGTCGAACTGCTTCTCTGCCGAAAAAGGAATCTCTCTGACCCGCATGTTGGCATTTTTCCGAGCGTCTACACCGCTCGCACCAGCAGCCGGCGTGTGTCTTAGGCCGGCCAGCTGTGACTGGACGATGTGAGTATCGTTCGTGATGTCTTCTCTGTCGTTGTCGTTGTCGTTGTTGTTGTTGGCGAAGATGACGACGACGCTCTCGCCGCCTGTTGTTGAAGACTGGAACCGCTTAAGGTATGGTTCAGTTGGCTGGAAAAAAAATGGAAGAAGAATTTTACAGCTGATTGTACACCCTGTATTAGAATCAAAGTACTGCATTACTATAATCCTGTGATACAGTTGATTGTTAATCCTGCATCAGCAGCAAACTTCTGCATGGCTATGATCCTAATTTGGTAGCAAGCCACTTATACTCGAAGCGCAGTATGTGTGTGTGTGTGTGTGTGTGTGTGTGTGTGTGTGTGTGTGTGTGTGTGTGTGTGTGTGTGTGTGTGTGCGTGCGCGAGCGCACGCGCGCATGTGTGTTTGTGTCTGTGTGTATGTGTGTTTTTTGCAACTATGTGTCTGACAGACAGAGACTGAGACGGATACAGACAGACAGACAGACAGGGAATGTGCCAAAGTAGTATACTTTAATTTCAACTATTTTCATATTCATGGTATTGCTTAGAGAAAGAGTTTATCCATATGAGTGTTAAGATTATATTTCGATGTTCTTTTTGCTCAAACATCTATTTACAGGATAACAGGATAATGATCGTGCACTATGATGACAGAATGAACGAACGAATATGCAGGTGAATGCTGAAAAGAAACGAAACGAAAATTTTATTCAGTGATAAGCCTGCAGGAATGCAAAAAAAATACGGCATTCATTAGATGAATGTTGAGAGACGTATAGAGGGAGGGAGGGGAGGGGAGGGAGAGACAGACAGACAGACAGAAAGTAAACTAAGATTAACAGAATTGAATATGTCTTTATTACCAAGTGTTCCGGGGTCACAAGGAATATTGGGGGGGGGGGGGGGGGGGGGGTAATACATAGCAAGATACGAACATAAATCGAAGCTCATACACAAACACAGATAGAGTAGAAATTAGGATACATACAAGTGCATGTCAAGATATAAAAAAAAAAAAACTTGCGCATACTCACACATGCACGCACTGCACACACACACACACACACACACACACACACATGCACGCATGCACACACACACACACTCTCTCTCTCTCTCTCCATCTCTCTCTCTCTCTCTCTCTCTCTCTCACACACACACACACACACACACACACACGCACACACACACGCACACACACACACTCTCTCTCTCTCTCTCCATCTCACACACACACACACACACACACACACACACACACACACGTTGAACAGAAGCCGCACATTGCATGTGGATGGGGCTGATGACTAGATCTTCAGGTAGATGGTTG
>NC_134905.1:12842213-12919713 GCF_041734735.1 Babylonia areolata | reverse complement strand
CAGTGACACTAACTACATTATTTGCGTGTTTGCTGCATATGATGTTCTAAAGTGGACACTGAATGAACTGCAATGAACAGAAAAGAAAATTTGAATCGACTGTTTCACTGCCTCGTCTACACGGCAATAGTCAGTGCAGATCTTCACAAAACATGTTGCAAACCCTGACGCGATGGCAACGTCTCCTTTACCGCCGAATTGAAAGAATTTCTTAAATAATCATCGACGTGTTTACTGCATATGAATGTTTTAAAGTGGATACTGAATTAACTAGAATGAACAGAAGAAGAAAAAACTGAAAGGACGTTGTGTAGTTTCTCAGTGAGTGGAAAGACAAGCTTGTTGAACACGGATCTCTGTAGATCTATAAAAAGGACATACATTACAGTGTTTTTGAGGCGATGGGAACGTCTCCTTTACCTCGGACTTGAAATAAATTTTTAAATGCCTGAGATATACCAAAATAACATGATTTAAACGGCGTTATGATTTCGATTTCCGCTGTCATTTATTCCACTTGCAGAAAATGCTGAAGTAGTGATTTTTTAACATCAGCATTGAACCTGCGTTAGCACGGTGGGTAAAACCACTCATTGTCGACCCAAACATCCATGGTTCTAATCTACATTTAAGCCCTTATTTCTTTTCTTTTTTACACAAAGCTGTATATAATTACAAAAACGAACAGAGAACGCATTTCAGTAAACTGAATTTTTATTTTTATAAGTTTTTTTTTATTGTTTTTTCTTTAAGTGTCTATCCCAAGTGAGTCTTGAAGGTCTTGCCTTTCTTGTGATTGTTGGATTTGTGGCGTGCTTATGTTTGTATTACAGTGCTATATAAAAATGAGTTCATTATGATGATGACATTATCATTATTATTATTATTATCATCATTATTATTATAGTGCTTTCTAAAAATGAATGAATGATGATGATGATGGTGGTGATGATGGTGATGATGATGATGATGATTAATGTTACTATTATCATTACTACTACTACTACTACTACTATCATTATCATCACTAGTATTATCGTCATCATCATCATCATCTCGATGTGTATATCGATCCGTCTATCAGTTCATCTGCTTATCCATCCGTCAATCTTCTCTGTCTCTTTCAACCACTCCCTCTTCTCTCTGTCCTTCAACCACTTTGTCTTTTTCTTCTCTGTCTCTTTCAACCACTCCCTCTTCTCTCTGTCTTTCAACCACTCCCTCTTCTCTCTGTCCCTTTCAACCACTCCCTCTTCTCTCTGTCCTTCAACCACTTCCTCTTCTCTCTGTCTCTTTCAACCACTCCCTCTTCTCTCTTTCAACCACTCCTCTTCTCTCTGTCCCTTTCAACCACTCCCTCTTCTCTCTGTCCCTTTCAACCACTTCCTCTTCTCTCTGTCCCTTTCAACCACTCCCTCTTCTCTCTGTCCCTTTCAACCACTCCCTCTTCTCTCTTTCAACCACTCCCTCTTCTCTCTGTCCCTTTCAACCACTTCCTCTTCTCTCTGTCCTTCAACCACTCCCTCTTCTCTCTGTCTTTCAACCACTCCCTCTTCTCTCTTTCAACCACTTCCTCTTCTCTCTGTCCTTCATCCACTCCCTCTTCTCTCTCTCTTTCAACCACTCCCTCTTCTCTCTGTCCCTTTCAACCACTCCCTCTTCTCTCTGTCTTTCAACCACTCCCTCTTCTCTCTGTCTCTTTCAACCACTCCCTCTTCTCTCTTTCAACCACTCCCTCTTCTCTCTGTCCTTCAACCACTCCCTCTTCTCTCTGTCCCTTTCAACCACTCCCTCTTCTCTCTGTCCCTTTCAACCACTCCCTCTTCTCTCTGTCCTTCAACCACTCCCTCTTCTCTCTGTCCCTTTCAACCACTCCCTCTTCTCTCTGTCCCTTTCAACCACTCCCTCTTCTCTCTGTCCTTCAACCACTTCCTCTTCTCTCTGTCCTTCAACCACTCCCTCTTCTCTCTGTCTCTTTCAACCACTCCCTCTTCTCTCTGTCCCTTTCAACCACTCCCTCTTCTCTCTGTCCTTCAACCACTCCTCTTCTCTCTGTCCTTCAACCACTCCCTCTTCTCTCTGTCCTTCAACCACTCCTCTTCTCTCTGTCCTTCAACCACTCCCTCTTCTCTCTTTCAACCACTCCCTCTTCTCTCTGTCCTTCAACCACTCCCTCTTCTCTCTGTCCCTTTCAACCACTCCCTCTTCTCTTTTTCAACCACTCCCTCTTCTCTCTGTCTCTTTCAACCACTCCCTCTTCTCTCTGTCCTTCAACCACTCCCTCTTCTCTCTGTCCTTCAACCACTCCCTCTTCTCTCTGTCCTTCAACCACTTCCTCTTCTCTCTGTCCTTCAACCACTCCCTCTTCTCTCTCTCTTTCAACCACTCCCTCTTCTCTCTGTCCCTTTCAACCACTCCCTCTTCTCTCTGTCCCTTTCAACCACTCCCTCTTCTCTCTGTCTCTTTCAACCACTCCCTATTCTCTCTTTCAACCACTCCCTCTTCTCTCTGTCCCTTTCAACCACTCCCTCTTCTCTCTGTCCTTCAACCACTCCCTCTTCTCTCTGTCCCTTTCAACCACTTCCTCTTCTCTCTGTCTTTCAACCACTTCCTCTTCTCTCTGTCTTTCAACCACTCCCTCTTCTCTGTCCTTCAACCACTCCCTCTTCTCTCTGTCCTTCAACCACTCCCTCTTCTCTCTGTCCTTCAACCACTTCCTCTTCTCTCTGTCCTTCAACCACTCCCTCTTCTCTCTGTCTCTTTCAACCACTCCCTCTTCTCTCTGTCTCTTTCAACCACTCCCTCTTCTCTCTGTCCTTCAACCACTCCTCTTCTCTCTGTCCTTCAACCACTCCCTCTTCTCTCTGTCCTTCAACCACTCCCTCTTCTCTCTGTCCTTCAACCACTCCCTCTTCTCTCTTTCAACCACTCCCTCTTCTCTCTGTCCTTCAACCACTCCCTCTTCTCTCTGTCTCTTTCAACCACTCCCTCTTCTCTCTTTCAACCACTCCCTCTTCTCTCTGTCTCTTTCAACCACTCCCTCTTCTCTCTGTCTTTCAACCACTCCCTCTTCTCTCTGTCCTTCAACCACTCCCTCTTCTCTCTCTCTTTCAACCACTCCCTCTTCTCTCTGTCTTTCAACCACTCCCTCTTCTCTCTGTCTCTTTCAACCACTCCCTCTTCTCTCTTTCAACCACTCCCTCTTCTCTCTGTCCTTCAACCACTCCCTCTTCTCTCTGTCCCTTTCAACCACTCCCTCTTCTCTCTGTCTTTCAACCACTCCCTCTTCTCTCTGTCCCTTTCAACCACTCCCTCTTCTCTCTTTCAACCACTCCCTCTTCTCTCTGTCCCTTTCAACCACTCCCTCTTCTCTCTGTCCTTCAACCACTCCCTCTTCTCTCTGTCCCTTTCAACCACTCCCTCTTCTCTCTCTCTTTCAACCACTCCCTCTTCTCTCTGTCTTTCAACCACTTCCTCTTCTCTCTGTCTTTCAACCACTCCCTCTTCTCTGTCCTTCAACCACTCCCTCTTCTCTCTGTCTTTCAACCACTCCCTCTTCTCTCTGTCTTTCAACCACTCCCTCTTCTCTCTTTCAACCACTCCCTCTTCTCTCTGTCTCTTTCAACCACTTCCTCTTCTCTCTGTCCTACAACCACTCCCTCTTCTCTCTGTCTTTCAACCACTCCCTCTTCTCTCTGTCATCAACTCCCTCTTCTCTCTGTCTTTTTCAACCACTTCCTCTTCTCTCTGTCCCTTTCAACCACTCCCTCTTCTCTCTTTCAACCACTCCCTCTTCTCTCTGTCCCTTTCAACCACTCCCTCTTCTCTCTGTCCTTCAACCACTCCCTCTTCTCTCTGTCCCTTTCAACCACTCCCTCTTCTCTCTGTCCTTCAACCACTCCCTCTTCTCTCTGTCCTTCAACCACTCCCTCTTCTCTCTGTCCTTCAACCACTTCCTCTTCTCTCTGTCTCTTTCAACCACTTCCTCTTCTCTCTGTCTTTCAACCACTCCTTTTCTCTCTGTCTCTTTCAACCACTCCCTCTTCTCTCTGTCTCTTTCAACCACTCCCTCTTCTCTCTGTCTTTCAACCACTCCCTCTTCTCTCTTTCAACCACTCCCTCTTCTCTCTGTCCTTCAACCACTCCCTCTTCTCTCTGTCTTTCAACCACTCCCTCTTCTCTCTGTCTTTCAACCACTCCCTCTTCTCTCTGTCTCTTTCAACCACTCCCTCTTCTCTCTGTCTCTTTCAACCACTCCCTCTTCTCTCTGTCTTTCAACCACTCCCTCTTCTCTCTGTCCCTTTCAACCACTCCCTCTTCTCTCTGTCCTTCAACCACTTCCTCTTTTCTGTCACTTACAGTCGCTTTAGTTTCTTCTCTGTCTCCTCCAGTCACTTGGGACCGTCAAAACCCCTGTCCTACACAAACAACCAGTCACCAACACTATTGTGAAAGCAACAAACCTATTGTGGAGATGTTTCTTAATATACATGATATTTTATCAACACTCTGTGTGTGTGTTTGGAAGGGAGGGTGATTAGGGGGGTTGGTGGGGGGTGGAAATGAAGCCGCTGTCATGTTTTGTTTGCTTGTATGTAGATATGTGGATTTTCGATCTTTTGGTCAAACCTTTGTCATATTTTCTGTGTGTGTGAGCGTGTGCGTGTGCGTGTGTGTGTGTGTGTGTGTGTGCGCGCGCGCGCGCGTGTGTGTTACGGTGAGTGACAAGCCTGTGGATGCACAGTTACTTTCCATAATACAGATGTGTTGTGTTGTATTGTATTGTATTGTACCGTACTGTACTGTACTGTACTAACCTTCCTCAGCACACTGTGCTCACAGCCTTGTTCACCTCTTCCACATGAACGCAGTGAGACGCAGCTGTCACAGCCGTGTGAACAGTTGTTTCTCTCAGCATGCTACTTCGTCAACTGGTGGACGGACGGACACACTCTGATCACAAACGGCCTGGGGTCGATGGATACTTGTCGGAATGAGACTCCAACGATCTCGGCCTGCGTGCAAGGGCTTTCAAGATACAGTTTTGTGATATTGCTGTTCTTGGTGTCGGGCGTTCTGACATTGATGTGGAAGGTGTATTGCTTTCGTACTGTGGTGTATGGTATGTGCAGTGAGAGTGGTGTGTGTGTGTGTGTGCGCCCGCGCGCGCGCGTGTGTGTGTGCGTGTGTCTGTGTGTGTGTCTGTGTCTGTGTGTGGGGTGGGGGGAGGGTGTGTGTGTGTGTATGTGTGTGTGTATGTGTCTTTGACTGTGTCTGTGTGTGGGGTGGGGGTGGAGGGATTGTTTGAGTGAATATGTGTGTGTGTGTGTGTGTGTGTGTGTGTGTGTGTGTGTGTGTGTGTGTGTGTGTGTGTGTGTGTGTGTGTGTGTGTGTGTGTGTGTGTGTTCGAACGTGCTTTGAAGTTTGGCTGGATTTCTGTGTTGGTTATGGATGTTAGTTTTTCAATGTGTGTTTAGGCATGTTTTACTCGTCAGGTTTTACATTGTACAGTAATGGATAATAATGGATACTTATATAGCACACTATCCAGAAATCTGCTCTACAGTGCAACTGAGCATGTTTTTGCACGAGTGGTGCTGTGTAGACTGGATTATCATTGTTGTTGCTGCCTTTGGTACAGTATTTTGTTGAGTTTGTCGTCTTTGCTTCTTCTTTAGATGAACCTGCATATCTTAATGAATTGTATATGTGTATATATATATATATATGTATATCTAATTGGAACTATTGTAAAAACGCTTGCAGCAAAATTATTTGATTAAGCGCTATATAAATGAACCTATCATCATTACCATTATCACGGTAAGGTAAGGTAAGGTGTGAAAGGTAAGGTAAGGAAAGGTATTGTAAGATGAAGTTAAGTAAGATTAGGTAAAGTAAGGTATAGAAAACCCATAACACACACACACACACACACACACACACACACACACACACACACACAACCACATGCACACACACACACACACACACGCACACAACCACACGCACGCACACAAACACACACACACACACACACACACACACACACACACACACACACACACACCACAAAAAGCGTTGGCATTTATTCGTAACAGCCCTGCAGCAGGTGTTGCCCGAATAATACCAAAGGCCGCAAGATCTTAGGATCTATAATTTTTGCAGCGTACTGATTAACATCCACTTAATTCGAAACGGCCTTTGTCTCTGACTGATGAGAATGTTTATCATGATATTGAGTAAGTCCTTTTTTAAAAAAAAATCAATTATTATTCTTTTTTTTCTTTTTTCTGTTTTTAATAGAGGGACATCCCCATTGATTCATAACATGTTCGAAGCTTAAATCACACAAACTCACAGAGCTGTGTGTTTGCAGCACTTGTGTGATGTGTGTGTGTGTGTGTGTGTGTGTGTGTGTGTGTGTGTGTGTGTGTGTGTGTGCGTGCGTGCGTGCCTGCGTACGTGTGTGTGTGTGTGTGTGTGTGTGTGAATAACGCCCGTGTGTACGTACTTACTTGCATATACGTGGATGTGTTTGTACTAAAACACACACGATGTATATTGGTGGGTGTTGTTTGCTTGTTGAGAGAGAGAGAGAGAGAGAGAGAGAGAGAGAGAGAGAATATGTGTCGAAGCAGTATACTTTCATTTTTTGTATTTTCAGATACATGGTAAAGCAAGAAGTGAAATACTTTTTTATATGTACGTGTATGTGTGAAAAGACCATATTTTAATGTGATTTATGTTCAAACATCATTCATTGGATAATGATGGTGACTGTTTTGACAGAATGAGTGTCAAAAATGACCTAAAAATCTATAAATACGTCACGATAATTGTAGGCAGTTAACCAATAATCTGATCAGCATTAGATTCCAGCCATTTCAGAAGTCCAGCCTCGTTTGATTTTCTTCGCTTTTCTGCATAAGTGTTCAAAGTATACATGAAAGGGTTGATGGCAGCGTTTAATGGCAGTATAAATATAGCCAGAGCTACATTCACTTCTCCGGGTATAGGGATACCAGCTAATGCCAGCATGCCACTCAGTCCGATGGGAAACCAGCACATGAAATCTGTGACAGCCACAGTGATCAGTCTCCGAGCTATAGTCATGTCTTTTGACGCTTTCGTCGTGTTGGATTTCAGTGCATTGCTCTGTATTGACCAGTAGATAAACCCCTGACCAGCAGAGATCAGCAAAAAGAGAACAAAGTTAAAGACAATCAATACACCGAAAGAATAATCTCTTCCTTGGAACTCTTGCCGAGTAATAGGTAGAGGAATACAAATGCCCGTCTGACTATAAAATTCCCAGTGTGACGTCACCGGAAGCAAAGGCAGGAAGGCAAGAAACCAACCAATCAGCCACGTCAAGATGCAAGTGACAGTGGCGGATGTTTTGTCAAAGCGCAGAGTGCTGAAGGGGAAGTGGAGGACGACGAAGCGATCCAGTGTGATGAACCAGATGGTCATGGCCGATACCTCACTGGAGAGGAGAGAGAGAAACCCAGCCACCTTACACCCCACACTGTTCTTCCAGCTGTCGTCGTGATACAGATACCTGCCGCGGAACCGTTCATCAGCCGCTCCAATGATGACGATGTACACACCCATGAGAAAGTCGGCGATGGTAAGGCTGGTGACAAAGACACCGAAGCCACTCGATGAGGTCATGCTCTTTGCAAACAACCGTGCGCAGAAACAGAAGATGTTCCCAGTCACCGACAAACAGGTGATCAGCCACAGAAAGCCACGATAAATCCACGCCTGCAACAAATCATCACATGATGAAATTTCGTCTTTGGGTGCATGGCAAGACGAATAATCAAAGTCATTGGGGAGAATATCAGTGCAGCATAATTTATAGTTGTGTGCAGATATGAAACACAGATGGGGAAGATGTTTGAGTAGATCAGCTGGAAAGGTTTTGACTGGGCTGTGATCCATGTACAGTTCACGTAGTTCAGGTACATAACCCAGCCCTCCAGGGCCAATGGTATGAATTGGGGTGGAAGATAAATTTAATTTCTGAATTCGAGGAAATGGTGCCAATACTTCAGAATCAAACATTGTCAGTTCTGTGTATGACAAATCCATGCTTGTTAGTATTTTCTGTTGGTCAATGGTTGGAAGATTAGTGTGAAGGGAACTGAGAGGATTGTTGGACAGCGACAATGTGTGCATATTTTCCAAACCAAGAAACGAAGTCATGTTTACTCGCTCAAGTTTGTTGGCACTCAGGTCCAGAAGCCTCAGGTTCTGCAGAGTCATACTGGGCAGTGACGTCAAGGAACACCGCGCAAGACTCAGACGGATGAGGTAGGTGTTGGCGTTCACGTCAGACGGCGTCATCCCAGACCCTGCTGCATCCAGATAGCGGAGTTGAGGGAACAGTGCCGCAGAGAAAGGCTGGGAGCACATCAAGGCGTGACCCTGACAGAGGCATTGCCCTGGGCAGACCACGTCACACAACAGTTCATCATCACACATCGGGCAGTGGGGCCATCCGTCGCACAGGTGCTCACTATGGACACATATTGTTGACGCCCTGCACCTGAAGAACCCAGGACACGTCATTTCCCTGCAGCCATCTTCGTCATAACGATCGATGCAGTCATAAAAACCATTGCAGCGTGTGTAGACAGGCAGACAGTCATTGTGCTCGCCTGGACAACGGTAATGACCATGTGGGCAGGACTCGTTGGCTTTCATTCGCCTGGAGATCAGCCTCCCAGTGCTATCGAAATCTATGAGGACAGGAGATGGCAAGTATTTTTGCCCTCGCGTGGATAGAAATGTGAACGCGTCACACTGTTTTTCATCTGATTCATCCCAGCAATGGGAAATAACATCACATACTTTATCATACGATATGCACTGGCCACTGGAGCATGCGAACTGTTTTCTACAGGGAGGGTGTTGACAGAATGATTCATCGCTCCCATCCTGACAGTCACTGATGAAGTCACACACTTGCGTAAACGACAGAGTGATAAGTTGATCCCTGCATGTGAATATGGAGGCTAAAGAAACGTGGTGATGTGATGCCCCAGATTCCTTCACGTCTGGCGTCAGATTAGAAAAATGACAAAGTATGCCCTCTTCGTCACATATTTTATATTGATTAGAGCCACACAACAGAAATGTATACGTCATGTGTCCCTCTTGGCATATTGTCATAGATTGCTCTTGTCCTCTGGGAAGTTCAAGCCATGTACTGATGGTACTATTCGAAGAATCAGCTTTTGAAAGACGATATTCATCAATGGTATCTGTTCTGAATTCACAAATAGCCCCATAAGAAAGTAACTCTGGTTTCAGTGTACAAGGACGGGGAATATATTCTGACACAACATAATTTGTTGCGAAACATAACATCCCACTGAATATCTTTGTGAACAGAAAATCAAACGAATGGTAAAGCACACTCCTATCTTCCATTGAAACATGTCTGTATATACTAGGCATTGACATATCCCTTGTGTTCACACCTATCCAAAGGTTCCTGAGCCTTTTTATATGCATCTTTCTCACGTTTTGAAGCCTATTTTTCCAGTCATGGACACACTGGGGAAAACCCAGTTTTCCTCCCATTGTGTTGCAGTACTCATTAGCCCGTTCATTAGCATCTTCTTTGCTACTTTTGAATGCATCCAGATCGTGGACGAATTTGTAGCACTTGTTACAAAATGCTACCAACCCCTGGCACTGTGAACTGCTGAAGGGACAATCTTCTGTTTCGTCCTGTCCATTATCACACTCTGTCTTCATGTTGCAAGCCAGGTGATGATGAAAGTTTGAATAATGATCTACAGAACAATTCCATAAGCCAGTGGGAAGTTGACGTGGTGGTTCGATTTCCGAGAAAAAGGAAAAGAGAAGTTGAAAACACTCTGTTTGCCAGCATGACTTTGTATGAACTTCAACACTGAATTCCGAGGCTTTGAACATCTGAACAAAGTCAGATTGGATATGTA
Organism: Babylonia areolata; assembly: GCF_041734735.1. Lineage (NCBI taxonomy): Eukaryota > Metazoa > Mollusca > Gastropoda > Neogastropoda > Buccinidae > Babylonia > Babylonia areolata. The sequence continues at coordinate 12,909,733 of NC_134905.1, read as the reverse complement.
GATCTCTATCCCAAACTGTAGTTGTGGTAAAAGTCTCAAAGTCAATCCCATAAAGTTTGACTTTGACGTTTGTATTTCCATGTGGTGCGAGTTCTTTAAAGCTGGTCATGACTATCCTTCCTGTCGGGACACTCACACTCGCGTACGCAACGCGTGGGGCTTTTCTGCTCAGATTTGTTCTGGCAGTTATGTACCCTGATGCTTGTGATGTCATCAAGACCACTAGGTACTCTGGGTCTCTGTCTTAAAACAGCAGCTGACACACTGGAATACTGAGAAGTGTAGTAAACAACGAACAACCCCACCCCCCCCCAAAAAAAAAAAAAAAAAAAAAAAGTAATCACCTTCTCTTCCCGTTGCCCCATCTCTATTCTAAGAACGTCCAACATGCAACCTTCTTAGAAAGTACGACTTCTCTCTCTCTCACGCACACACGCACGCACACATGCACACGCATGCACGAACGCGCGCATACACACACACACACACACACACACACACACACACACACACGCCACTTATCAAAACGACGAAAGAACAAAACTTCAATGCCAGGATTTGCGTTATTCCAGACACAAACACTTCTGTGCTGGGATCCGCCATGCAGTATGTAGATCCCGAGAGTGAATTGTTTGTGCCTGATATCACGCAGAACCCAGCAGTGGAGTGTTTGTGCATGATATGATATGGATACTTATGGATGCTTACCAAGCTCTAATTTCTTTACAAACACGGGGTCATTTGCACAACAGGCTGCCCTCCTGGGTAGAGCCGACTGACGGCTGCCATTGGGCGCTCATTATTCGTTTCCTGCGTCATTCATTCAATCGGATTTCAGGCACGCACACATACTCACTCAGACATGTGACTTTTTATGTGTATGACCCCACCATGTAGGCAGCCATATTCCGTTTTCTGGGGTGTGCATACTGGGTATGCTCTTGTTTCCATAATCCACCAAACGCTTACATGGATTACAGGATCTTTAACGTGCGTGTTTGATCGTGCGTATACACACGAAGGGGGTTCAGGCACAATAATAATAATAATAATAATGGTATTTATATAGCGCTGGATCTTGTGCAGAGACAAGTCAAAGCGCTTTCGCACAAGAAGGTATGTTGACCTGGGAGATCGGAAAAATCTCCACCCTTTACCCACCAGGCGCCGTTACCGAGATTCAAACTCGGGACCCTCAGATTTAAAGTCTGACGCTTTAACCACTCGGCTGTTGCTATTGCAGATCCGAACAATGAAGTGATTGTGCGTGATATCACGGAGATCCCAGCAGTGAAGTGTTTGTCCCCGACATTATGTTGATTCTAGCATTAAAGTGTTTACGTCTGATATCATGCAGATCCCACAAACAGTCCATTAGCAAACGTTAAATCAATACTGAGAGGTTCATTACAAAACATACCACGGGTGTTTTTCCCCCTTTCATAAGACACGTGTGTCATCTGTACACAGACTGCAGAGAACGGTCTTCTGCAGACACGATGACTATCCTTTTAAGTGATGTGACTATGGTCAGGTGTACAATCTGTACACAGACTACAGAGAATGTTCTTCTGCAGACACGATGACTATCCTTTTAAGTGATGTGACTATGGTCAGGTATACAATCTGTACACAGACTACAGAAAATGTTCTTCTGCAGACACGATGACAATCCTTTGAATTGATGTGACTATGGTCAGGTGTACAATCTGTACACAGACTACAGAGAATGTTCTTCTGCAGACACGATGACAATCCTTTTAATTGATGTGACTATGGTCAGGTGTGCAATTTGTACACAGACTATAGTCTGGCCTTAAAACCCACCTCTTCCCAAAATAGCCTCCCTTGCCTGCCCTTCCTTGTCTTTAGTTTCTGCAGTATTAGAGTTATCCATGCGTGTGAATGACTGGTGCGAAAGCGCTTTGATTTGTCTCTGCACAAGATCCAGCGCTATATAAATACCATTATTATTATTATTATTATTATTATTATTATTATTTATAGAATGACGTTGTGCCGCAGACACGATGGCTATCCTTTTGAGTGATGTGACTATGGTCAATCTCTTCTGTTCTTCACAGCCACATCTACCTTCAAGGACATTGTCATCTCCACAGGTAAGTTTGATCATTCTTCAAGACCATGGTCATTTTGTCCTTTTGCCAAGGACATTGTCATCTCCACAGGTAAGTTTGATCATTCTTCAAGACCATGGTCATTTTGTCCCTTTTGACACGACAGATGTGTAAATTTTGAATTATGAAAAGATAAAGCCATGTATACAAGGTCTTGCATTTGCATCTATGAATGCTTCACTAAGTGTGAAGTTTCGACATGTATACAATTTCTTCAACAAATGCAAAAATATTTAGACACCAAAAATACCTTACATTACGGAATGTTCTACTTGTTCATTTGAAAATGTGTTTTTAAAATGCGGTTCATTGCAGATCGAGACGACTTTGTTCCTTGAGTTTTTTTGTTCATTTCTTGTTTTTGTTGTTGCTGCTGTTGTGGCTGTTGTTGCATTTTGTAAAGCTTGCAATCCGTTTCAGATTCTTTGCTCGAACAGCTCCATATTCACACAGCTCTACAATTGTGCCCATGCATGACAGTAGAGTTGTGGGGATAAACGGCTGTAGAACAGGAACGAAACAGTTGATCGAACATGCCTCCAAGAGGCTAAAAGAACACAGACTGACACCCAGAGGAGCAACGATATAGGGCATTTGGTAGAGTGACGACACAGAACACCATCCTCCTCAAAGTGACGTGTCGGCTGGTAAAGTGATACAGACATGTTTTTGTGGGAGTATTCATTGCAGTCTTTTTTTTTTGGTTTTGTGGGGGTGTTCATTGCAGTCTTTTTTTGTTTTTGTGAGTGTTCATTGCAGTCTATTCTTGTTTTGTGGAAGTGTTCATTGCAGTCTTTTTGCGGAAGTGTTCAAGGTTGTCTTTTTGTGGGAGTGTTTATAGCAGCTTGTTTTGTATTTGTGGGAGTGTTCATTGCAGTCTTTTTTTTGTTTTGTGGGAGTATTCATTGCAGCTTTTTTGTTTTTGTGGAAGTGTTCATAGCAGTCTTTTTGTGGAAGTGTTCATGGTTGTCTTTTTGTGGAAGTGTTCATGGTTGTCTTTTTGTTTTGTTAATAGCAGACTTTTTACGTGGGTCTCATAACAGTCTTTTATGGGAGTGTTCATATCAGTCTTTTGCGGGAGTGTTCATATCAGTCTTTTATGGGAGTGTTCATATCAGTCTTTTGCGGGAGTGTTCATATCAGTCTTTTATGGGAGTGTTCATATCAGTCTTTTGCGGGAGTGTTCAAAGCAATCTTTTTATAGAAGTGTTCATGGCAGTTTTATGACAGGAGTATTCATAGCAGTCTTTTCTGGGAGTGTCAACAGTTGTCTTCTTGTGGGAGTGTTCAAAGCAGTCTTTTTATAGAAAGGTTCATGGCAGTTTTATGACAGGAGTGTTCATAGCAGTCTTTTGTGGGAGTGTCTATAGCAGCCTTTTTTTGCATGGCAGTGTTGATGGCAGTCGTATCAATGGCATGAGTGTTCATAGCTGTCTTTTGTGGGAGTGTTCAGTTCACAGCACCTCACTCAGCCAACACGAGCACACGGGTACACAGTTCACAGCAGCTTACTCAGCCAACACGAGCACACGGGTACACAGTTCACGGCAGCTTACTCAGCCAACACGAGCACACGGGTACACAGTTCACAGCAGCTTACTCAGCCAACACGAGCACACGGGTACACAGTTCACGGCAGCTTACTCAGCCAACACGAGCACACGGGTACACAGTTCACAGCAGCTTACTCAGCCAACACGAGCACACGGGTACACAGTTCTAAAAGTCAGTAAAGCTGCTGGTGTCACTCTCAAGGAAAACAAACTGAAGTTCCAGAAGACTGGGGTCTTAGAATATCCACCCAGATCCTAGTCTGGAAGAAAACCGCCGACATTATTCTCGTGCGTCCTCCACCCGCTGCCATCACACACTGAGCTTCAGCTGTGCATTTTTTTAAGGCATTGAAAGTCCTCAGTGCTGGTCATGTCAATTCTGACCAGCATCACAGCTTCTCTCCTTCATTGATATGGTTTCATTCTCTTTTTTATTATTATTATTTATTTACTTCTTTATATATTAACTATCGATCTGTCTATATATCCGTCTGTCTGTCTGTCCGTCTCTCTCTCTCTCTCTCCCCTCTCTCTCTCTCTCTCTGTATATATATATATATATATAGAGAGAGAGAGAGAGAGAGAGAGAGAGAGATTGATTGATTGATTGATTGATTGACTGATTGATAGATATATCAGTCTATACCTATCTATCAATCAGTCAATTTATTTGCTCATTTACTCACCTATTGTTTGTTTGTTTGTTTGTTTTTTCTTGGTTTGGTCTTTGATTATCCATTTCTTCGATCTATCCATTATTTGAATTTTTGTGCAAGTTTTTTCCCTGGCTGGGCAATTCGGGACTTCAGAACATCTATCAGTTTGTTTTCTCGTGTTTGCCTCCGTTGTTGTGTCGCGATGGTCCACCCGTACAGGAACGGGTGCAGGCCAGGCAGAAGTGGTATCACCAACACCACCATAGCTCCGTAGATCTTGTGGAACACGGCAACACTCTGTGAAGTCATGAACATAACCAGACCCAACGAACACCAGCAGACGCCACCAATGACAGCAGATTTCCCGATCAGATGGAGCGAAAGATAAACCGACCTCTTCGTCGGGTCTAGTACAATTCTGTACTTTGGCGTGTGCTTGTACACTGCCACTTGGGCTGCCAGGGAGGACGAACACAGGATGAAATTGACGACAACCAGGACCGCGAACCACCTGGGTTCCTGACTGGAGTCTGGAGGATTGCACGACGCCAGGCGGCACAGACCAGACTGCCTTTTGAGCCCCCAGTGTGAGAGACCCGGAAATAGTGGCACCGAAGACATCACCATTCCCAAAGACCACGTTGCCACACAAGCAACAGTTGCTGAGGATTTACTGAATCTCCAGAAATGTCCCGGAAAACAAAGGACAATGGCATGATCCAGACTGATGAACCAGGTGTTTAACACGGACACCACGCTCCAAACAAGGAACAGGAACCCACTGAATTTGCAGACTGCACTTTTCGTCCATGTTTTTTCAGAATGAATATAGTTTCCATGGAGAAGCGTGTCCGCCACCAGAGTGACGCTGACATGAATTCCCATACAAACGTTAGCAACGTGCAGGTTGGTAATAGCCACTGCGAACTTGTGACCAAACGCTCCCTTCGCTAAAATCGAAGCTATGAAGCAAAGCGAATTCCCCAAAACAGCAACCACGCTGAGTAACCAGAATAAAATCGTGTACATATTACTGGTTATCAAATGTCTGCACGAGGGAAACGGGTGATAAGGCGCTGAACAGTTCACTTTATTTGACAGACTCGGGAGTACTTCCTCACAGCAAAATCTAAAGTTTGAAGAAAAAATATTCTTTACAAATTTGGATCCCGAAAATAGATCTGTAGAAAAATCGTCAACCACGTTGCCTATCAGATTCAGGTCAGATAATTCTGGCATGTTTTTAAAACCTACAGAGCTTATGGATTCGATGGCTGAAAACGACAAATCCAAATATTTCATATCAGGTAAATACATAGAAAGCTTTTCGTCAAGTTTATGCAGTCGTGTTTTCGACAAATCAGCAAGACTTAAAGTATAGTGGATTCGTTTTTCAGCTGTCCCTGTCAGAAGTGCAACAGGATTGTTAGCTAATATGAAAACTCTTAAATTTTCAAGCTTGAGCAAAAGAGTCAAATCAAAAGCTTCCAGGTGATTGTCAGCAAGGTTAAGAAACTGCAAGTTGGGAAGACTGATGGGGGAGATGTTCAGCAGAGAACAGCGATACAGACTGAGACGAATGAGATAAAAGTTTCTGCTGAAACTGTTTAGTGACATTCCTGAACCTGCCGCATCTACGTAGCGAAGTTGAGGAAAGTATTGAGCGGGAAAAGGGTTAACACAAAGGAAAGAATTATCTTGACAGAAGCAGTCCTGTGGACAGCTGACATCACACGCTGACTCGTCATCCCTCTCCGGACACTGACCCCAGCCGTCACAGAGATGATGTTGGTGGACACAAACCGTGGAAGACCTACACCGATAAAAACCACAGCATGGGTTTCTCTCACAGTCTTCTTCATCCTCTCCGTACACACAGTCGGACACTCCGTTGCAGCGAGTGTAGATGGGGAGGCAGTACAACCACTCAGCTGTACATTGATAGTGACTGGCTGGACAGGGATCGTCACCTGTCATCTCCTGCTGAAGAAAGTAGCCAGTGCCGTCCAGGACAATGAAAAACCGACCCTTGCTTTTGGTTGTTCTTTCCATGGGTATGTAAGTGGAATCACCAGAATTCATCTCATCAGAGTCGTCAATGCAATCGGAGTATTCGTTAGAACGTTGGGAGCAAAGTATACATTGACCATCAGAACATGTTAAGTCGTTACACGGAGGGTGTTTACAAAATGACTCGTCGCTGTTATCTGGACAGTGCTGTCTGAAGTCGCACACTAAACTGTAATGCACGGTTGTCATGTCATCATCACACCTGAAAATGTCAAACGTGTACTTACTTCTTGTTTCAAGCACCGCTGTCGAATTGTTCCCATTAACTCTGTGTGTGAACGTGCACGTGTGTGTGTATATGGCCGTTCCACAATGACTGTTGGGATCGCATAGCAAAAATGTGTGCGTCAGGTGAAGCTGTGGACAAACCAGAAAAGCTTGTCGTGTTGGAGGCGCAGTGAACTGTGGTGAGTGGACTGAGCTAACACGAATTGCTGGCGGCTTCACGCTTTGGTCCTGAGACTCCTTTTCACACAGAATTATTTTCTGTCCCAGCGTTTGCAATGTTGTTAACTTTTCAGAGTTGTACAGCAGTCTTGAAAAGAAAATCACAGTCTGAGTCGATCTTGCGGGTGCCTTTAATTTCTCAACGTTGAAGTGATCCATGTTATAGATCAAGGTTTTGTCAGACCATATGAGAAACTTGCTGTACATAAAACCTGTGGTGCGCCCGACTGAAGACAGACCGAAGAAGGCCAAATATCGGTGGTACTTTATGAATATCTGCAGAACATCTTCTTGTTCCTTTCTCGTTTTTACCGACGCAAGCCTCCCGCCAATTTTCTCACACCTGATCGCTCTCTGCACACTGGCTAAATTGTTGGCATTGGTTGTGTCCATTCTGAAACATTTGTTACGTGAAGCCACCCAGCCCTGACACCCAGGACTGCTGAAGGGGCAGTGCTCTGTCTCATCCCGTCCGTCCTCACACTCTGCTTTTTGGTTGCAGTGAAGGTGAAGCCGGAGCTTTGAATAGAAATCCACGGAGCAGTTGAAGAAACCACTGGGCAGCTTTTGGGGATTTTCAGACAGAGAGAGTGTAGAGAAATAGATTTTAAGAAAGTTATGAAAGCCGTCGTCGTAGTAAAGCTGAATTTTGAAATATGATGTGAGAAAGGCAGTAGCTGGTGTGTTATACAGAGGACACATGTGTATCACACTGTCATTATGTGCAGCTGGTTTTCTGTACTTTAATATTAGTTCACTTTTTCTAAGACACTTGGTGACAGTGGTTGACTGCTGAATACTGACCACTGTTACACATTCGGGGGGTATTTTTGGTTCTTCACTAAAATCTGCCATTATGTGTAATTGAGAACAGGGTACAAATATGTATCCGGAATACTGCAGTGCGTACTTTGTGACAAAATTATGACGTTCAGTTTCCTCAAAGCTGTTTTCGATTAAAGGGGCGTTAATATGACTTATGAAAGCACGATTTTCCGTTGATTCAAAATACATGTCTTCAACAGTATGATCACTGCATGCCACCACATTGGGGTACACAATGCGCGTTTTCACTTCGGTGCGCCAGTGTCTTGAGTGACACCAGTGTGAGAGTCTTTTGACCAAAATTCGTACAAACATGCCATGCTGAGCCTCCACGTGCAATCGACAGAACATGATGGAATTACACACCCCATACACCACTCCCTGCTTTGCTGTATGCTGTGGTAAAACGTCACACTCTGTCTCGTTGAAGAGCAAGATGGTGCTGTTGTGCTTCAACAAGTAATCTAGGCCTGGGCATTGGTTAATGGTGATGTTGTGCTGCATCAAGTAATCTAGGCCTGGCCGTTGATTGATGATCTTGTGAGGACGAGCTGTGCTGTGTACAGGGGTGGTTGCCATGCTTCTTTGCCGTGGCTGTAAGCAGTGTGCAAGTCCACAAGCCATGAACAGCAAGACATAGAGATCGTTTCTACCGTTTGCCATGATGGTTCCTTCTTTAGTTTAACGTCTTTCCACTACTGAGTGATATCAGACGGAGGGAAATGTGGTACGAGTATGTGTGCACGTGCGGTGGGGGAACGGGTCGAGGCCAGTGATGGAAAGTGGTGGTGGGATGACTTGAGACATGAAAAGTGTCAGAGGTTAAAAGGAAGTGCTACAGATTGGAGTCACTGAGAGTAAAGTGTAACTATCTCAAGTATTCCAATAACAGGATAAAACATTCTTATTATAACACAAAACATGATCCATCAAAGGTAGATACCAACATTCAGAAACCTGTCGGAGAAATAAATCATAATTTAAAACATCCAAGGACAAATACGTGTTCAGTGGAAGCTGGTCAGTGAGCATTTTGAAGACGAGTTGTCTTGTTCTTGGACACTCGACAAGAATGCGATATTTGCTATGATGTGCCTTATGATTTGTGTGTCGTCCATTGCAGTATTTAAGACAGCAACAGATCTACCTAAGACAACATTACCATTGTGTGTCTTTCTTAGTCCTGATGATGTCTGATCGGTTCAACTGAATGTTGTTTGTGGCGAAAATGAAATGAGCTATCCTGATTGTGGCCCAAATGTTCCTATGTGGCGTTTGGATCGACAAGTGAAACGTTAAAACATCCACGTTTTTTGTACTTTAAAAAACAAATCTAGATTTAATTCACAAATCAAATGAGGGACGGGATTTTGTGCCACTCTTTCAGACCTTTGAGCGGCGGCCTTTATGATAAAATAGAGTTAGTGCCCTTTGCAAGCCATTCCTTACGTCAATGTAAATAAGGAGGCAGCAAACGATACCTCCCCCCCACCTTCCGTGTCAGAAAAAAAGAAGAAAAGTTCGTCATTGACTGCAGTCATTGCAGTGAGAGTGTCTTTGCAGTTTGTCAAATCGATACAGTGTGCTGTTGTTGTCATGTCAAATCAATGGAGTGTGCTGTTGCTGTCATAAATTAATTTAATGTGGGATGGAAACTTAGAAACAAATGCGATGATGTCATAGTTTATGTATAGTCTCTCTCTTGCATGTATGCATTTATAACGTTCCACAGGCTTTGCGAATCTGCAGATAACACTGAGGTAATGATGCTCATTATTAGGCCTATATTGATGTCAGTTGACAACAGTGTTGCTATTTTGTCTCAAGACAGGTAATTCACAGTCTCTCTCATTATTATTAATTTTTTTTTAACAATCCTGCAGTGATTGTGCACGTTGGATCAGATTTACTGAAGATAATTATCAGTCAGTGACCGTTGAGACAATTTAATTGACTATTCATGAGCCGTTCTGTGGAAAATCGTTTGGGTTTTTGTTTGTTTGTTTGTGTGTGTGTGTGTGTGTGTGTGTAGTACCGTGCGTTTCTACGGTTCCCAGTTTGTTACCCAAATCTTTGCCGCGGCCACGTGTGTGTGTGTGTGTGTGTGTGTGTACGAAACGAAACAAAACAAGCATTTTCTTCAGTATTGGCCATCGCCCCTTCTGAAGGGGAACCAAATACAGATATGACATTATATTTATAACGATTAAATAATAATAATAATAATAAACGAAGTATACCTACAAGCAAAATGAGTTGACAATTTCTTCAGATAAATCAGTGTCATTATCAATGCATTCTGAAACAATCATCTAGTATTCTTTAACTGCATTAGCGCGCCTCAAAAAGCCTTTATATAAATATATGGATAAATTTTTCATTGTGTTGTTATTTTGGTTTGTCATCAACATGGTGACATGAAAGAGACATGGGTTTACGCAAAGTTTTCTATGAATGTAATCCAGTCTGAGATTACACAAAGCAGGAGACAGCACAACAGAATATGCATTTCATCTTCTTTTCCAAGTTTTACACAACGGACAAGTCAAGGTATTGGCGGAAACTATAGTATATCGCTCAAGATGAATTACCATTATTTTATGTTACTCCATATCTTGTCTTTGTCAAAATTACATTCTGAATATATCTATTAATATCAAATCGAAAATAACTTGATTTCCAACTTTCCGTGACGATTTAAACGTTCTATAAAAAGAAAGTCTGTCGCTATTCTGAACATGTTCATTCCAGTCTTGCCAATGACAATCAATGCGTTTACATTTTCTACTCCTTGATTCAGCCATACAAATCCAAAACCATTTCGGAACAAAAACTCGCCAACTGTTGAAACCCGAATCTAACCACGTCAACTTGTCATAAGGTTTTACTTGTGTGTGTGTGTGTGTGTGTGTGTGTGTGTGTGAGCGGATAAAACGCATACTTCAACAGTAACACACAGGTTATTCTCCAAAGCACTTTCTTGGCACAACCACAGCTGTTTTAACAATCAGAACAGAAAAACAAGAGTGACTCTATTGTACGAAAGTAAGATAAGCAATGACGAAGTCTGCATGAATAATTATATACTTTTAGGGTTACGTTGAAATTAGGTGATGTTCAGTAAATTTTATTGTTCTTTCAGAGTTCGGAACATTTAAAAAATTTCAGCTCGGCATAAATCACGAGCGGTAATAAATCATCACTTTCACCTATTGATTGATCTTTACAGCCGCACCTACGGCACCAAATTTATGACCAAAGAAACTGGAAGTGTGTGGGAACTGTGCGCGCGTGAGAGCTGTGTGTTTGCAGCACTTGTGTGTCTGTGTGTGTGTGTGTGTGTGTGTGTGTGTTTGAACGTGCTTTGCTGTTTGGCTGGATTTCTGTGTTGGTTATGGATGTTGGCTTTCCAGTGTGTGTGTGAGTGTGTGTGTGTGTGTGTGTGTGTGTTCGCGTACGCGTTTGAATACATTTCTAAATACAAGTGCATGCGTTTGTGCATGCACGCGCACGCTTTTTTTTTTTTTTTTTTTTTAATGTTTGTGTGTGTGTGTGTGTGTGTGTGTGTTTACGGAAACAGAAAACAGATAAAATACAGGCTATCTTTTCTTTTCTTTTCTTTTTTTTAAAGCGTGCAGCAGCTGTTAGCCAAATGAACATGTAATTCACACAAGGAGTCGTACTTTTTTTTGTTCTTGTTTGTTCGTTTGTTTTTTTAAACAGGGAGTCGTAAACTTTGATTTTTCATTTTTGTTTCAATGTTCAGGGGACTTAGCTCTCTCTCTCTCTCTCTCTCTCTCTCTGTGTCTCTCTCTCTTCAGTTGCATGTCGTAACTGAAACTGAAAACTGTACGGCATGGTTTCATTTCAAGCAACATGTCACGCTGACGAACAAGGGACATCTTGCTGGGACCTGTTGTACATTCCACTATGCAGGAGTTTCTTCCCAAAGAACCGTCGGTCTGTTTGAAGTTACCTTACTGTTACATCCATCAATGACTGAATGAAGAACAAGGAGGAGGAACACAGAATACACGGCTGAACGTAACAACACTTCATCACTCCACAACCTATTACAACTGGTATTCAAACTTTTAATGTTGTCAAAACAGAGTACAACAAATGATGCTCACAAGACAACAATAAAAGACAACAGATTTGATTTTCCCCAAAAAATGAAAACGAGACTGCATTCATCATAAAATCATTAAAAATTATAACAATATGCACGCATCTTGTTCTTAACAATCAATAATAATGATAATTATTGGGGAAAAAAACAAACAAACAAAAGACATTGAGGTTGTCAAGGTTTCTGAAAACAATAATAATACAAAAGACTTTTTCACTCAGAACTGGTCTGCGAATCGGACCCAAGTCAGAGAGAGTCCACTGACTAGGTTTTAGAATCGAATGAAAGCACTTTCAAAAGTCTCCTTCTAGAACATTACTTATCACATGACAACTTCCTCAGCTGTGTAATCAGCAACTTGACTTTGCTGGGCAATCCCAAGAGGAAGGAGTTCTTCTTTAGCGTTCCCAGAGTTCTAATCAATCCCTCGAGTGCCCCAGGGCAGAAATTTCAGTTCCCTTCTGGTGCGCAAAAACTTGCCCCAGGACAAAATTCCATCCGCCTCATTGTGTAAATTTCCTATTGCAAAGTCATCAAATTCTTGTGAAATTGTCATAATTGGATAGCGTGTTCACTTTACTTTCGGAAAAGTATAGGACACACACACACACACAGGTTTCAAGTTTTAATCATCCTTTCACTCCTATTGGAGTAAGGAGGATCACTGCAAAATAATATTTTCGTGCCCAGAGCAAAACACAACAATGTCACATAAAAGTTGAGAAACCACAAATGTCTTTTAACTCCAAAAGTATAGCTAGGCAACATTTGCAAATCAAATCATCTTACAGCTAAAATGAGTTTTTTGCCCCCTTTGAGCATATTACAAAAATTAAAAACCGATTTTGGAGACATATATTTTTTAGGACCATATCTATTTCGCAGCTGATCATAATTGGGACATTCCATTATAAAATGAAACTCATCACCAATCACAGACATGTTACAAACCTTACAAAGCCGTACCTCTCGTGGTATGCCTTTGTGTCTCCCTGTTTCTATTTCCAGCTTATGATTACTGCTTCTGAGAGAAATCTGAGAGAGAGAGAGAGAGAGAGAGAGATGTGTGTGTGTTTGAGATTTTAAAAAAAAAGAAGAAAACAAAAAACAACACTGCCCGACAGCAAATATTTCGGCGTTTGCCTTCCTCAATGCGTGTGAAAGTGACGTATTACAGGAACACGTCATCATTACGATGACGTGTTTCTACAATGACGTCAAATTCAAAGTGAATCCAGTTCGCCTTCCTTCAACCCCCACCCCCCTTCCCTACCCCCTGCCTTTTCTCCCTCTCTCTCGCTGACTTGTCCTGAGAATTAGAGAGTGTTGAAAGCCTTGAGGATAGCGTCCCGAGTTTGCTGATCCAGAACTCTTCCCTTGTGTGTCTGTGAGCGTGGTTGGCTGTGAGGACCTGCTCTATGGGCATGCACCTCATGTCACGCAGTGAATGATCTTTTGCACTGAAATGTCTGGTGACATGGGTGCCGGTGTTCTACAGGATGTGTGTCCTGTGGAGGTAGAAACGTGTTCTTAGTGTATTTCTTGTTTCTCCTACATACTGGGCCCCACGACACTGCTGACAGAAGAGCAGGTATATGATGTTTGAAGACCTGCAGGTCATGCTATGTCTGATGCTGAAATTTTTTTCCGGTTGTGTTGCTAGAGAAAGCTTTGCCCTCCACCAAATGTTCCCTACAGATGACACACCTGTCGTTACATTTCACCACCCCAGCCTGTTCTTACGTAGGCATGACTTGGGGAGGGGAGGAGGGCATGATCAGGTTTCGGATGCTCCTGGCGTTTCTCTCCCCAACAACAGGCACATCAGGCACAGCCTTTTTCATGCGTGCTCTCATGTGGAGTACTGCCTGTTGCTCCCTGAGCCAGTGACGTAGTGGTGGGTTGGAGGGGTGATGAGTGATGACGAAGGGGACCATGGTGTTGACGGGTTGGGTCCTGTACATCAACACCTCAGCTCTGGGAAGACTCCGTGCCTTTCTCAGAGCCTGGTGTAGTTTGCTCGTTCTGTAGCCATGGCTGAGGAACATGCCCATCATGGTAGTAAGTTTTTCAAAGTCTTCAGTCTTGGAGCAAAGGCAACGGAGCCTCAAGAACTGGCTGTAGGGGATGCTGTTTTCACAGTGATGAGGATGGCATGAACGATGGTGGAGGTAAGCATGAGTGTCTGTGGGTTTTGTGAACAGTTCAGTGAGGATGAAGCCGTCATTAAATTTGATGAGAATGTCAAGGAATGGGATGGACTGTCTGGATGACTGGACTGAATTTTATGGTTTGATGAATATATATATATATATATATATATATATATAATTGTTGTTTAGTAGTTTGCATGCCATATGTAATTTATTAAAAATCATTACCCTGTAAAACCGAAGCATCCCTCAGCAAACAGTTGTTACTTACTGAGCATAAAATGGGCTCAGCACGGAAAGGGTTAAGAATGGTGACTGACATCCTCACTCACAAGCTCAAACTTGTTTCAGTAGTGTGACAGCCCTTCACTAACAAGCACATGCACTGACAGCAGTCCAGGGGTTAAGTGTTCACCGCTGCTCTGTGATTCTGTGTACAATTTTTGTTTGTTTTGTATTTCATGCCTTGAGTAAGGATTTGCTTAACAAAGCCTAACCTGTTGGGGAGAAGCCAGGTGTAAAGTAATGTGTTTCAAACCAAGCATGCTGGTATAAACCAGAGGTGAAGTGACATATTCAAAACCAAACATGGGGTGAAGCCAGAGATCAAGTAATGTGTTTAAAACCAACATGTTGGTATGAAACCAGATAAAAAGTAATGTGTTTTAAAACCAAACGTGATGCGATGAACTAGTGATCAAGAAAACTGTTTAAAACGTTGGGGTGGTGTTATAGTTACTGAAACTATCACCACTACTACACTATACAGTCACTAATGTCAACACTGATTGACTGAACGATTGGTCAAGTAGTTAGTTGATTTTTTTATTATTTATTTATTTTTATAAATAATATACATTTTTTCCCTTTCTATTTGTTCTTTTTTTTCTTTTAATGCTTATTAGTCATTGATGTTACTGTTTCTTCGTACTGTATATTGTATACATGTCTTTACAAAATCAAAAACAAAACAAAAGTTAAAGAAAAAAACAAAAACATGTTGGGGTGGAGCCAGGGTCAAGTGACATGAACTGCCCACAGCTCTGGAGTGTAATCCTGATGAAGCACCTGGTGCGTCCGCAAGTCGTCCTCAGCGGTGAATGTCTCACTACACACAAGGCAGGACAATGGCTTCACTTCTGAGTGGGTCTTAATGTGTCTCTTCAGATCCTCCTCTTGTCTGAAAGCCTTGTTGCAAACGCCACACGTAAAGGGCTTCTGGACACGGTTGTTTGTCTTGTGTTTGACAAAGTGGCCTTCATCACACTGAAAGGGTTGCTCGGAGTGGATCTTTTCGTGAGTCTCCAAGTGGACTTGCTCAGTGAACGTTGTCCCACAAACATCACAGGGAAAGGATGGCTGCCCTGTAACGGTTATTTCGTGTCTCTCTTGTTGATCTTCGTCAGTGGACGTGTTTTTGCCACCATCACGCACAAGGTGGTTTTGACCAACATGGGTTTTCCTGTGCCTCTTCAAGCTACATTCCCTCGTGAAAGTTCTGCTGCACACATCACACGCAAAGGGCTTCTCTCCGGCGTGAGTCATCTTGTGTCTTTTCAGGTAGCGTTCCTCTGTGTACGTCTTG
Source organism: Babylonia areolata (assembly GCF_041734735.1). Lineage (NCBI taxonomy): Eukaryota > Metazoa > Mollusca > Gastropoda > Neogastropoda > Buccinidae > Babylonia > Babylonia areolata. Next base: position 12,894,174 of record NC_134905.1, on the reverse strand, counting down.
TTGCAGACATCGCACAGGAAGGGTTTGTCGTCAGCGTGGGTCATCTTGTGCCTCTTCAGGTCCCCGGCTTGGCGGAAATCCTTGCTGCACACGTCGCACAGGTAGGGTCTCTCCCCGGTGTGGATCCTCTTGTGTGTCTTTAAGCTGAACGCGTGTGCAAAGGCTTTGTGGCAAAAATCACAGGCGAATGGTTTAGCTCCTGAGTGGGTCACCTTGTGTATTTTCAAATCGCTCTCCCTTCTGAACGTTTTGCAGCATACATCACAAAGGAAGTACTTCTCCCCAGTGTGAATCATCTTATGTGCCCGCAGGTGCGCTGGCCGTTTGAACGTCTTCCTGCACACGTTACATGTGAAGAATTTCCGACCAGCGTGGATCATTTTGTGCATGTCCAAGAGAAATGCCTGAGTGAAGACTCTGTTGCATATGTCACACCTGAGGATTTCCTGAGGGGCAGGGGAGACTGTCCTTGCGGAGACTGCTGACCGTTCCACCGTAGAAAGTGGACATGAGGTGGACAGACATCCTTCCCGCTTCTGCAACATCCAAGTACAGGGCAATGGAATATCCTGGGACAGTATTACAATACAAATTAGGAGGAAGGTGGCATAATGGTTGACACACTCATTTGCCTAAACACAGTCCGTGAGGGTCTGTTTTCGAATCCTGCTCTCACCCTTTCTCTTAAGTTTGACTGGAAAATCAAACTGAGCGTCTAGTCATCCAAATGAGATGATAAACCGATACAACTTGCTGCACTGAAAAAGAACCAATGGCAATGAGAGTGTTGTCCTCTGGCAAAATTCTGTCGACGAAATCTACTCAAATACGCAAATATATACATACATACATACATATATATATATATATATATATATATATATATATATATATATATATATATATATATATGCATGCACTCAAGGCCTCACTAAGCACGTTGGGTTATGCTGCTGGTCAGGCATCTGCCTAGCAGATGTGGTGTTGTGTATATATGGATTTGTCTGAACGCAGTGACGCCTTCTTAAGTAACAGAACTGAATGAACTGAACTGTTCTGTTTGAGACCACTCATTAAAACTGATGTCTGGTTGCAGGGAGTGGGTTTTTCCAGTGACACCTCCTTGAGAAAATAAAACCTGAAACTTGAAATGGGCCACACAAAATATGCTTGTCAGCTTTCTGTGAAATCTGTTGTCACTACTCTGATGACTCTAACCATACTAAGAAACAGGAAACAACAGAAAAAACAAGCTTGCTATAAAATGAAAAAAAAAGTAAAGAAAAAAAGTCAGCAGAATATTTTTCAGAGTTTGCATTTTCCCCTCACCTCGAAGAATATTTCATCATTAAGATGTTGAGTACAGTTTTAAATTGACTCACTTCGTTTATTCTTTTTTATTTATGGATCTATCAAATTCTTTGTAGAATAAACATGATCTTTTCCATAAAAAATTCTGCAAGTTATTACATATTCTTTGCATTATTTAAGTGCCACTCACTCTCAGTCTGTAATCATTGCCCTGGCTGGCATGAATACTTTGAACTGAACTGAACTGAGCTGAACTGAATTAAGTAGCGCTGCATATATTTCTGTTTGCATCCCAAGACCTAGACTAGCAATGTATCAAAAATTGATAAGAGTATGAGTGAGAATGTGTGTGTGTGTGTGTGTGTGTGTGTGTGTGTGTGTGTGTGTGTGTGTGCGCGCGCATATGGATGAGAGAGAGGTATATCATATACTCATGCACACAAGTGTATGTGAATGACCATGCATGTGAGTGCATGTGAAGCCATGCAAATATGTGCATGCTCTTTCACACTTTGTTTAATATGAAAAAAAAAACAACCCTGAAGATTATTAGATACCTTCTCATGTTCATATGGCAACATGCCAGTGACGCAACATGTCAGTGATGCAACATGTCAAGTGATGCAACATGTCAAGTGACACATGTCAGTGATGCAAAGCAACATGTCAGTGACGCAACAAGTCAGTGATGCAAAGCAACATGTCAGTGACGCAAGGCAACATGCTTGTGATGCATCATGTCAGATACACATGTCAGTGATGCAAAGCAACATGCCAGTGATGCAACATGTGAGTGACGCAACATGTCAGTGATGCAAAGCAACATGGCAGTGATGCAAAACAACATGGCAGTGATGCAAAACAACATGGCAGTGACGCTACATGGCAGTGACGCAACATGTCAATGATACAAAGCAACATGCCAGTGATGCAACATGTGAGTGACGCAACATGTCAGTGATACAAAGCAACATGGCAGTGATACTACATGTCAGTGATGCAACATGCCAATGATGCAACATGTCAGTGACGCAAAGAAACATGCCAATGATGCAACATGTCAGTGACGCAAAGCAACATGCTAGTGATGCAACATGTCAGTGATACAAAGCAACATGGCAGTGACGCTACATGTCAGTGATGCAACATGTCAGTGATGCAAAGCAACATGCCAGTGATGCAACATGTCAGTGATACAAAGCAACATGCCAATGACACATGTCGGCAAGACATGTCAGTGATGCAAACCAACATGCCAGTGATGCAACATGTCAGTGACACAACATGTCAGTGATGCAAAGCAACATGCCAGTGACACATGTCGGTGAGACATGTCAGTGATGCAAAGCAACATGCCAGTGATGCAACATGTCAGTGACACAACATGTCAGTGATGCAAAGCAACATGGCAGTGACGCTACATGCCAGTGATACAACATGTCAGTGATGCAACATGCCCATGATGCAACATGTCAGTGATGCAAAGCAACATGCCAATGATGCAACATGTCAGTGACGCAAAGCAACATGCCAATGACGCAATATGTCAGTGACATAACATGTCAGTGACGCAACATGTTAGTGACGCAAAGCAACATGCCAGCGATGGAACATGTCAGTGACACAACATGTCAGTGACACAATGAATATGTCAGCACCGCAACATTCCAGTAACACATCATGTCAGTAATGCAACATGCCAGTGACACAACATGTCAAGTGACGCAACATGTCAAGTGATGCAGCATGCCAGGGACGCAATATGCCAGTGATGCAACATGTCAGTGACACATGTCAGTGATGCAGAGCAACACGCCAGTAACACAACATCATGAACATGTCAGTGACGCAACATGCCAGTGACGCAAAGCAACATGTCAGTGACACAACATGTCACTGATACAACATGTCAGTGACACAAAGCAACATGCCAGTGATGCAAAGCAACATGCCAGTGACGCTACATGCCAGTGATACAACATGTCAGTGATGCAATGTGCGAATGAAGGAACATGTCACTGACACGAAGCAACATGCCAAATAAGCAACATGTAAGTGACGCAAAGCAACATGCCAGTGACGCAACATGTCAGTGACACAACATGCCAGTGATGCAACATGTCAGTGACACAATATGTCAGCGACGCAACATTCCAGTGACACAACATCTCAGTAATGCAACATGCCAGTGACACAACATGTCAAGTGACGCAACACGCTAGTGACACAACATGTCAGTGACGCAACATGTCAGTGACACAACATGTCAGTGACACAAAGCAACATGTCAGGGACGCAACATGCCAGGGATGCAACATGTCAGTGATGCAAAGCAACACGCTAGTGACACAACATGTCAGTGACGGAACATGTCAGTGATGCAAAGCAACATGCCAGTGACGCTACATGCCAGTGATGCAACATGCCAATTAAGCAACATGTAAGTGCCGCAAAGCAACATGCCAATGATCCAACATGTCACTGACGCAAAGCAACATGCCAATTAAGCAACATGTAAGTGCCGCAAAGCAACATGCCAATGATCCAACATGTCACTGATGCAAAGCAACATGCCAGCGACGGAACATGTCAGTGACACAACATGCCAGTGATGCAACGTGTCAGTGACACAACATGCCAGTGATGCAACGTGTCAGTGACACAATAATGTCAGCGACGCAACATTCCAGTGACACAACATGCCAGGGACGCAACATGCCTGTGATGCAACATGTCAGTGACACATATTAGTGATGCAAAGCAACACGCCAGTGACACAACGTGTCAGTGACACAAAGCAACATGTCAGTGACACAACATGTCAGGGATGCAACATGCCTGTGATGCAACATGTCAGTGACACATATTAGTGATGCAAAGCAACACGCCAGTGACACAACATGTCAGTGACACAAAGCAACATGTCAGTGACACAAAGCAACATGCCAGTGATGCAACATGTCAGTGACACAAAGCAACATGTCAGTGACACAACATGTTGGTGACACAACATGTCAAGTGACACAACATGTCAGTGCAATATGTCAGTGACGCAACATGTCAGTGATGCAATGCAACATGTCAATGACACAACATGTTAAGTAACGCAACATGTCAAATGACACAACATGTCAGTGAAGATCTATACTCACACTGTTCTGACAGCACTCAGACTGCCCTCCTGCAACACAGAGACAACACCATGAAAACTTGTTTGTTGTTGCTGTCTGGCCAGTGACGACGTTCTGCATTTCTTGATCTTTGTTCAAATTAACTTTCTGACGTGACGATAAACAGAGGTCCTGTGTGCAGCATACACTTCATGCATTTTTAAAAAAAACACCCCAAAACCACCGCAACGAAAGGTTATTCCATGGCTAATTCCCCACCAATATACTTGTGTAGGTCCATGCGTGATTGAAACCAGTCTGAATGACACAGGAAATGAATGATAAGCGCCTAAAGACAGCTGGCAGTCTGCTCTACCCAGGTAGGCAGCCTGTTGTGAATATCATAACTGCCTTCGTAAAGCAGCTTGGTCTCTGACTGAAGATAGGAACTGTATACTGTCAAGTATAAAAAACAATGTAAGTATCAGTAATAATAACGACAAACATCTGTTTGAACCAAGTCAACACTGGGGGGTAAACCACTGCCAGCACTCTGTACTTCAGTCTGTGTATGGTTTGAAGACAAAGTTAACAAAGAACAAAATAAATGACTGCAAATAAAAGAAAAAGAAGAAGTTAAAAACAGAGGAAAAGTGGATATTCAAAAAAGTTAAAGAACAACAGAAAAAAATGCATGTACAGAGTTAAAACACAGAGAAAAATAAATAACACAAGAAACTTAAGAATTTAAACAAAACAAAACAAACAAACAAAAAATGGAGGCGGAGGAGGGGGGTGGGGGGTTGATGGTACAGAACAAAAAATAAAATAACTCATTCAGTTTCTCCCCCATGTTTTGTCCATAATCACATTTTTTCTCTTCTTTTTATTAAAAAAATTACTACTACTACTACTAATAATAATAATAACAATAATAAACACCACTTGTTACATAAGCAATCAAAAGCTTTGAGAACATTTATTCTATTATGCTGTTTTGTCACAAAATTTACAAACCTTCCCAAACCCTATTCAAGGTTCACAGACACAAACAACAAAGGATTTGATCTTTATTTGAATAAAATGGTTTCTATTGAAAAAAAATTAAAATCATAAAAGGTTCACAAACTTTCAAGAACTGGTAAACAGTACTTCATCTACTTACCTACAACTCACAAACTTTTTTGCTTTGTTTTTGTTTTTGGTAAAGCTTTTTTTTCTTTTTTAAAGCCTTTTCATCCTCATCATCCCCATCCTCATCTATGACTTACATATGTATAACTTTACAATGTATGGTATTGTATTTTACTGTGCTGTATTCTATATTGTATTACATAACATCGCATAACGTCGCATTGCATTGTACTGTATAGTATTGTATTGTAATGCATTGTACTGAACTGAACTGTACTGTGCTGTGCTGTGCTGTACTGTATTGAATCATATATCGTATCATATCATATCATGTATATCAAATTGTATTGTATTGTATTGTAGTACTCTTTTGTCACAACATATTTCTCTGTGAAATTTGGGCTGCTGTCCCAAGGAAGAGCATACTGCTATACTGTGAGTGCCATCTTTTCTTCTTCTGTTTTTATCTTTCTTTTGTTTTTCTGCTTGCAAGTGTATGTGTTTTCCTATCAAAGAGGATTTTTTCTACAAAATTTTTGCCAGGAACTACCCTTTTGTTGCCTTTTAAGTGTATTAAGTGCATGCTGCACAGAGAACTTTGGTTTATCGTCTCGTCCGAGTGATTATTTTTCTACAGTGAAGAAGAATTTGGTTTTGATTATCATCCATAGTCAGTTTATAGATTTCTTGCATTGAAGACATCCATTGTGTTTATGATATACTAATATCTGGACTGGACTTTGCATCAGGACTTTGCATCGACATATTCTCGTTAAAAGTCCTGGTTATTGTGACCGTGGTGTGTTGTGACATGTTCCAAAGAAAAATACCACTTAAACACACAAATAATAATGTTTATGGCAAATTGCAGTGGCTAAAATCAACACCTAATACATATAAGGATTAAAAATACTATTTAAACCAACATATAATTATGTTCATGCCAAATTGCAGTGGCCAAAGTCAACACCTAATCCATATGTAGGAATTTTCCTGAACTCTCAGTTTATCATTCAGGGAATTAGATGCATTCACGGAAAAAACAACAACCAAAAACCACCCTCATAATTTCATTGAATAAAGTAGAATATATAAATGAAAAAAAAAATCACCTGTGTTTGTATGCTGATCCTGTCTTGTCCATTCAGGCTCTGGTTTTTCATGAACAACATCCACTTCAACTTTCACTGGCACTTGTTCTTCAAGAACGCTGATTTCAACCTTGACTGCTACTGGCTCTTTCACCAAGTCTGCCTCAACCATCCTTGGTTCTTCAAAGACTTCAAGTTTTGCTGGAATCTGACCACTGTCGAGATCAACCTCGGATTTTACCACCGTTGGTTCTTCTGCGATGTCAAGCTCAATCTTGACTTCTGACAACATCAGCTCGTCATGGGAAGCCATTGGAAAAACCCACTCCCTGCAACCAGACATCAGTTTTAATGAGTGGTCTCAAACAGAACAGTTCAGTTCATTCAGTTCTGTTACTTAAGAAGGCGTCACTGCGTTTGGACAAATCCATATGTGTACACTACACCACATCTGCTGAGCAGATGCCTGACTAGCAGTGTAACCCAACACGCTTAGTTAGGCCTTGAGAGAGAGAGAGAAAATTGCATAATGGATACATCATTTGATTAATGGATAATTAAATACACAAACAAATCAATAAATAGATAAAAAAACAAACGGATAACATTTCATGAAGATAAGCAGAGAGATAGTCAAATAAAATAAAATGTGGGAAAAGAAAAAAAGAAAAGAAAAAAAGACAGTAAATGAATAATGATAATAAATCGATAAACAAATAAGCAAATAAATGTAAATAAACATACAGACATGCACATACACACAAGCACAACACACACACACACACACACACACACACACACAACAGATATATATGCAACAAACATGCATTTTCATAGACATGAAGGCACAAACTAAAGTGCACAGGCATAGCACTACACATAAAAGCACACAAGCCCTGACACACACACACACACACTATCCCACACATTACCTTGCACCCCCCCCCCCCCCCCCACCAACACACACACACACACACACACATTCCAACATATCGTAGCTTCCACTGCACACACACACACACACACACATACACACACTCAAACAGAAAAACAATCATGAAGTTACTACTTATCTTCACCATAATAATAATCATTTATAATTATCTTCACCATAATAATAATCATTTATTGTCTTAAGATTCTTAGACCAGCTGACAAGGTAAAGTGGTAAGTGTCCAGAACCATGATCTTAGACTTGTGGAGTGATGCTCACTAACTGAAGACTGAGACTGATGAGACAATGATCCATGAGATAAGAGTTTCGGGAGAGCAGATAGCTACAACAAATTATGAATTTTATGCAAAATGAGAACAGATCTGTCAATCAACTGAGAAATCTATGATAAACTGCATAACAAAGTGAGAACAGATTTTTCAATCAACTGAGAAATTCATTGCATGCTCTGTGCGTGCTGCGTTCATGCACGCAGTGTTGTGTGTCCAACAAGGGCAAAGAGGGGAGTCTTTCCTCTTCTGTCTTGTCATCTCCCACTCTGGCGCCTTGTCAGATTAATAAATCAGTATTAGGTGAAAGATTGATGTATATATGATAATTAGGTGAAAGACTGACATAGGTTATATATATATATATATCTACAACTTGCCACACTTAGTGCTGATAGACTATCACACACAGTCACTGGCATGGCGGGGATCTTATTCTGTCAGCTGCATGGGCTCTCACTTCAAACACTAACTGGCTTTAATCTGTTTGTCATGCTGTTTTATTGGATAACAAGTCGTCCACATAACTATAGATGCCTAAACTTTTTCTCTATGCCACATTCTTTCCAGCAAAGTTTGTGGGAAAAATTTTTTAGACACACACACACACACACAACACACACACACATACATGCACACTCACAAACACACACAGTGATGAGTGATGGCATAGCATTAACATGTGCGCCTTGGAAGCGAGAGAATCTGAGCGCATGGCATTGAATCCAACACTCGCCAATCTTTTCTTCTCCTCCACTAGACCTTGAATCATGGGCTGGATGCTAGCCATTCAGTTGAGATAATAAACTGAGGTCCCATAAGTGGCATGCACTTAAATCAGGTAAAAGAACCCAAGGCAACAAAAGGGTTGTCCCTGGTAAAATTCTGTGGAAAAGGAAAACACACTAGCAGGTAAAAAAAAAAAAAAAAAAAAGAAGGGGTGGGGGAATGGCGTTGCTCTGTTGCTACTTGCTCTCCTTGGGGAGAACAGCCTGAATTTCACACAGAGAAATATGTTGTGACAAACAGTAATTTGGTAAAACAACACACACACATACACACACAGAGACACACACACACACATGTGCACACACACAATCATGTGCACACACTCACACAGACACACAAGTACACAGACTCATTCAGCACAAGAAAGTGAGTTAGAAAAGTTTTGTACATGTTACTCATGCAAACAATGACAGCTTTTTACCTTGACACAGGGTGTCAAGTGGGATAAGAATTTTTCAGACTTGCCTTGCACCAAGCATCCCCAGAACAATTTCTGGGACATGGTAGATTAAGATGTTTGTTTGCTTTTTTTTTTTTTTAACTATTAAATCAATTTATACTATTTAATTCATTTCAATTTGTCTGCTTTCTTTAAATAAATCATTGTTCTCCAAAATGTTCAAAACTGTTGACTTTTTTTGAATCTATAAATATCTTCTTTTTCTTTTTTTTTCTTTTTTTTCAAATGGTAAGCTGCAACAAGCAGTATAAACTTCTACTGCTTTTCATAAGAACATTGAAACAATCTGCAATAAGATGCCTTTTGATAATAAATAAATAAATAACATGAGCACAGTATGTTCAAATGGCTGAAAGTTGTGATTCTTGTTTGCTAAGTTGGTACACCGTACAGCACCAAGTTCACATTCTAGATGTTGTGAGTGTAAATGACAAACATGCAAATATATTGCCATTTTGGCAGCCCATATCTGAATGTGGTGTCAGAGAAGTGTCAGGCAGGTCCTCCCAATTTTCTGACACGGTTCTTCTTCCTTACACTAATGTGGAAATCCCAAGTCTCTGGGCAAAGGCCCCACAGTAACTAGAGTTTTACAACTTTTAGCTGACAAAAAAAAAACACACAAAAAAACACACACAAAAAAACAACAACAAAACAACAACAAAGAAAAACAAACACTTGGATGTTCACCAGCTGGGCCAGTCCAGCAAGAATAAAAGTCACTGGTCATACACCTGAACAGTACAGAAACAGCCTTCAACACTTCTTTCCTGTGGGGCTGGGGTGGAGGCTCACAGCTAAAAATAGTTATCTCCACTGACATTATCTGAGGTGGATGTCAACATTAAACCAGAAAAATGTTGCTGAAAAAAGCCCCAGGCTGCTTTCTTTGAACAAAGTATTCTTTTTCTTCTTCGTTGTTGTGGGCCCACAATCATACAAATTGATTATTCTGGCACCTAAAATTCTGGCAATTCCCACCCCTAATTTAATCAACATTTTCACTCATATATTCAAGGTTATTTTTCAAAGACAAAAAAACACGACAATGCATTTGTTAACATACATGATTTCCCCCACTATTCACACACACACACACACACACACACAGATACATATATATATATTCACAATTTGTAGGAGCAGTATAGTGTATTTGAACGGTTTTTCAGTTTCAGCTTCATGGAGATGTATGAGCGTGTGGTCTGACCCATACACATCTGATGTAAATAAATAAATAAATAAATAACAATGGGATGCTTCAAGTTCGACTATCGCTGACACTCCACACATAATACTTTTCATTCTTTAGTTTTATGTAAAAATTAACCGTGAATTAGAAAATGCAAAGCTTTTTTCCACGACATACTTTGCACAGGCATATAATTGCATATGTGTCTGAAAAAACATTGCCTGAAAAATCTGAATGGATTCAGTTTGTGGTGTGATCTCTTCGACTATCACTTCGTGCACTCACCGATCAACCGGAAGCGTTACGACAAAAAGGGGCGTAACTGTTGTGTAGTTTCCATTTTCGATTCCACACATTGTTACCCGTGTTTCCTCCGATGCGTGAACACTGCAGTCGTCTAGTCTAATGATGCACACAATATAGCAATCAAATAAAACACCCAGCAAAATCTGTTGGCAGCATTTTCTTCTCACCCATAATTATCCTGTCCTGACCACGGTTAGTGTCCTGACCAAGCAAAAGACAAGACCCAGAAGTGACGTCTGCGACGTACACAACCAGCCTTACCAACCATCGAGCTCAATATTTTTTCTATCAGCTCAATGTTACCAAAAGATACACTCTCGTTCATACACCAAAGCGGAAGGGTGAGTGAGCGCTAAGTTTCGACTGATGTAGAACTCGGTAGAAGCCCTTAACACAAAGTTGTCAATGCGTTTTGCCTCCATAACTTCTTGTACAGATTTGAGGAATTCCTTTAACAGATTCTCAGTCTTTATAGTCTGCAGTGTCGGGTGTCGGTTGTCATTTTTCATGATGTGTGCAACGCTGAGAGCATGCATGCATGAATAAAAATGAAACGAAATAAAATCGAAGCCTCCCCCCCCCCCCCCCCCCACCAAAAAAAAAAAGAAAAAAAAAGAAGTGGTGGAGAAGACATGCTTAAGTTTCTTTAGGACTGCCTGCGCCGCCGTTGAGAGAGGATGCACATGCTTAAAAATATAATTTTCAGCCAACCTGACGACATTCAGTTCATGAAAGTATGGAAACCGGTTCAAGGGACATGACTGATAAACATCAAACTGCTGCTTATTATGTTAGGTTGTCTACCCTGCTCCAATATTCGACATTCCTCTGGTGCAGAGATAAGAAGGAGAATTATTACATTATAACGTTGGAAAATACAACTTAACTGAGGCCAGTTCAATTTTCCACGCTTCACCTCCCCCTGCTTATTTTATTGATATGAATAAAATTAAAATGAATAGTGAATAAAATGAAATAAACCAAAAAGTTAATTATGATTCATTAGTTGGTTGACTGATAATAATGGTTGATGATAATAATGATAATGATATAATCATTATCAGTATTATTGTTATTGTTATTACTATTATTATCATTGTGTTGCTGTTAACTTTGGGATGGGGTTGTTTTGGGGCATCGAACCGACCGTAATTATTTATGTATATGTATATATGAAAAATCAAGTTTATATATATATATATATATATATATATATATATATAGAGAGAGAGAGAGAGAGAGAGAGAGAGAGAGAGAGAGAGAGAAGTAATAACTAACCAAAAACAAAAACAAAAAAACAAAAAATCGACGGCATCGCCAAAGAATATTTTTCTCGGTCCTGGAAACAAATTGGAATTACGGCACCCGGCGACAAATTTACATGGATTATTGATTGTTTGTTCTGGTTGCTAAAGCTATGTTCTTGTTTCCTGTTGTTTGTTTTTGTTTTTTGTTTTTAGTTTTTACTGTCTGTCGTTCTATCTGAAAGCCCTGGCCCTTTCTCACATGTATTATTGTATTACTCTTTTTCGTCACAACAGATTTCTCTCAGTGTGTGAAATTCGGGTTCAGTTGCTTTCCCCAGGGAGAGCGCGTCGCTACAGTGAGAGCGCTACCTTTTTTTTTTTTTTTTTTCCTAACTGCAGTTTTTTTGTGGGTTTTTTCCCCATCAATGTGGATTTTTCTACAGAATTTTGCCAGGGACAATCCTTTTGATGCCGTGTGGGTTCTTTACATGCGCTAAGTGCATGCTGCACACTGGGACGTCGGTTTGTCGTCTCATCCGATCGAATGACTCGCTAGCGTCCAGGTCACCATGCACTCAATGTGGAGGGGGAGAAAATACTGGCGACTGTGCCGGGATTCGAACCAGTGCGCTCAGATTTCTCTCGCTTCCTAGGCGGACGCGTTACTTCCAGGCCAACTCTACACTCGTGTTTTTATGTCTCTCTTCCTTTTCTTTCTATGCACGTACGCTTTCGAATAGCAGAAACCAAGGATGTAAGTTTTAACAGTATTCTTTTGTTGGTTTTTTGTTTGTTTGTTTGTTTGTTTTCAGAAAATAATAGGTTGAATTTAATGGTGTTTCGGCGGATTCTATAATACCTAGATAAACATTTTTGTCTGATGCTTTCAAGAAATGGGCACACAAGCAAATAGTCAACACTCGTCAACAATGTCGTTTGTGGAACATTTATCACAGATTCCTTCATTTCTGAGTAATTTGTCAAAACGCAGTCTATTAACAGGCAAAGGATTATTAGTTGTTCTAAACTTAACTAACTCAATTACACAATTATTTGGCAGCACTGTAAAATAACCATATTGGCCAAAGTTTGGTGTAAACATCCTGAAACTGATCAACTGATATGCATAGTACCGTTATCGACATGTCTATACCAATCTTTCAAAAACTTATCTTTTAAACAACGTTTTACTTTCTGTTTGAACTATGTCGGATGTACATCAAAACTATGTTGGTTGAACTAGAAACAACTTAATCCAATTTCATTCAAGACAGTATGAATACTTTTCAAGTATTGGTTCTGATGCACGTTATCATTGTATAATCTAAAGAGACATCTATAAACAAGCGAAGACAGTTTAGACGTTCTTTGGTTTGTAACAAGCCTAAACCAAAACACTAGCATCCTGGATCTAACAGAGAGCACTGCAAGCAAGCACGATTCGCCTGTTCCTAAATCGCTTACTCTTTGATTGTTTGTAACACCACCCTCTACAATGGCCTCTTGATCGAGAGTTGGACTTTTTGTCAGTCATCTGTCTGTCAGTGGTCTGTCTGTCTCTGTCTCTCTCTCTCTCTGTACACACACACACACACACACACACACACACACACACACAGAGAGAGACAGAGAGAGAGAGAGAGAGAGGCGAATCGAGATTTACCAAGTTGGTTATGACCGAATCGGGAACAGGCGAAACGGGAATAGGCAAATCGGACTGACACCCTGACAGGCTCACACGTGTTTCAATACTGCCCGTGGAAAGGTTTCCGGGTTGTGGACGTGTTTCAATACTGCCCGTGGAAAGGTTTCCGGGTTGTGGACGTGTTTCAATACTGCCCGTGGAAAGGTTTCCGGGATGTGGACGTGTTGGCATAATGGTTGACGTAAGTGGATGTGAGCGGGCTCTGCATGGGGATGAAGTTCTTTTCTTTGTTCTGCTGGTCTGTCTGTCTGTCTGTCTGTCTCTATCTCTTCCCTTCCTTTATTCCTCCCTTTCCCTCTTTCCTTTCTTTTCGTTAACTACAATCCCTTCTTGCATTTATTTTCATTCATTCATTCATTCGTTCGTTCGTTCGTTCGTTTATTTATTCATTTCTTTCTTTCTAAATATGGCAATGAAGTCTAGAGTGTGAAAGATGTCCAGTATTTCGTGTGAACATTTTCATATTATGTGATAAATCTTTCAGTAAAAAAACAAAAACAAACACACATAAAAAACCCAACAACAATCACAACTCAGAATAATGTGTCTAATTGACTAAAAACAACAACAGCGTTCAATGGCTTAGATTCGTTATACATGAATACACCCCCTCCACTTTGAAATAACTTTTTTGCCGCATGCACACAGCCTACCTACAGCAAGCAAAGGCACGGTCACAGAACTTTGTTGGGCATCTTCTCGTTTTTGGTAGCGTATACAGAGAAAGGAAATGATTGACAGAACAACTAAAAGGGTGCACAAAAACATAATTATTATATAACATTTATGAAATGATCATCCTTACATCACTTACGGGATCTTGCAGATTGCTTTGTTCTTCGTTCTTAAAATTGTGTTGTTTTTTCTTTTTCTTTTTTTCTACGAACGATAGGAAGTAGATATTAACCTTTTCAAGAAAAAGAGAGATTAAGTGTAACAGGGTCTATACACCCTCAAGGACCAAACCGTTGCTACCCGTCTCCACAAGCACCCTGGGCGACTATACAATTTGGAGGCAGTCACCCGTATCGTGACGATAACTCTCCATCTCCCTCACACCTCCCCTTTCTTTACTCTTCGATATGTTCTGCTATCAATCACACAATGAAAAAAAAAAAGAAAAAAAAAAAAAAGAAGGGGGGGGGGGGGGGGAGCTGTGAATCACACGAGTAAAATAAAATAAAACAACAACAATAACAAAAAGAGACCATCTTCTTTTTTCTCAACCGTTGAAAAGTTCTTTATTCCATTCTGAATGAGAAATGAGCATGACGAACAAACAATTCACTACAAGTACACGACGTGGTAAAATTTCCAACGCTCCTGTTCAAAATGTTTTCCTGCCTGAACTCTCCTCATTTGCATGCTCTGACACTCCTTGCCACAAACACGTACAATCGTTGAAGTCTACTGGGAAAACACTTTTGAATGAAACAGTCTCTAGTTCTTGAAACTGCTGGTAAAATCACCAGATCGTCGTCATATGTACTTATACTTCTGCTAGTAGTAATTTAGCAGTGATTACATAAATATATCTTTACCTGAAAATCATAATCATAACATCGTTACTTAGACTTACTTATTGCATTCATCATCAGTTGTTTCGCTTGTTAGATTAACGACTTCTCTTTTACCAAGTCCATTAAGCAATTTTCTGTAATTGTATTTAGATCTTTTTTTAATTCAAATTCCCTCCTCCCTCATATGGCCCGGTTTCCCCCCTACTCACCATTCATCCACATCTCCGTTCTCTTCTAAACGATACTCAAATATATACATTGGTACTCTTACAAAACGTCTTCAATCACTGATATGTGTGACTAGACATTAAGCAAAATTCCTCCTCCCCAGACTCACGTTGTTCTCACGCGAGAAACCTAAAAGCTAAAAGAGGGGAGACAAGTCAGGACACGAGAAAGCCAGAGAAAAGAGTGACACGGTCGTCGAAGTAGCCGTCACTGGCACTTACAAGCCACACCCTCTCTCCAGTTTTCAGGAACAGCGTCGCATGACAAGACCCAGACGGGTTGTTGTCAGAGTATTGTTTCGTGTACATCTGGGCGACTTCAGTCCCTTCCTTCTTCATGTCCAGATTGGCCGTTCTGCCACTCCCAAGCGGCTCTGCTGTGGCGATAAAGAAGTAGGTGCCTTCACGTGGTGCGGTAAAACGGCCGGTGTTAGCGTCGTAGCCGTTACCGTGGTTGTAGATGATCTGATCCAGCTTCAGAATGGAACCAGTGGACAGCTGTGTTTCACTGGACAGTCTGGCATGGAAGCCGATTTTCTCTGTGGTGTAAGCCTCGTCTGAAAATGAGAGAGAGATGGGGAAAAAATACTGTGATGTTGGATACAAAACACAAGAGGAAAAAACTTTGAACCCACTTGGGAGAGGAGAAGTTGTGTACTTCGACTCGTAGAGTCTTCAAAACAACAGCTGCCTGTGATGTTGTTTTGAACTGATATGTCATTGTCTTTTTTTCTTTTACTTTTTTTCATTTTTTTTAATTTATTTTTATTTTTTTATTTTTACAATATTGCCAAAGTCAAAATTTGTGTATTAAGATGGTGTATTCAATGAGCAACGACTTTTTTTCATCAAGCCAAAGAAGAGATTAAAATTAATAGACCCGTAAAAAATAGTGGAATAACGAAATACACGTCAGTCTCTCACACAAGCACAACATACACACATGCTCATGCGTGCATTCACCGCATCCAACAAGTTAAATGCACGCATTACTGATATGGTTAATCAGCTTTTTCTTATCATGCTTTTATTCCTGATACTTTTCAAATTGAGTGGAAATCTGTTCCATAAATTTCCAAAAAGCTGGATTGGTTAAGGTTATTTCTTGGTTGAGCTATACACATCATAATGGTTGTGATTGTGTTCGTTACTTTAAAAGAGTCTGTATTTTTAGGAGCATTTCCACATGTAGCATGTACATGCAGCTGCCTTGTTGAAGAACTACATACTGTGAAAAGATATACGTTGCAGCTTATAGTCTTCAGTGATCAAGGAATTCAAGTTCAACAAAACAAATTTCAACATACCTTGAGTTTCGTTACTACAGTTGCCCCTAAAAGCAGATGCACAATGATTTTTCAAAATCTATATAAGGGAGACTTGATTTCCAAAGCTTTCATTTACATTTGCAGGTTACTGTTAGTAAGTTGTATGAGAATAGTGTGACAACACACACACACACACACACACACACACACACTCGCACACACACACACACACACACACACACACACACACACACACACACTCGCACACACACACACACACACACACACACACACACACACACACACACACACACACACACACACACACACACACACACACACACTCGCACACACACACACACACACACACACACACACACACCTATCCGGTGTTCCAGTGCATCAGTCCTGTTGGCCATGACCTCAACGTCCCCCATCCACATCTCCCTCTGTGCAGCCAGCTGCTCCACAAACTCCTGCTGACGGGCCTCCAGGAGAGTGAACCTGCCAGCAGTCTCCTCCACCAGCACGGACACTGTGTCCAGCAGAGGGGAGTCGTCAGCCATACACCTGGCTGCTGGCAGGGAGGGGGGGATGCTGCAGCTGTAGTTGCCTCCCACCAGGGGGTTGGGCAGCAGCAGATGGAAGAAGCCGTCCTCATAACTGCTGCTGTCCAGCCGTGCTCCTGTGGGGGTCTGAGGAAAGACCATGGTGAGACTGGAACATCTGTATGATTGATGGACATTGATGCAGTGTTCTTTTCAAATCAATATTGACATGCTCCCCAAATAGGGACATTGGGAGAACATGTGTTTTTCATTCCTTTCAATCTGTGACCACCAATCTTAACCTCTTGACTTTAAAATTGATTTTTGCTTGTATTTTCAGCCTGTGGTTATGATCAGAGTGAAGGCGTGTGCCACTGTTTGTGGATAATGCTCTGAATGAGGAATGGACTGATTTGTACGCATAGCACAGTTCTTCACTTTGTTTCATGGCAGTAGTGTTTCTGCTCCATGTTGATATTTGAAATCGCATTAATGAACATTTGCATTGCTTATAACTTATAGATTATGATCAAAAGAAGAAAAGATATTCTTAAAGTCATCCACCTGGTATTATCTGCTGTTTGATTTCAAATCTTTTTTTTTTTTTTAAACTGTATGGATTATTTAAGAATATATTTTTCCCACTTCAGCAAGCTCTGCTGACCTGCAATGAGATATTAACACTGACCAATTAGTTCTTTGTGTCTAGTCTTTAGTAGACTAGATGACAGCAACTTAACACGTTTATGAACTTGTATTTATTCATGAAAGGTGTCTGAGCAAAGTTTAGTTTAACCTATTTGTTTTTGTGTGTGCAGTGTGGCAAACGTTTTGCAGCATGACAACCTCTTTCTGTCTTTCTTTCTTTCTTCCGTCTGTACTGTTCATCTCTATCAGACTACATGCACAGTCTCTAAACAAAGAGAACATATAAGGTTCTTACGGTCCAGGTGACGTCAACAGGGGGATGACCTCGATCGGAGAAGTTGCCACACGACAGCTGCACGTGCCACGCGCCAGTGACGACGTCACGTACGGCATTTTTCTCTCTTGTCACGTGGATTTCCCCGCTCTGTGTTTTTGGCATGTCTGTGGACAGATGGCAGTGTTCGTGACTGATTGTTGTATGGACTGCAAGTTGCGTTTCTCTGCTCTCTCTGCTGGGGACTCACAAATGTAAGAAGTATCTCCCATTAAGCAGAAACTCAATCATATTGTCACAGTTCACTCAGTTGTAATGAGTTTGGTCTTTTCAGCGATCCAAATCGTTCAAACATAAATGTTTGCTAAGGGTTCGAATTTCATCAAGCCTGATACAGCTCCTTTGAACATGTACTTTGGTGGCAGTCAAATTCCCTTAAATTATAAGTGCCAGACAAACGCACATTCGCGTATATATCATATCAACTGCAGTCATTTAAGGCAATTGGGTACAGAATTTGGTAAAGGACATATATTTTGGGGGGTTTAGCAAATTAGAATATTTCTTTATCACTTTCTTCCCGCTGTTTCGTCTACCTTTTATTTTCTTTCTCCTATTCTTTAACCTTCGTTGTGGAACGCATTAATACCAATTATTTGCAAATTTTGGCTCAGGAGCTCAGGCAGAAGGGTTAAAATTGCTCAGGAACTCAGGGCTCAAAGGGTTAAACAGATACTGTCAAATTTCCTTTTTGACCATGAAATCTGATGGATAGGCTTGCTGAATGATATATAAATCATATCGAGAATAATGATACAATCAATGAGACACACACACACACACACACACACACACACACACACACACACACGCACACACACACACACAACACACACACACACACACAAGTGCGGCACGTTTTATTCCACACGTGGGTCTTGAAGCGCTTTAACAACGTCTGGTATACCTGATTAAGGACATAACACTTGAAAATCCTCACTTACCCAGGACCGTCACATCAGCAGTCTTGCGGTGCACAGTCAGAGCATTGTGCACGTCTTCGGTACTGACGGAAATGCTGTAGTGACCTGACTCCAGAATGGTGGCGCAGCTCAGTTCAATGCCTCCATCCTGGTTATGAAACAAACATAAGGTTTGGTTACTTTCTGGCACATGTATGGAAACAAAGTTAGTCTTTGTAATAACCGTGTTTCGTTTTATTTGCGTCTCGTGTGTGTGTGTGTGTGTGTGTGTGAACGAAATCATGTCCACTGGTCAAATGTTTTGACTGTGAATACCAGTTTTGCACTTGTCACAACTTGTGACGACAGTCAGGGCGTGTGGCCCGTCTTCGTTTTTCTCCACCCTCTCCTTTCATTTTCCATCCTTCCTTCCCCCAGCCTTCAGTTCGGGTAAAAGTCCCGAATTACGCACGAACCACGTGCATGTTACTCAGCTCACCTGAGCGAGTATGAAATATTGTTGGGCAGCAACAATATTCGAGGCTTTTGCAGCCCGACTGCCGTTGTGAACGGGTCGTTTCTGTTGTTGGTGGGGTAGCTACCCCGATGTCGTGGTGGTCGTGTCTCTGTGGTGGTCGTGTCTTCGTGGTGGTCGTGTCTTCGTGGTGGTCGTGTCTCTGTGGTGGTCGTGTCTCTGTGGTGGTCGTGTCTCTGTGGTGGTCGTGTCTCTGTGGTGGTCGTGTCTGTGGTGGTCGTGTCTTCGTGGTGGTCGTGTCTTCGTGGTGGTCGTGTCTTCGTGGTGGTCGTGTCTTCGTGGTGGTCGTGTCTCTGTGGTGGTCGTGTCTTCGTGGTGGTCGTGTCTTTGTGGTGGTCGTGTCTTCGTGGTGGTCGTGTCTCTGTGGTGGTCGTGTCTTCGTGGTGGTCGTGTCTCTGTGGTGGTCGTGTCTCTGTGGTGGTCGTGTCTTTGTGGTGGTCGTGTCTTCGTGGTGGTCGTGTCTCTGTGGTGGTCGTGTCTCTGTGGTGGTCGTGTCTTCGTGGTGGTCGTTGGTCGCTGTGGCAGCTCTCACTGTGTCCTGGGTCCCGGGCCTATCGTCTGGTGACCTAGATCTTCGTCCCGCCCAGCCGGTGTCCTGTGCCCTGGGCCCCAGGCTTTCGATTGGTTTCTTGGGTCATCACCCCTTTCCTTCCCCGTGACTGGTGTCCTGGGTCATCACCCCTCCTGCACCGTGACTGGTGTCCTGGGTCTTCACCCCTCCTGCACCGTGACTGGTGTCCTGGGTCTTCACCCCTTTCCTTCCCCGTGACTGGTGTCCTGGGTCATCACCCCTCCTGCACCGTGACTGGTGTCCTGGGTCATCACCCCTTTCCTTCCCGTGACTGGTGTCCTGGGTCATCACCCCTCCTGCACCGTGACTGGTGTCCTGGGTCATCACCCCTTTCCTTCCCCGTGACTGGTGTCCTGGGTCTTCACCCCTTTCCTTCCCCGTGACTGGTGTCCTGGGTCATCACCCTCCTGCACCGTTGACTGGTGTCCTGGGTCTTCACCCCTCCTGCACCGTGACTGGTGTCCTGGGTCTTCACCCCCTCCTGCACCGTGACTGGTGTCCTGGGTCTTCACCCCCTCCTGCACCGTGACTGGTGTCCTGGGTCTTCACCCCCTCCTGCACCGTGACTGGTGTCCTGGGTCTTCGCCCTCCTTCCCGACTTACCCTCTGCACCGTGACTGGTGTCCTGGTCTTCGTCCCTCTCCCGTGATGGGTCCTGGTCTTCACCCCCTCCTGCACCGTGACTGGTGTCCTGGGTCTTCACCCCCTCGTGCACCGTCACTGGTGTCCTGGTTCCGGGCCTTTTGACTTGAGGCCTGGGTCTTTGTTTTGCTTGGCACTGTATGCCGAGTCGTGGCACCTAGGCCTTTCAATTGGGGGCTTGTGCCTTTTCTCGGACCTGCGCAACGTGTCCGCTGAAGTTCGTCTGGAGCCGTGTGTTTCCTTTTAAGAGGAAAACTTCCTGAAGCCACCAAAAACTAAAGCACGAATATCTGTGTACCAGTCCATTTTTGGTTTGTTTTTTGTTTTGTTTTTTCCCCTTGAGTGTGTGTGGAAAATCGCTTTTGAGATCATTTGGGAGAATCGGGATAGTTTTGTAAGCGACTTCTGTTAGTTTGTTTGGGGTTTTTTGGTAGTTATTGTATATGTTTGTTTTTGTTGTTGTTTTTGCATGTATAAGCTGTGTGTGTAAGGTTGCGTGAGCGGGATAGACAGAGCGGAAGAGAATAATTTTTTTTGTGGGAGAAAAATATCTGTATTCTGTGTTTGTGTTGTCTGGTGAATTGGGGTGGGTGTTAGGTTTTAAAACAGTTCTTGACCTCTTCCCTAGTGGGGTCGTGACAGCACTAAACATAAAGACAATAACACTTTCCACTCATTCTGCTGATAGGTTGTAGGTTTTCCGGACTAAACAGTATTTCCGGATCGTTAACGTTTTGTTTTGTTCAGTCTCCAGATTATTTCGTTCAGTTTCCGGCATCAAGATTTGTTTGGGTGGTTCCCAATTTATCGCTGGATAATGTTTGTGTTGCCGAGATTAGAGTATGCTTTTCTAACAGATTGACATTCTATTTCTTGTCCGCAGTTAAGAGAAAACTGAATTAAACAATGGACAAAGAGAATGAAGCCAAGACACCATCGACACAGGTGAACAGCTCTCACCTGGCAAAGCCGTGACTTACCTGGAGGTGAGCCAGACGACCGGAGAAGGAGGACACGGGAACAAAGTGATCGTCCACGTATGTGGCCAGGACACCCTCCTCCTTCCCCTCAGGTTGACATCCCCACACCATGCCTTCGTCATCGTCATCATTGTCATCATCATTGATTTCATCGATAGTATATCATAGTGTGTGTGTGTGTGTGTGTGTGTGTGTGTGTGTGTGTGTGTGTGTGTGTGTGTAAGCCAATGTTCTTTTTCATCTGAAGAAAGCAGAATAACAGTTGTGTTTATGACTGATCAAATAATATATCTTCACATCCTCTTCCCCTTCTGTCTGTCTCCCTAAGGCATTGCATTTCCGATCTGTTACACCTTTATTATTTTCTGCACGTACTGCGCTTATTTGTGTATCGTTCCCTTTAATGACTGATCTAATCAAGTTGTGAATCTTCCACACGAAAATCCTCCGAAGAATCCTGAGAATCGTCTGGCCCAATACCACCTCCAATCAATAACTACTCGTCCAGTGCAATCAAACGAACATGAAAACCAACATGAGAAGACTATGGAACTGGATAGGACACGTCATGTGAAGGGAGCAAGGTTACATCTTCTGGAGAATTCAAGATCCTCAAACACACCTGGGGTACCATTCAGAGACAGGCCCCAAAACAGTCAAGAGCGATGGATCTTCCTTGTTGTAAGTGAATAAAGTAACTACCCTCTCAGGAGGGGAAAGGGCCTTTGTATGAATAAAATGTTCACTTCGAAAACTATCTCTTTCTGGATGTACGTGATTGTGTCACTACACAAACACGTTTTCTCTTTCTTTCTTTAAAAAAAAAAAATTATAACATTTCCGATTAAACAATTTCCTTGTCTTTTTCTGTGCGTGTATATGTGTAGCACTAGTCTATGTATGTGTCTCTGCCTGTAGGTTGTGTGTGTGTGTGTGTGTGTGTGTGTGTGTGTGTGTGTGTGTGTGTGTGTGTGTGCAAGAAAAATAAGATGTACCACAAACATATTTTCGCACCAAAGTTTATACAGACACCCACCTTTCAGTCGCTCCCCTTTGTCCAGCGTGAAGTTCCAGAAGAGCTGAATGTCCTGCCCGGAGCAGATCTGAACGGGACCAGCATCTGTCCTCAGCTTCTGTGACCACTGTAAACCAGTGGCACCTGACAGAACACGTAGTGCACTGAACATGTGTCTTCTCACAACTAACAGCGTACACATCAGTCAACCCGTGGTACAGTGGGCGATTTTCAGAAACGTGGAATAGGATCACCGTATTCTGTCAAAACTTCTGCAGCATCTTTAATTGTATGATCGTTTAGAAAAGATAATTGCATGATCACACAAAACACCATTCTCAATTCCAGCATACATTGATTTCATACGTGTGCTCAGAAAATAGAAACCTCAGAGAATGTCTTTATTTCTATGGAAACTGTGTGAAAGACAACAACAGTCACTGGCTGCTTAATTCTCCTTTCACAAAATCTGAAAAAAATCATTTTTGTTTTGGTTGCAACAAATACATTTTTCAAAGTGTGACAGATTCAACTAACAACAGATTAAAATGTCTATCTGCGTTGTTTCTGGAATTTTCAATTCTCAAATTATTTTAGAGTAGAGCTTGAAAATACTTTTTATAAAGAATAAATAGCTGTGAACATCGTCAGTGACTGAATTTTATGAAGAACTCGTCACTTTGATGAAAACAAATTTGAATGTATGAAACAGTAAAATTGATAGCGCAAGATGAAAATTGAATGTTTGTTCAAGTCAAATTCACGAAATAAAAAATGTGGCCTCAGCGTATGTTCAGAGGAGTTAAGTAATAACAATAAATGCAAGGACCAAATCAGCTTAGTTGTCAAGCAAACAGAACTGACAAAGAACTGTATTTCAGGCATCAAAGCCACAGACACACACACGCGCGCACGCATGAGAATCTCTCATATCCATGATGTGTTTGTTGACAGTATATTAGCAGAAATGTTGAAAGTAGCTGAACCAGAAATCATACATGACTTGAAAGTTTACTTTAACAAGCTCTTTGTTGAAGGGATCTTCCCAGAGGAATGGACCAGAGCAATAATTATACCGTTACACAAAAAAGGTGATTTCAACAGTCCAGACAACTACCGAGGCATATCACTACTAAGTGTTGTGGGTAAAGTGTTTACCAAAATTATGAATGATAGGCTGTATCTCTGGGCTGAAAACAGTTGTCTGATAAACGAAGCACAAGCAGGCTTTCGTAAGGGACGTTCAGCAATAGATCACATTTTCACACTTCATACTGGCATCGAAAAACATTTATCTATAAATACAAAACTGTACGTAGCTTTCATTGACTTCAGACAGGCATATGACACTGTAAACAGACACATACTAGGAGCAGTGCTTATGAAATCGGGTATAAGTGGGAAAAAGCTACATATTGTCCAAGCAATGTACGAAACAGTACAGTCATGTGTGATGAGTGGGAGTGGGCTTTCTGACTTCTTTTTCTGTCTGCAAGGTTTGAAACAAGGTTGCATTATGAACCCAACACTATTCAACATTCTAGTAAATGAATTGGCAAATGAAATAACTATGAAAGGTAAACATGGATTGTCCCTCAGCTCAGCGGAGATTGACTTATTTTTACTACTTTTCGCCGATTACCCCACACTCATATCCACAACAGTGATTGGCTTGCAGAACCAACCAAACAATCTTCAAGAATCTGCACATAGATTGGGATTAGCTGTAAATATGGACAAATCTAAGGTGTTAGTGTTTAGGAAGGGTGGGGTTTTAGGACTGAGGGTAAAAATGGTATTTAGATGGTAAAAATTTGGAAATAGTTAATTTATACAAATACTAAGGACTAACGTTTTTGACACGACACAGTTGGACGGCAGCACTGGAAGATCTTACAGTCAGAGCATGGAGAAGTACAACAGAAATTATTAGAACCTTGAATAGAATAGATTGCAATTCAGCTGATGTATCTTTAAAACTGTTTGATACGAAGGTTGTTCCAGTTTTGTTGTACGGAGCAGAAATTTGGGGATTTGACAAGATACGAACAAGTAGAAAGGATTCAGCTCTATGCTTGTAAACGTCTGCTGCATGTCACAGATAAGACTCCTAACGATATGGCATACGGGGAACTGGGCAGGTATCCATTTTGGATTAATTCAGTCATTAAATGTATAAGATGTTGGTTTCGATTACTGAAGCAGCCTGAACAATTATTTTCAAAGAGAGCTTATAAAATGCTGTTAAAAATGCATGAAAATGGAACTGTCACTTGAGTTCAAAATATTCTGTGTGAAAATGGATTTGAGCAAGTGTGGTTGTTTGGATGTGGGCATGAGAGACTATTTTTCAAAGAACTTAACTCACTCAGTACGGCCAGTCCTCTCTTCTCCGATACAGAGACCCCTCGGATGTTCAGTGGGTGTCTGAATGACCCAACCTTTAGCTTCCGTCGTCAGAATTGTGGTATTCTTTGTCAACATTCACCTCTTCAGTATAAGAGCCTTCCGCTTGCAATATTTTGATGATGGTAATTGGGGTGAAACGCTGTTAACGTCGTCTCTTTCGCCGTTCGTATGGAGAGAGTTAAAGAAAGACTGTACAACTCATTTCTCTATCGTTGGCATGACCACTTAGAAAATTGTGTAAGATACTCGGTATATAAACAATATAAGACTTGTTTCGGAAGAGAGAAATATGTGGATGTTTTATGGATGAACACATATCGTAACACCCTCGCTCAGTTCAGGATGGGAGTATCACAAATTGGTGTTCACAATACCGTTATTCAAGGAATCAAGAAAACGGGAATTGTCCATTTTGTAGTAACTCACTTGAAACCGAAATTCACTTCACCTTTGAGTGCCCTAAGTATGAAGACTTAAGATCTAAGTATTTACAGAATATTGTCAATTTCGAAATTCATAATCTGGAATTTATGAGAGTTCCAGAAGACAGTATTTTTGTTTTTGCGAAGTTTCTTTTCTATGCCTTTAAGCTTAGATCCCAGATCTTGAATGCAGTCCAAAATATACAAATGTAATTTTTTTCCCCTCGTGTAAATAATAATGTATCTGTCGACTGTGAACCTCCATTCAATAAACTAGTGCCAGTGTCAGTGTCAGATGTGTTTGTTTCAAATAACGACTGTCACTATGATTTATCATATTCAGTTCAGAACTAGTAATACCTACAGTCCTCGTGAATCTGTTACATATGTTAGTCTTGTGCAAAGAGCTGAAGGGGGAGACTAGGGCTAGTTGGTCTCTTTTTGCACTCAAAGCAATGCGGAGAATATCTTAAGAGAGACGATACTCACAGTATGGCTCATAGCTGACCTATTGACACAAAGACAACCTGCCCATGTCGGTGTAAGCTGGTATGGGGCAAACGTGGCCAGTCAATTTCAATCAACAGAAAACAATACGAGAACGCTCAGCAGTACAGGTTGTGTATCTTTTATGTCCGAAAAAAAAAAAAATCAACAATGGAACATACCATTGGAATATCAACAGCGTCCACATCTTTGTTCAAAACAGCAAGAATAACCACGAGGCGATGAGTGTGATAAAGAAGATAAGATCTGCATCATTTGCTTGTGAACAGAAAAAAAGTGCCGGCATTGTCTTAGCACTGATGACAAAAAAGTAACTAATGAAAAGGGGAAACAGAAATCTTGATTACAATTCATTAGAACACCTCTTGTAATCATCAGGAAATGGAAGAAAACGAAGACGCACTTTGCACTGCATGGATTGACGGAAATGAAACTAGCATGAAAAAAAGTTCTTCACTGGGTCATCAGCGTATACAAATACAATCTGCATCAGTCACAATTGTGACAAATGTAAACCGAGCTTTTCCCCAAGGCCTATCCATTCCACTGGGTCCAGTCTTTACACTGTGTGCACTGGGCATATTCTTTTTGTTGAAGTTTTTTTTTCTCTTTTTGTTGTCTCCTTTTTTCGTGTGAAAACAATCCGTCTTTTTGCAAGTCGTTTATGAAACAGCCAGCAGGAGTGGGAAGCAATAACCACGAATAAATTATGTTGTACGAGATAAGTGATTAAAGAATGTCACTTCTACTCTGTTGTCTGGTTTGTCGTTTAATCCACGTTTAAAATAGTGACTTCATTCTGATCGTTTTTCAGCATAATTCATGTCTTCATTTCTTTCTTTTTTGTCTTTGGTTAACCAAACACCAAGCACAAGGAATTTTAAGGCATCACACTAGACTTGGCAACACAATGATCTAAATATAAAGCCATTTATCTTCGATAAAACTGTATGGTATTGTAAAGTCTGTGTATTCAGCATTTTTCTAAACATTAATGTTATCATATTCATTGTAGTTGGCATCACACACACACACACACACACACACACACACACACACACACACACACACACACACACACACACACACACACACACACACCGTATCAACACTGTTTGTTAGCTGAAATGCAATATTATCAGCAATCAAAGCAATGACCATCTCTCTCTCTCTCTCTCTCTCTCTCTCTCTCTCTCTCTCTCTCTCTTGTATGTAGCATTTATTGACTTTGAAAAAGCTTTTGACTCCATAAATAAAAATCTTCTTTGGTCAGTTCTTATTAAAAAAAAATGGTATAAAAGGAAAATTGTATAGGTGTATTAAAAGTATGTATGATGTAGTTAAAGCTAGAGTCCGATGTGGTGCCAAACTGACAGATTATATAACATGTACTTCTGGGGTTAAACAAGGTGATGCATGCAGCTCAGTTCTTTTTTCTTTATTCATAAACGAATTAGCAATAGAAGTAATTAATAATGGTAGGCATGGTGCTGTGCTTCCACTTGATGCTTTTGAATTGTTTATTCTTTTGTTAGCAGACGATATTATTTTGATTTCAGAAACATTTATAGGCCTACAAACACAATTAAATAGTTTACAGCGTGCAACAACATCTCTTCAATTAAAGGTAAATATGTCTAAAAGTAACATAATAGTATTTCGGAAAGGTGGATATTTAAGTGTGAGAGAACGATGGTTTTATGATGGTGTTGCAATGCCTATTGTTAATGTGTATAGATATTTAGGAATTCTCTTCTCAACCCGTTTAAGTTTTGTTGCTGCTTGCAAGGAACTTGCAAGTCAAGCAAAAACTGCTTTGATATGTGTAATGAAAAGATTATATAAATATGTTAAACAAAAATTAATTTAATTTATTCTTTAAGCTTTTTGACTGCCAAATACAACCAATAGTGCAATATGGATCTGAGTTATGGTGGCCAGATAATGCTGTTTTTCATTGTGAATCAGTTCATTTGTTGGCTTTAAAGAAATTTTTAGGAGAAGATATGCGAACGCCAAATGACTTTGTTTATGGGGAAACAAACTGATATCCTATATATATATAAACTCTGTTTTGAATTGTATTCGCTACTGGATCAAACTTGTTCACATGGAAGATAGCAGGATACCGTCTAAGGCTTATAAAATGTTGTATGATTTAGATATCAAGGGAAAGAAAATTGGGTAACTAAGGTTCGTCTTCGTTTGTTTGAATATGGATTTGGTTTTGTGTGGATGGAACAGGGTGTTGGAAGTGTTAATGGTTTTATATTTGTTTTCCGCAAAAGGCTAATTGATTGTAGATGGTAGACTTGGAATAATCATATTCATACCAGCGAGAGATTTGATATGTACAGATCTTTCTGTAGTGCACATGATTCAAAACCTTATCTACTGCAAGATATGGACAGGCACTTGAAATTTATAACAACGAAATTTAGATTAGGAATATCAGAACTGACAGTGCATCGCTCAAGATACAAAACTTCTGGTACGAATGATTTAGTCTGCCCTCTATGTAACGAATCTGAAGAAAACGAATTGCATTTTGTTCTTTGTTGCCCAGTTCTAGAAAATATTCGTGAAATGTTTCTAAAAGCAAAATATTACAAACATCCCTCTTTGTTTAAATTATGTCTGTTAATGTCGTCAAGCAACAGTAAGGACATTCGTGATTTTTCCATGTTTTTGTATAAGGCTTTCAAAATTAGAGAAACAGTCACTTCGTGAAATGAATATAATTATGTTTTGTTATCTGCATTTATGCTCGTTTGCTTATGTTGTCTTATTGAGTTGTATAATGTTCATATTAACCCCTTCACTTGGGGCTGAGGCCTATATGTGAATAAACCATTCCGTTCCGTTTCCGTTCTCTCTCTCTCTCTCTCTCTCTCTCTCTCTCTCCCTCTCTCTCTCTCTCTCTATCACACACACACACACACACACACACACACACACACACACACACACACACACACGTGCCCTGAAATACTCACTGCCAGTCAGCAGAAGCACGGTGACCAAACTTCCCAACATGTCGACACTCAGTTGTTGACAAGTCACTTTAAACCAAAGAACTCAAACTGAACCATTCACAACACTAGGAGACTTGCTGTTCCGCCGCACAGTTAGGTCTGACGATACTTCCAACATTCAGTGCCATTTATTACCAGTCTAGCCCAGATCATGCCCTGAAGAGAAAGTCACATGAGTCAATTGTTCGTGAACTAATTAGCACGTGAGCGTCAGCTTTGTGGACTGCAGAGTGCTTGGCCATTGGGAGTGGATGGTAAAGTGAAGTGACGTTCTTGACCTTATGCTCTGTGTTCCGGATTTTCAAGATGACGACTCCATTGACTTGGGTCCCACTGGCACCAGTTGCCTCCACTTCTTGCTTGTCCCAGTTTTGCCAGAACAATGCTCCCTCTCCTCCTCCTTCTCTCTCTCTCTCTCTCTCTCTCTCTCTCTCTCCCTTCAACACTTTTGCATAATGTAAAAAGAGTTTTAACTGTTAACAGGTTTGGAATAGTTTGGTTGAGTCAGGGAGATGGTAACGAGTTAGCATTTATAGCGGAATTAAAGGATAGACTTTTATCCTCTTGTAAACAAAACTGGCATTCAAAAATGGAAAACAGTGATAAGTATACATGGTTCTTCTTATTTAAAAGTATTTTTCAGGCAGAGAAGTATCTATTAGTAGTCACTAATAAATGGCATAGAGACACTCTTGCTAGATTTAGAAATCGTACTTCAGATCTTTGTGCTCATAAAAGATGGTTTGATGTTTTCACATCAGAACGTAATATCTGTCTGGTATGTAACGAGGAAAACTCAAATGAAGATGAAGTGCACTTCTTATTTTCATGCAAAGTGTATCACGATATAAGAAAGGAAAGTAAATTATTTCACCTGGGCGTTGCAATGAGAAAAGACTTAACAAGTGTATTGTGGTCTGAAGACAATAGAGTAATTAAATCACTAGCAACGTTTGTTGCTGAAGCAACTAAAGTAAGGAAACACATTCTACAACAGTAACTGACTGTCACCATGTTTGATGCAAAGGAAATATTTTCACCTTTCTTGATACTGCTCGATGGATTTGTTATTCATTATATTGTTATTTGAAACAGTATTTTACCGCAATTTTGACATGTGTGCATTAGTGCGTGTGTCTGAGGTACGTGCGCGCTCGCGCGGGCATGGGAAAGAATGCGATGTGTGAGTGAAAGTAAGCGGGCACGCAGCGTGAGAGGTTCATGTGTGCCTGCATAATGAACTTGGAACTGTTGATCCTGTGGCTCGAGCGTCGCACGAGCACAGACACACACACACACACACACACACACACACACACACACACACACACACACACACACACACACAGAGAGAGAGAGAGAGAGATAGAGACAGAGAGACACAGAGAGATAGAGACAGAGAGAGACAGACAGAATCAGCAACAGAATTTCGGACTTTGATACGAGTACACTCGCTTTAACGCGAAGAGAGACTAACACTAAATTGTTGCGTTCGTGTCCATTTGTTGAACTCTTCAGGTCACTTAACTCATAGTGCATTTATTTATTCACTTGTTTTTGTTGTATATTTGATAGATACTTTTGACTTTATGCACCCCATTGACATTAGAACTTTGAAGTTAATGTCAATAAAATGTCAAAGTGTCAAGTGTCTTCAACACTTTTCAATTGTGACTGTCCTCAATTGTCTGTACGAGTGATGTGGTATATTCTGGTGTTTATGCTCAGTCTTTGTCTCTGTGTCTGTCTGTACCTCTCTGTATCTGTCTTTGTCATTGTCTATGTCTCTCTCTGTCTCTCCTTCTAACACACTCTCCCTCGCCCCCCCCCCCCTTCCCCCCTCTTCAATTCTTTTCATAATCATTGTGACTGCTTACTTGAAATTGTCTTTTGGACTAAATCTCTGTCTGTCTGTCTGTCTACATCTGTCTCGCGTCTCACTCTCTTTCTCTTTCACTTTTCCCCTCTCCTATCTTCTCTCTCTGTCTCACTTTCTCGTGTCTCTGTCTCACTGTCACATTCTCATATTCTCTCTCTGTCTCTCTGTCTATCTCTCCCTCCCTCTGTTTCTCTCTCTGTGTGTTTCTTGCTGTGTTTCTATCTTTCTCTGTCTTTTCAACTCCCGTCAGACTGTGACTGCAAGGTTGCATTTTTTGGTAAGAGTACAAATGTACCCTTTGGTGTTCTCCTTTTCTGTTTCTCTTGTGTCCCTCTCACTGCTTTTGTCTGTCTCTCTTCATCTCTTTCTCTCTGTCTGCCTGTCTCTGTCTCTCTCTGTTTCTCTCTCAGGCTGTCTGTCTCTTTTTCTTTCACTCTGTCTCTTTTTCTCTCTCTTCCTCTTTTCTGCTCCCCCCTTTCTCTCTGTGTGTGTGTGTGTGTGTGTGTGTGTGTGTGTGTGTGTGTGTGTGCGTCTCTCTCATGCGTAACACGTAATGGCGGCTAGGCAGGAAATTTTGCGCTGTAGGGAGTTGTGCTGGACTATTCTGAACCAGAATTGTGTGCACCCAGATTGTAACAGGTCAGTGAACAAAAATATGCTGATGACTGGTGGACATTTTATATTGGAGGGCTGTTGCAACACTACTGCTAATGCATGTGATGGGTACAAAAAAATATACTACCCCACACACACATACAAATTCACAGACACACACACCCTGGGCAGGATGAAAAAAGCTGTACAAGCTTATTCTTTTACCCTCAATAAAGATTATTTTGACTTGACTTGACTTGACACACACCACACACACACACACACACACACACACACAACACACACACACACACACACACACACACACACACACACACACACACACACACACACACACACAAGCACGATCTCCGTTCCTGTCTAGCCAGGAGTTTCAGTCACCATACTATGTAACAAAAACCGCAACTCTCTCTCTCTCTCTGCGTGTGTTTTGTGATTGTTTTCTGTACTGTCTGCTGTACTGCCTGTTTTATGATCTTTACAATGTTGTGTGTCTTCTTAAGTTGCATGTGCACCATCGTAAGCACAAACGTCAGTGTTAGGTACACGCACGTCAGAGTCCTGTACAGTCTGTAAATTGTCATTCCCTGTGCCAGCTTTACTGTCTCCCTCCTTATGTGGTGCTGCCCGTGTCACCACCCTCGTCTTGTTTGTGGTGTCCTTCATCCTGTGAGCCAGTACTCGTCGTCTGCTCTGTAGTTTCAGTTGTGAGGCTAACTGACGGTTCCCGACCGCAGAATGACTACGTTGTTGACATGACTTCGGAACAGGGAAACTCTACAGATG
The DNA here is from genome assembly GCF_041734735.1 of Babylonia areolata. Classification (NCBI taxonomy): domain Eukaryota; kingdom Metazoa; phylum Mollusca; class Gastropoda; order Neogastropoda; family Buccinidae; genus Babylonia; species Babylonia areolata. The sequence goes on along the minus strand of NC_134905.1, from coordinate 12,861,762 downwards.
ACAGACAGATGACAGGACAGAGTCAGCTGACAAACGTAAACATGACCCTGTCAATGGTGACACACGCTGAAATACAAACCACCCCACATAGTGACGTCATAACAAACTCTGCAGGCGAAGCGAAGCAGGCATCAGAACAACACGTGCACAGTCCACAAAGACCACAAGTCATTCTTGCACGAGCGGCACACCCAAACGCCAGTCCACACTACATGAAACCACATCCAGACACACAGACAGGCAAGGGAACAATAAATAGGGATTCGGCCAGGCCTGTGTCGACAGAAATGTGAAATTTGTCACTTATAACATTGAAGGTTTATCATTTGTTTATGATACTGATGTAAGATCTTATCTTTGTACTTTTGATTTCTGTCCTCTGGTTAAAACATTTGTGACAAAGTTCCCATCTTAATTATTTCCTGAGCATGACGTTTTTATTACGCCGGGAGTACGTTTATCTCAGGGAGTAACTGCACTTTTATCTGGTGGCCTGACACTGCTTGTGAAAAAGGAACTGTCTAAATATACAGAAAAAGTATGTGTAGAATTTGATAATTATTGTTGTTATGAAATGTCAGGCGAACGTTTTTCATATGACTTACCAGTCATTTTGATATAATTGATAATGGGGTTGCAGTCTCAGAACAATGTATGATGGACCTTACAGAAGTGTACGGAGATTGTCCATTTTAGTTGATGGGAGATTTCAACTCGCGTACAGGAGGAAAGAACATATGCAATGACAGCGTCATCCTTAGTATGGACCCCTTAGATGACGATGATGATGGAGAGACGATACGAACATTAAAGGACAAAGTTTGTAATGATTTTGGAAAGTATTTGTTGAATTTGTGTAAATGCTTTGATTTATGTATCCTTAACGGTAGTATTGAAGGTGATGTTGATTTTGGCAACTATGCATACATCTCACCTAGTGGGTGTTGCGTTGTAGATTACTTTATTGTTTCCCATACCTTACTGAAATAATGTAAACAGTTGAACGTATCACCAAGAATTGAGTCTAAGCACATGCCTGTTGAGCTATACTGTGGATATGTTATTGATGAAACCGAACTGAATATGATTGCAAATGTTGTAAGAATCGAAAAACTTAGATGGGGAAAGTAGACAACTTCCTTGGTAAATTGTCTGAAGCTGAATTTAAGAACTTGGAAAAGGTTACAAATCTAATTAACACTGATGTTAATGAAGCAATTAGTTATGTTAATAAAGCATTGCATAATGCAAGCTCGTGCATGAAAAAAAATAATCACGGTGGGGAGAGATAAGACAGACTCTTGGTTTGATTCCGAGTGCAAAGATTCAAAACGTGAATTCCGCCGAGATTTGCGTAAGCTGTATAACGTTAAAACAGCATGTAACAAGACCAGAGCAAGAAGCGGTGGGAGGGAACACCAAGTTGGAGATGGCGGTAGCGAGGACAGCGTGCAGTTAGATGAGGAAAAAAGAGTGAGGGAACAGTACAATCAACAGCGAAGGGAATATAAAGAACTGTTAAAACGGAAGGCCCACCGTGAAAAAGTTGTGAAATCATTACATGAAAATGCCAGTAATTCAAAAGAATTTTTGGGGCAAGATTAAATCCATCACAAATAAAGCGACGATACGTATTTTCATTAGCAAGGACGAATGATTCCAGGACTTCTCTGAAATCTTCCAATCAGATGTTTGTCAGGAACCTGTAAATGAAAATACTGTAAATGAAAATGCTTTAAATCAGCCAGAAGCTCAACTTGGTGATGAGCATGACCAATATGATACTGATGTTCTTGAAACAGATATAACTGAAGGCGAAGTATTCACAGCTATTCGTGCTCTGAAAAATGGAAAAGCTGCGGGCCCCGATGGCATAATAGGGGAGGTTTTCAAACACACGACTTTCGTTATTGTGTTATTTTTGGTTATTCTTTTCAACAAATTGTTCACCTCAGGTATATATCCATCCCAGTGGACAGAAGTTGTTATTCAGCCACTTCATAAGAAAGGTGATAAGAACCCTCCTGACAATTATAGGGGTATATCCCTTTTGAATGTTAGCAGTAGACGTTATAGTCACATTTTAAATCAGCGACTTAGTAAGTGGATTGAGGAGAACAGTGTTATAAACGAAAGTCATACAGGATTTAGGAAGAAATACAGTACCATCGACCATGTCTTTACTTTGTTTGCATTGACTCAAAAACAACTGTCTTACCATAAGAAATTATACGTCGCGTTCATCGATTTTAGAAAAGCGTTTGAACCAGTTATGCGAATAAACTTGTGGAATGTCCTTAAATAAAGAGGTAAACACGGAAAAAATGTGTATGCAATAACTAGTATGTATCAAATTCAAAAAACGTTATTATCTGCTTCAACCAAAAACAGAAACATTTTTTTAGGCTCACTTAAAATAAAATAAAATGCCGTCAGCAAAAATCAAAGAAATTACTGACACACCCTTCACTTATCACCATGCACACATCAATCATTATGTAAAAAGAAAAACATGTGGGTAAGATAGTATTACATTATGATTCAGAGTGTAAAAACTGTGTGTGTGTTGCGTGTGTGTCCGTGCATGTGCATGCATCGTTTTGTACGTGCGCACGCGTGTGTGTGTCTGCGTGCTGATCTGAGACAACACTATATCCCCGCTAAGTACTACAATACTCCATCTTTGTTTAATCTGACATTGTTTTTTGCGAGTGTAAATAAATTATTGGTCATGCGCTTGGCTGTGTTCCTTGACAAGGCTTTGAAAGTACGTTGCAAATAGTAAAATGTTTGTGTTGTACCTCTGCATGGACTTGTAACCACCCCTATTGACATGGGCCAATGACGTATTCATTACAACATTTCAGTGTTCAGCTTCTTTGAGTGTGTGTATTCGTTTTTGTATTTGTTGTGGAAATCTGAAAAGTGGGTGACATGTGTACTCAGCACACATCCCTGAAGTCCAACAGGCGAGCAGAGATAGAGACCCAGGCCGCATGTTCCGTCCACCGATGTCGTTGTGGCTTTCATACGCTGTTGCTTTGTGGTAGCATTAATGAACAGTCTGTGCTGCAATGTCTGCAAACTGTTGTCTTTACAGGATGCATTGCTTATTGACGAAATGCACGCGACAATAGCTAGCCCATGTTCAGAAGCTATTCTGTGTGTCAGTATAACATATTGCTTTTATAGACCTGAAGAAGGCCTTTGATTCCGTGAATCGTAATCACTGTGGCATCTTTTGCGTGAAAGTGATGTTAATGGCACATTGTATGAGGGTCTCAGAGGTGTTTCTCAAATGACAATGACGAAAATTTGTACGGAAAGGCGAAGGAACTTTATAAAATCGGTTCACCAATGATACTGTTTCCCCATTCCCTTATATAATCTATCATTGGTGAATTTGAAACACTCTGATATGATGATGATGTTTTAGAGGTGTGCTGGTCGTCAGTATTGACAAACCCCTTTCTATGTGAAAGACAAGATCCGAACCAATTTGTGCAGTGTGATATAATGAGTTGCATCAACTGCGTCAGAAAACTCTAAGAGACAGAGAGCACACGTTATGTCAACGTTAAGAGAGTCCTCGTGTCAAACAGGAACAGTTTTTATGCTGTCTCCAGCTGTGCCTACTGATTGGTGGACTGAAATTTTGTGACATCAGCAAAATGGTGCTGTATTTGTAAAAGAGTTATTGTGTCTCCACTTTCTTGAAAATGTAAAAGTGGTGGAAATGGGTCAGCCATTCATTTTGATTTTTGCTCTTTTCAGTCCAGTGACATTTGTTCAAAATATGTTTATCAATAGCTTCAAATCTCAAGGAACTGATCACTTCGAAAGCAAACAGTTGTAAAAATGAATAGCAGGTGATTTAGACCAGGATTATACCAAAATAAGCTTTTCCCATTCGGTAAAGCTTGCCACTTGTCCTTGGTTTGAGCTCACCAGACAAAGTTCGATGAAAGACTTATTGCTAATCAGAGGATTGTAACATATTTATGATATGGAATTGGCATGGTCAGAACAAAGCTCTCTCTCTCTCTCTCCCCATTGTCCATTGTGCATATTTCTCTGGGGGTTTATTGTGGGTTTTTTTCTGTATAAATAATGCTCTCTTAAGGCCATAGTTACTGAAGCGAAATTAATGAGTGTGATCAGGGATTATAAATTGTAAATTTCATTTAAGAAATGTCTTCAACCAGTGTATTTGTTGGAGGCAGCCAGACATCATTATTGGTTTATAATATAGAAAAATCAAATCAAATCAAATCAAACACAATATGCTGTCATGCATACATACATACGTACATACATGCATACAGACAAACAGACAGACAGACAGATAGAAAGACAGACAGAGTGAAAGACAGAGTGACAGAGAGACAGAGAGAGCACATACACCATTGCTTTTATAGACAAAAAGGAAAACACGAAAATGTGCTGCAGATAATTTTATTCCACAGAAAGCACTGAAAGTGACTCCATGCACTTTGAAACAGTGATTCTCATAACCAGAATCAGCTGCAACACATTATACAGAACAATCTGAAGGTGTTTGCACACATTGGGTATTGATTTGTTTCACTGCAAATTTCCCCCTAAATACATGTAATTGCAAGCAGTTTCATCATGAACACCAGCTTTCTCTAGAACCCATAATTCTGAAACATAGTGCACAGTAGGTTACACTTGTGGTTTGTAAAAACACAAAAACCTGAAGCAGTGTACATGTTCAGAAGTATATGACTGTCTTCCAAGAGTAAGTTTCAATGTCAGTATCAATAAAGACTGTAAACTACTGTCTTTCACATCGTTTCTTTACTTTACCGAGGGTGTATAGGGAACTCGTATTCAACAAACATTGTGTGTGATATTCAACAATGTGATGTGCCTTCTATTTCATATTTTGATTTAGCATACTGCTCACAATGGCAGAACTTGACCCACTTTGCTTTTAGATCATATTAATATAGAATATAACAAAAGATCAGCGAGTAAAATTATAAAGCAAAATGTTCTGATCTGTATTGTTTATTATATTGAAAACGTACCAAACACTCAATCTATCTGATGAAGTATTGTCAGAGTTATCAACAGTCCGGCAGCATTGTTCCCAGAACAACGGCACATATAGACAGTTCCAAAGCATGTGTTGAACATTGTCTCGAACATTTGTCTTCATTACTGATTTCCATATGAAATGACGTGGCATTCGTGGCCAGTATTCTGTGTATAATCCGTTTTTGTTTTTTTGTTTTTTGTTTGGTTGGTTGGTTTTTTGTGTGTGGTTTTTTTTTTGTTTTTTTTTTTGTTTTTTATTGTTTTTGTTTGTTGTTGTTGTTGTTTTTTTGTTTGTTTTTTTGTTTTTTGTTGTTGTTTTTTGTTTGTTTTTGTTTTTGTTGTTTTTTGTTGTTGTTGTTTTTGTTGGGTTTTTTGTTTTGTTTTGTTTTTTTACCTATTTTAGTTGCTTTTCCCTGTCTGCTTGTGACTATCATAGAAAATTATATCTGTATCAAACATTTCTTCCCATTCACTACACGGTTTATGAATTTTCTCCTTGAAACTTAATCATAATATAATCATGCGCATCTAGTTACAGAACCGATTGAGTTCCTTCATCCAAGCTGAGGACGTGATTTTATTAACAGTTAACTCATTTCGTCTAATTTCATTGTTTACTGCTTGGGTACAACTTTTAAGTGTATCATAAAGTCTGTATGAAGATCATACTTTTACTTAAAGTGTGCGAAGGGCAAGAGGCAAACATCTGGACTACAGATCGTTTATGTTACAAATACCTTTCTCGGCACATTCCATCTGAGGAACGATTTTTCCCAACCTTAATATTATCATTGTACAAATATTGGTTCTTCCAAAAGTTCAAAATCATCTGGGTGTAGTTTCTTTCCAAAATGATCATATACCAAAAGTAATCTTTTTGTGGATGTAATGGTTTATTCATATCTAGGCCTTCACCCCATGTGAAGGGTTTCACGTGAACAGAGTACAATTCAATCAAACAACATAAACAAATAAACACATAAGCATAAATATAGGCAATAAAACAAGCATTACATTCATTTCTCGAAGTAACGATTTCTCTCAGTTTCAATGCCTTGTCGAAAAATGAGAAACATTGTTCATCATTAGTACTGCTTGACGACATTAACAAACTTAATTTTAACAGCGAGGCATATTTGTAGCATTTAGGTTTTTTAAACTTGTGTCACATGTTGTTTGGTGCTTATCATCAAATGACAAAATGTACCTAAGTTTCACGACACAAAGGAGCAATCCAGTAACTTGCAAAAAGATGAATTGTCAGTTCTGATAATCATTCCGAATTTGAATTTCGTCGTTGTACGTTTCAAATGCATTCTACGCCCAACAGTAGATAATGTTTTGATAAAATACAATTCAAAACGTTCTACCCATCTCAAATCTGCAACAAATATGAAAACAGCTCTTCCACGTTTGCCATTTACACTCATTTAGCTTTTGGCGAAGAAAGATATAAAGCCATTAACACTTCCAGCACCCTGCTTCATCCACACAAAAACAATTTCATATTCAAACAAAGACCCTTCTTTAACCAGATTTGTTTTCTCCCTTCCCGAACCCCCCGAACCTTTTCAAAGCTTTATGCGGTATTCTCTTCTATTTGCGGCAGTCCAAACCAGCAGTGAGTACAGTTTAAATTAGAGATTACATATAGTTATTACTGATATTTACATAACGCCTATCTTCAGTCAGAGACCAAACTTTTAGCGCTGTTCAGTCACATAGCCATTTGTACAGCAGGCTGGCTACCTGGGCAGAGCTGGCTGAGGGCTTCCTTTGGGCGTTTGTCATTCGTATTTCTGTGTCAGTTAGCCAGGATTCAGAGACAGAAGGATATAGAGAGACAGAAGGAGAGAGAGGTGTTGTATTTTTAAAAGCAAAAACCAGAGAAAGAGGTCACGATTGCTTTCAAATAACTTGATGCCGTACTCTGAAGCCACACCCTGTCCCCGGCTTTCAAAGGCAAAGCAGCATGACAGGATCCCATATTGTCATAGGTGCCGTGCCTCTCCAGATAAATTTTAGCGACAATAGATCCCTCTTTCATCATATCCATATTGGCAAATGTGTCAGCAGAGTAGGACCCCGTAGTTGCAATGAAAAAGTAGTTGCCGTCCATCGGGGCCGTGAAGTAACCAGTGCTGGAGTCGTACCCACCGCCCTGGTTATTCAGCACAGTGGTCATCTTAAGGATGGAGCCACTGGACAGCTGGGTGTTGGACGTCAGTCTGGCGTGGAAGTGGACAGGGACAGAGTTGTGAACAGCTTCGTCTGAGGATGGAAACAAATCAGTTGTCAGCTGATCATGAGTTGGTTTGAGGGGTGTGTGTGTGTGTGTGTGTGTGTGTGTGTGTGTGTGTGTGTGTGTGTGTGTGTGAGTGTCTGTGTGTCTGTGTCTGTGTCTGTGTGTGCGTGTTCAGTATGTTTTTTTATGAGATGTGAGGAAACTGTTTTGATGAAGCATATCTTATGATTTTTAAGTACTATAAAACGCCCGACAAATACTTCTTCAGCACATAATTATAGTTATATTCTGTTTGAAATAATGTTCAATGTAAACAAAATATTCAATGATATATCGATAGCATGAAACTTAAAGTTATCATAGTAGCAAAAACCATCTAGGGAATATATAAAATTCAACAAATATGACGTCTTTGTTGATTAATGAATTTAATTTCGTGACAGGATATTCTGTTGATTTCTACCGCAAAATACATAAACTTCTGTTGATTTACCCTTTTTTGTCCCTTAGCCACCTGAAATTTTGTTTATAACGGAATCTCTCATGGTTCCTTCAATGCTGATTTCTTTGTTTTAGCTTTAGATCACACACACACACACACACACACACACACACACACACACACACACACACACACACACACACACACACCTATCCGGTGTTCCAGTGCATCAGTCCTGTTGGCCATGACCTCAACGTCCCCCATCCACATCTCCCTCTGTGCCGCCAGCTGCTCCACAAACTCCTGCTGACGGGCCTCCAGGAGAGTGAACCTGCCAGCAGTCTCCTCCACCAGCACGGACACTGTGTCCAGCAGAGGGGAGTCCTCAGCCAGACACCTGGCTGCTGGCAGGGAGGGGGGGATGCTGCAGCTGTAGTTGCCTCCCACCAGGGGGTTGGGCAACAGCAGATGGAAGAAGCCGTCCTCATAACTGCTGCTGTCCAGCCGTGCTCCTGTGGGGGTCTGAGGAAAGACCATGGTGAGACTGGACCATCTGTATGATTGATGGACATTGATGCAGTGTTCTTTTCAAATCAACATGACATGTGCCCAGAATGGGAACTTTGGGAGAACATGTATCTCTCTCAGTGTTTTCAAGTTATGATCTTCAATCTTTATGTTTTAGCTAACTTTCCTTTGAGCATGTTTTCAGCCTGTGTAATTCATCAGAGTGAAGGAATGGTCATTGTTAACGGGTAATGCTCTGAACGACGAATGGACTGATTGGTATACACAGCACAGGTATTTGATTTGTTTCAAGGCAGTAGCGTTTCTGATCTGTGGTGATATTTCTAATTGTATTCATGAAGATTTACATTGCTTATCATTTATCTTTATCTGAAGATGAAATGATCCTTCGTAAATCATCCACCCAGCATTATTTGCCACATGACTTTCAAATGGCACTGCTGATTTCAAAACTCTATTGTTGTTTCAATGCTCTGTTGACCTGAAATGAGCGAGAAGGTGGACAGACACATTCCGGGTTAACACTGTTCTCTGTGTCTGGTCGTCAGTAAACCATTTGGCAGCATCTACCTGGTCATCTACCTGGTTTCATCCGCAGTATTATTTTCAAATGGTACATGTTACTTTTATGACTGTGTGGATTAATTCAAAATTGATTTATCTCACTTCAGCCAGCTTCGTTGACCTGCACTGAGAGAGAAGGTAGACAGACACATTCAGGATTAACACTGACCAACTAGTTCTCTGCGTCTGGCCATCAGTAAACCAGATGACAACAATTCATACCTCAATGAACTTTTATTCATTCATGTAAGGTTTGTCACCACCGTTTAACCCAGCGTTGTTTGTGCAAACTATTTAACGTTTTGGGGACACAGCGTCTCCTTGTTTTTCTTCCTTTCCCTCTCCACTGTTTATCTCTGTCAGCATAAATGTACAGTCTCCAATCAAACAGAACACAGAAGGTTCTCACGGTCCAGGTGACGTCAACAGGGGGATGACCTCGATCGGAGAAGTTGCCACACGACAGCTGCACGTGCCACGCGCCAGTGATGACGTCACGTACGGCATTTTTCTCTCTGGTCACGTGGATTTCCCCGCTCTGTGTTTTTGGCGTGTCTGTGAACAAATGGCAGTGTTCGTGACTAATTGCTGTATGGACCGCAAATGTAAGAAGTATCTCCCATTAAGAAGAAACTCAATCATGTTGTCACAGTTCACTCAGTTGTAATGAGTTTGGTCTCTTCAGCGATCCAAATCGTTCAAATATAAATGTTTGCTGAGGGTTCGAATTTCATCAAGCCTGATACAGCTCCTTTGAACATGTACTTTGGTGGCAGTCGAATTCCCTTAAATTATAAGTGCCAGACAAACGCACATTCTCGTATATATCATATCAACTGCAGTCATTTAAGGCAATTGGGTACAGACTTTGGTAAAGGACAAATATTTTGGGGTTTTAGAAATTTAGAATATTTCTTTATCACTTTCTTCCCGCTGTTTCGTCTACCTTTTATTTTCTTTCTCCTATTCTTTAACCTTCGTTGTGGAACGCATTAATACCAGTTATTTGCAAATTTTGGCTCAGGAGCTCAGGCAGAAGGGTTAAAATTGCTCAGGAACTCAGGGCTCAAAGGGTTAAACAGATACTGTCAAATTTCCTTTTTGACCATGAATCTGATGGATAGGCTTGCTGAATGATATATAAATCATATCGAGAATAATGATACAATCAATGGGACACACACACACACACACACACACACACACACACACACACACACACACACACACACACACACACACACACACAAAGTGTGGCACGTTTTATTCCACACGTGGGTCTTGAAGCGCTTTAACAACGTCTGGTATACCTGATTAAGGACATAATACTTGAAAATCCTCACTTACCCAGGACCGTCACATCAGCAGTCTTGCGGTGCACAGTCAGAGCATTGTGCACGTCTTCGGTACTGACGGAAATGCTGTAGTGACCTGACTCCAGAATGGTGGCGCAGCTCAGTTCAATGCCTCCATCCTGGTTATGAAACAAACATGTTTGTTCACTTGGTTACTTTTTGGCTCATGTATGGAAACAAAGTTAGTCTTTGTAATGACCATGTTTGGTTTTATTTGTGTCTCGTGTGTGTGTGTGTGTGTGTGTGTGTGTGTGTGTGTGTGTGTGTGTGTGTGTGTGTGTGTGTGTGTGTGAACAAATTCATTTCCAGTGGTCAAATGTTTTGACTCTCAATACTGATTTTGCACTAAACATAAAGAAAAGAACGCTTTCCACTCATTCTCCTGATAGGTTGTAGGTTTTCCGGATTAAACAGTATTTCCGGATCATGAACGTTTTTTTTTTTCGTTTAGTCTCCAGATTATTTCGTTCAGTTTCCGGCCTCAAGACTTCCTTGGTTCGTTCCCAGTTATCGATGGATAATGTTTGTGTTGCCGAGATTAGAGTACGCTTTTCTGACAGATTGACATTCTATTTCTTGTCCGCAGTTAAGAGAAAACGAAATTAAACAATGGACAAAGAGAATGATGCCAAGACACCATTGACACAGGTGAACAGCTCTCACCTGGTAAAGCCGTGACTTACCTGGAGGTGAGCCAGACGACCGGAGAAGGAGGACATGGGCACAAAGTGATCGTCCACGTATGTGGCCAGGACACCCTCCTCCTTCCCCTCAGGTTGACATCCCCACACCATGCCTTCGTCATCGTCATCATTGTCATCATCATCATGATTGATTTCATCGATAGTATATCATAATGTGTGTGTGTGTGTGTGTGTGTGTGTGTGTGTGTGTGTGTGTGTGTGTGTGTGTGTGTGTGTGTGTGTGTGTGTGTAAGCCAATGTTCTTTTTCATCTGATGAAAGCAGAATAACAGTTGTGTTTATGATTGATCAAATAACATATCCTCACATCCTCTTTTCCTTCTGTCTGTCTGTCTGTCTGTCTCTGTCTCTGTCTCTGTCTCTGTCTCTCTGTCTCTCTCTCTCTCTCTCTCTCTCTCTCTCTCTCTAAGGCATTGCATTTCCGATCTGTTACAGCTTCATTATTTTCTGCAAGTACTATGCTTATTGTGTATCCTACCCCTTAATGTCTGATCTAATCAAGTTGTGAATCTTCCACACGAAAATTCTCCGAAGACTCCTGAGAATCGTCTGGCCCAATACCACCTCCAATCAATAACTACTCGTCCAATGCATTCAGACGAACATGAAAACCAACTGGATTGGACACGTCATGTGAAGGGAGCAAGGTTACATCTTCTGGAGAAATCAAGATCCTACAACACACCTGGGATGCTATTCAGTGACTGGCCCCAAAACAGTCAACAGTGATGGATCTTCCTTGTTGTAAGTGAATAAAGTAACTACCCTCTCAGGAGGGGAAAGGGCCTTTGTATGAATAAAATGTTCACTGCGAACTCTCTCTCTTTCTGGATGTATGTGGTTGTGTCACTGCACATACACGTTTTCTCTTTCTTTTTTTTTAAAATAACTTTCCGATAAAATAATTTCGTTGTCTTTGTCTTTCCGTGTGTGCAGCACTAGTGTATATCCGTGTCTCTGCCTGTAAGTGTGTGTGTGTGTGTGTGTGTGTGTGTGTGTGTGTGTGCGTGCGTGCAAGAAAAATAAGATGTACCACAAACATATTTTCGCACCAAAGTTTATACAGACACCCACCTTTCAGTCTCTCCCCTTTGTCCAGCGTGAAGTTCCAGAAGAGCTGAATGTCCTGCCCGGAGCAGATCTGAACGGGACCAGCATCTGTCCTCAGCTTCTGTGACCACTGTAAACCAGTGGCACCTGACAGAACACGTAGTGCACTGAACATGTGTCTTCTCACAACTAACAGCGTACACATCAGTCAACCCGTGGTACAGTGGGCGATTTTCAGAAACGTGGAATAGGATCACCGTATTCTGTCAAAACTTCTGCAGCATCTTTAATTGTATGATCGTTTAGAAAAGATAATCGCATGATCACACAAAACAGCATGCTCTCTATTCATACATAATTATATTGGTTTATATGTATTGTCCAAAGATGTGCTCAGAAAATAGAAACCTCAGAGAATGTCTTTATTTCCATGGAAACTGTATGAAAGACATCAACAGTCAAGCACTGGCTGCTTGATTCTCCTTTTGCAAAAAATCATATTTATGTTTTGGTTCCAATAAATATATTTTTTCAAAGTGTAATAGATTCAGCTGCATTGTTTCTGGAATTTCCAATTCTCAAATTATTTTAGAGTAGAGCTTGAAAATACTTTTTATAAAGAATAAATAGCTGTGAACATCGTCAGTGACTGAATTTTATGACGAGCTCGTCACTTTGATGAAAACAAATTTGAATGTATAAAACAGTCAAATTAATAGCGAAAGAATGAAAATCTAATGTTTGTTCAAATCAAATTCACGAAATAAAATGTAGCCTCAAGGGATGTTTAGAGGAGTTAGGTAATGACAATAAATACAAGGACCAAATCAGCTTAGTTGTCAAGCAAACAGAACTGACAAAGAACTGTATTTCAGGCATCAAAGCCACAGCCAATTTAAACACACACACACACACACACACACACACACACACGAGACTCTCTCATATCCCAAATGTGTTTGTTTCAAATAACTACCATCACCGTGATTTATCATTCAATTCAGAACTAATAATAACTACATTCATCGTGAATCTGTTATATATGTTAGTCTTGTGCAAATAACTGAAGGGGGAGAAAAGGGCTAGATGGCCCCATTTTGCACTCAAAGCAGTGGAGAATATCTGAATAGAGACAGAACAATTTATGGTTTAAACTGAACGTTAATATCTTGCCAAATCTGTGATATCGAGAAATGGCAAAACTATAGTAACATAACTCGCAGTGTGGCTCATAGCTGACCTATTGACACAAAGGCCGACCTGCCCATGTCGGGGTAAGTTGGTATGGGGCAAACGTGGCCACTCAATTTCAATCAACAGAAAACAATACGAGAACGCTCAGCAGTACAGGCTGTGTATCTTTTATGTCCGAAAAAAAAATCAATAAAAACATACCATTGGAATATTAACAGCGTCCACATCTTTGTTCGGCTTATGATCAGTAACAAACAACAACAAAGTCCATAGGGCGTCCTGTGAACTGTGGTGGAGAATATGAGATCTGCATCATTTGTTTGTGAATCAGAGAAGATGAAAGATATGTCAGCATTTTCTTAGCACTAGTGACAAGAAAACAACAACAAAACAAAACAAAACAAAAACCACCTCTTGTAATCATCAGCAAACTGAAGAAAACAAAGACGCACTTTGTCCTGCATGGTCAGAAGAAAATAAAACAACGTGAATAAAAGTTCCGTTAGAATTCACTGGGTCGTCAACGCATATAAATACAGTTCGTAACAGAGTCCCAATTGTGACAAATAGAAATCAAGCTTTTCCCCCAGGCCCATCCATTCCACTGGGTCCAGTCTTTATATTGTCTAATTTGGGCATATGTTTTTGCTGCATGTTTTCTGCTTGTTCTACCCTTTCTTCATGTGAAAACAATACAACTTTTTGCAAGTCATTTATGAAATCACCAGAAAGAATGGTTAAGCAATCATCACGATTAAATCAATTTGGACAAGATAAGTGATTTAAGAATTGTACTTCTACTCTGTTCTCTGGTTTGTCGTTTAATCCATGTTTTAAATAATGATTTCATTCCGATCATGTTTCAGCATAAGTCATGTTTATCATTTCACTCTATGTTAGTAGTTAACCAAGTACCAAGCACTAAGCAACACACTTGTCATGGCAACACAATTGTCTAAATGAAAGTCATCTGCCTTTGACAAAAATGTGTGGTATTGAAAGAAATGTGTGTTCAGCGATGTGTTTTTTTTTTAATATCAGTATTGTTGTATTCATTGTAGCTGACATCACACCTGGAATCCAAATAGTCAAGAAAGCCTTGAGATACAATAGTTGTCAAAAGCACTTGCTGTAAACACAGAGAGCAGCATATGAAATGAACAAATTACATCAAGAACACACACACACACACACACACACACACACACACACACACACACACACACACACACGCCCTGATATACTCACTGCCAATGAGCAGAAGCACGGTGACCAAACTTCCCAACATGTCGACACTCAGTTGTTGACAAGTCACTTTAAACCAAAGTACTCAAACTGAACCGTTCACAGCGCTAGGAGACAATGTTTGCTGTTCCGCCGCACAGTTAGGTCTGACGATACTTCCAACATTCAGTTCCATTTATTACCAGTCTAGCCCAGATCATGCCCTGAAGAGAAAGTCACACGAGTTAGGAACTGCGCAGTATCACTGCAAGGTCAATTGTTCGTGAACTCCTCAGCACGTGAACGTCAGCTTTGTGGACTGCAGAGTGCTTGGCCATTGGGAGTGGATGGTGAAGTGAAGTGACGTTCTTGACCTTATGCTCTGTGTTCCGGGTTTTCAGGATGACGACTCCATTGACTTGGGTCCCACTGGCACCAGTTGCCTCCACTTCTTGCTTGTCCCAGTTTTGCCAGAACAATGCTCCCTCTCCTCTTTCTCTCTCTCTCTCTCTCTCTCTCTATATATATATATATATATATATCTGTCTGTCTAGCTTTGCTTCTCCCTTTGTCTGTGTGACTGACTGTCAGCCTAGCTGTATGTCTATTTGTCCTTCCCTGTGTCTGTCTGTCTGTCTGTTTGCCTGTCTGTCTGTCTGTCCATTGCTTTCTCGTTCTCGTCTCGCCTGCCCCGTGCCATCCAATCAGAATCATTATACAGTTCCCGATTCAGTAATCGATGATAGCCACACAATTACCTCACTCTGCTTTGGATGTACATGAGTTTTACAATGTATATGTCACCTTTAAGACATCACTGTCGTTCTCTGATCTGATTGATTAGAACAGCGCCTTGTCGTTTGTTACCACAGTCTTCCAACGTCCAAAGCTGAGGATTATACTCTTACACTCTTCTTCTCCTTCTGCGTTCGTGGGCTGCAACTCCTGCGTTCACTAGTATGTACGCGAGTGGGTTTTTACGTGTATGACCGTTTTTACCACGCCATGTAGGCAGCCAAACTCCTGTTTTCGGGGACATACTCTTACATTCAAATGTAGGAGTTTGGGTTTGCTTGATTGTTTGTTTGTTTTGTTTGTTTGTTATGCTTTGCTTTGTTTTTATCAGAGATATTGTTTCTATTTCGTTGTCACATAATTTCAGTGTATTGTCAGACATCCAAACTTTATCTCAGAAAGGAAATATTTGTATGCTATTGTTGTTTTGTCAATCTGCTGGAATATCAAATTGTTCAAACAATATTCTGCTTCAGGATTAATGTTCACGTGTAAAATATCACCAGAGAACACATCATGACGAACAGAATGGTTACTGGATGTGTAGTGTTCACACAAAAGTATCACCAGAGAACACATCATGACGAACAGAATGGTTACTGGATGTGTAGTGTTCACACAAAAGTATCACCAGAGAACACATCATGACGAACAGAATGGTTACTGGATGTGTAGTGTTCACACAAAAGTATCACCAGAGAACACATCATGACGAACAGAATGGTTACTGGATGTGTAGTGTTGACACAAAAGTATCACCAGAGAACACATCATGACGAACAGAATGGTTACTGGATGTGTAGTGTTGACACAAAAGTATCACCAGAGAACACATCATGACGAACAGAATGGTTACTGGATGTGTAGTGTTGACACAAAAGTATCACCAGAGAAAAATTCATCACGAACAAAATGGTTGCTGGTAAGCTGAGATAAAGTGTTGTGTACTGTTCATAACAAAATGCACAGCGCCACATAACCCTGGGAACACCATGATATGTTGACGTTTTAGAGGACTGCTGGTCGTCAGTGAAGGCAAATCCCCTTCTATGTGAAAGATAACATCTGAACCAAGTTTGTGCAATGCCACGTTTGTAAGAAAGGGGCCATAATCGGATTCATCAACCATGTCAGAAAGATCTAAAGAGAAAGAACAGAAATTGTATCAGCATCAAGAGAAGTCTTCGTGTCACACAGCAGTTTCTTTTCTATGTAGTGTCGACCTGTGAATACTGACTGGTGCAAAGTGTGTTTGTGTCATCTGCAAGATAACGCAAAGGTAATCACTTACCATTGAAAAGACGTTAAACCAAAGAAAGCAACAGTAATTAAAGGCGTTTTATTGTTTCTAACATTTTCGAGAGAGTCGAAGTGATGGGGTGGATTAGTCATTTTGCTTTGTGCGCTTTCTGGTCGTGTGACTTTTGTTCAAATTGTTTATCAATGGTTGGCTTCGGGGAATTGAACACCTCGAAAGTGAACTGGTGGGAAATGAATGGTCATCTGGAGAAGGGGAACTAGACTAGAACAAGGCCAAAAACAAGCTGTTTCCTTTTGGTAATGCTTGTCACTTTGAGTCCTTGATTTGAGCCGGGGTTAACCCGGGGTTGTTCGCGAGTTCGGGGCAAATGGGTCAGACCTAGTTGCGCGGCAGGTTAGTTGTGGGCAAAGCAACTCGGTGGAAGGAAAGGCATGGTTAGTTCACACCTAGGCATTTAGTCACGTGTAGTTGTCAAAACGTTCGAACCAAGCAATGCAACTGGCTCCTGGAGAAGGGGCACTGGACTAGAACTACGCCCAAAACAAGCTGTTTCCTTGAGGTAAAGCTTGTCACTCGGAGTACTTGATTTGAGACAGCTTGACAGCGTTTGAAAAAGGGCTGGTCTGGGTATTACAGAATATTTATGTTGTGGACTTGGCATAGGAAGAAGAAAAAGCTCCTTCTCTCCCTCCCTCCCTCCCTGTGTGTGCGTGTGCGTGTGTGTGTGTGTGTGTGTGTGTGTGTGTGTGTGTGTCGCATTCCATGTTATTTTTGATTTTGCATTCAGCTTTTTTGTTGTTGTTGTTACTGTCTACGGTGTCAGTACCGATTTTTTCCTCCTTCTTTCTTGTGTGTGTGTGTGTGTGTGTGTGTGTGTGTGTGTGTGTGTGTGTGTGTGTGTGTGTGTGTGTGTGTGTGTGTGTGTGTGTGTGTGTGTGAGGGCATGGTGTAAAGAAGCTTTCAGCTTATTCAGTTTACCCTCAATAAAACATTTGTCATTTCTGTTTTTGTGGGGATTTTCTTGAATAAATCATGCCTAATGGAAGCCACGCTCACTGGTGCTAAATTGACCACAGTTTTCAAAGAAAATTAATCATCACTCGAGTAAAGAATAAAGCCATTATAAAGAGAATTACCTAACAAAATGACTCGTCTACATCCACAATTTCTGCGTTCATCCTTGTATGCGGCGCAATGGAAGAGATGGTGAATTTCTTCTTCCACCGCACCCGCACACAGCGGAAACGCAGTGTGATTCGTCTTCCTTCGCTGGAAAACCGATTGTTTGAAGTGCTGTTCACCTCTCACTCTGTCTAAATCACACTTGATTGTCCAGTCCCATCTCACCTTCCAACGACGGTCAGCACACTTGCTCACATCCTCTTCGCCACACACAGTTTCTGATCCTTTTTTCTTCTTCTTCTTCTTCTTCTTGTTTGGTTGGTTGGTTTTTGTTGTTTGTTTTTTTTGTTGGTTTTTTTCGGTTGTTTTTTTTGTTGTTGTTTTTTTGTTTTTGTTTTTGTTGTTGTTGTTGTTATTTTGGGGGAGGTGTAGTTTCTCAGTGTGTCATTTCGTTAGGTCAGATTCATTACGCTACACCACATGTGCTAGGCAGATGCCTGACCAGCAGCACAACCCTATGAGTTCAGTTAGGCCTTGAGTGCACACATTTATATTTTGTGTACCTATCAGAGTGGATTTCTTCTGCAGAATTTTGCCAGAGGACAACACTTTTGTTGCCGTGGGTTCTTTTTCAGTGCGTAAAAAGGGCGTGCTGCACACGGGACCACAGTTTTTCGTCTCATCTAAAAGACTAGACGCTCAGTTTGATTTTCCAGTCAAACTTGGGAGAAAGGGCAAGAGCGGGATTCGAACCCAGACCCTCACAGACTCTGTCTTGGTAGATAAGCGTCTTAACCATTCTGCCACCTTCCTCCCTGACTGTCAACAGACAATTTAATTCCAAGCAAAGACTTCTCAGCCAGAGCATAAAGAGTTCAGTACATTTTTTTGCTGTGAAGCTGTAAATGCAGTCAGGTCAAGTGCCAGCTGTTTTTGTTGTTGTTGTTGTTGTTTTTCTTTCTCCCTGGTTCAGCCTATATTCCGCGCATCTGATGTGTCGAATAAACGGAAGTGACGTCAGCAGAAGCTCCTTTACACCAGTGATTGAGTACAGTCGCCTTAAGAAGTCATACAATACCTTCTGCTGTTACTACTACGTCTCTCTTTGTCTATGTCACTGGACCCAGTGTCCGTGTCCGTGTCCGTGTCTGTCGCTGCCATGCCCCACACCCCTCCCCACACCACCCCACCCCCTTCTATGCGTCTCTCCCCTCCCAAACCTCTTCCAGCTCATCTGTGTGTCTGTGTGTCCTCTCTCTCTCTCTCTCTCATACACACACACACATGCATATATATGTATGTATATATATATATATATATATATATATATATATATATATGTGTGTGTGTGTGTGTGTGTGTGTGTGTGTGTGTGCGTGAGTGTGTGTCTGTGTGTCTGTGTCTGTCTGTCTGTGTGTATGTACATACTCGTTACACTCTCGACAACAAACAAGAAGCAGGTAAAGCTCCTCTGTCTGTGTCTGTGTGTGTGTGTCTGGGTGTCTGTCTGGGTGTCTGCCTGTCTGTGTGTCTGTCTGTGTCCGTGTGTCTGTCTCTGTGTGTGTGTCTGTTTGTGTGTTTTCTGTGTGTGTGTGTGTGTGTGTGTGTGTGTGTGTGTGTGTGTGTGTGTGTGTGTGTGTGTGTGTGCATACTCTTAACACACTCAACAGCAAACAGGAAACAGGAAAAGTTCCTGTGTGTGTGAGTGCGCGCGCGCGCGCGCGTGTGTGTGTGTGTGTGTGTCTACCATGTGAACACGGCAGTGCTGTTCTTCACACTAGGAGTGAAACAGACGCCATGGGCAGAATGTGAAGGGACGAAGAGAGGGCTGGGGGAGGGGGCGGGGCAGTGGCGACACACTCCCCTGTCAGTGGCTGCTGAGACAAGTGGCTGTGCGAACGCACGGTGATCGCTGTGCAGTGTACAGTGTGCAGCCATGACAACACTTGTTCTCTGGCTCAGGAAGTGCGAACAGCGCAAGGACTCAGGCCTGACAAATCTT
>NC_134905.1:12834713-12837213 GCF_041734735.1 Babylonia areolata | reverse complement strand
TCTTTATTCAAGGACGAGAAAGAGAGAGAGACACACAGAGACACAGAGAGAGAAGGGAGGGGGGAACTAAGTGTCGCTAAAGAAGGTGAAATCATTTTGCTTTATCGCTCTGCTTCATTTGATGATAGGATGGAATTTACTTGAAGAAGGTGGCTAAAAGGTTTAGACACTTATCTGCCAATACAGTGTCAGTGAAAGTCTGGGTTCGAATATCGGTCTCGCCCTTTCCTCCAAGTTTGACTGGAAAATCGGAGTGTCTCGTCATTTGGATGAGACTGTAACCCAGGTCCCGTGTGCAGCAGACACTTGGCGCACTGAAAAAGAACCCTTGGTGATGAGAGAGTTGTCCACTGACAACAGTCTGTAAACCCACTATGATAGATACACAAATATATATATATATATATATATATATATATATATATATATATATATATATGTGTGTGTGTGTGTGTGTGTGTGTGTGTATGCATGCACTCAACTTCACATTCTCTCTCTCTTTCCAGATTTCTCTTTCTATCCCTCTCTGTCTCCGTCACATTTTCTTTACCCCCCACCTCCCTCCTTGCCCATCTCTCTCTCTCTCTCCCTCTCTCTCTCTCTAGCTGTATTCCACCACCATTCTAACTGTTATCCGCCTGGGCCCAATCACCCACCCCCTCCACCCCCAGCCCCGCCCCCTCCCCGCCTCTCCTCCAGTCTTGCCCCTACCTCCACCCCTCCACATCCTGTTTTCGTGCACTCAGAGTCAGGCAACAACCACTTGACAACAAGTCCGCCATTATGACAAGCTCGACTTGACTTACCACGTGACGAAGACCATCTCGCTCTCAAACTTGATCCAGAATACGTCACTGAGTCACAGACTGTCTGGGCGCAGACCGGATGTAGATGGCGCGGCACTCTCACCCCTGTCTTTCTTCCGGCCGCCGTTCTTTCTCGGTCTCTGGACCAGTGACACTCGTGATGATCTTCCTCTTTCGCTCCGTCAGATCCCCGATCTCTGCTCCAGTCTGGCCTTCATGGCCTGCTTCTTACTAAAACAGCGGCTCCGTATTTTCCCATTTTCCGTCAGTAGTATTTGTCTGTCTAGCAAGCTGTCTGACCTCCTGGTCTGATGGCTGTATGTGTGAAACTTCCCTCTCTCTCTCTCTCTCTCTCTCTCTCTCTCTCTCTCTCTGTGTGTGTGTGTGTGTGTGTGTGTGTTCTGACACAATATTTAGAAACACACTCACACACACACACACACACACACACACACACACATATATATATGTATATATTAACACCGCTCTTCAGTTGTTTGTTTTGGCTTTTAATTCGATTGCACACGATCAGCACATTGTATGGAAAAGAATATAGTAGAAACAACCGCATCTACAAATGACAAGAGTTAATCATCACAAGAAAAAAAGAACAACAACAAGAACATAGAAAACCAGAAAAGAAGGATCTGACAGAAAAAAGACGAAGAACCACACGCACACATACGCAAAAAGAAAAAGAAAAAGAAATCTTGTGCATGAAATAAGGAACCTATCTTTATGTAACTGTTCAGCACGGCATACACTTGCATCTGGTATTATATTGATCATAATGGATATGAGCCATTCTTTTATCTCCCATTATTGGCGTGGGTTTTGTTTTCAATTATTTTCTTTTACTAATGATTTGTGTGTAATTCCACAGAAACTGAGTTGATAAAAGTAACATACTTTCCACATTGCACCTGGTTTTTCGATAACAACAAATGCATTGAACTGGCTTATTTCTTTTCAAAGTTCACTCAGTTCTGATGGCTTTGGTCTTTTCAGTAATCCAAGTCGCTCAAAGATAACCATTTGCCAAGCGTCCAAATTTCACGAAGCTAAATACAGCTGCTTTGAACATACAGTTTGGTGACAAAGTGCCTTAAATTACAAGTGCTAGATTTTTACACATTCGCGCTCCATATATATCATATCTACTACAGTCTAAAGTGCTTGGGAACACACAGGATTTAACCTTCGAAGCTCCATTCTTACGTGTGGTTTTTCGAAAGTGCTTGCTGAAGGATATATCTTAGTCATACAGCATTGAGCCATACACATACTGTGAAAACAAATCCGAGACATGTCTTTTGCTGTTCGTGGGTCTTAAAAAGCACTTTAACAATGTCTGGTATATCTTGTTATACCAACAACCATCTACCTGAAGATCTAGTCATCAGCCCCATCTACATGTAATATGCAGCTTCTGTTCAAATGTGTGTGTGTGAGTGTGTGTGTGTGTGTGTGTGTGTGTGTGTGTGTATGTGTGTGTGTGTGTGTGTGTGTGTATGTGTGTGTGCGTGTGTGTGTGTGTGAGAGTGTTTGTGTGTGTGTGTGTGTGTGAGTGTGTGTGTGCGTGTGTGTGTGTGTGTGTGCAGTGCGTGCATGTGTGAGTATGCACAAGTTTTTATATTGATATGCACTTGTATGTATCGTACTTTCTATTGTATCTGTGTTTGTGTATGCTTTTC
>NC_134905.1:12812213-12819713 GCF_041734735.1 Babylonia areolata | reverse complement strand
TAATTACCACTCTTTACTGTTTGTTAATCATTTCATCTCCTGGCCTCATTATTTGTTAATCTCCAGTTGAAAAAACCACCGAGGCAACCATGTGTTTGTTCTGTATTGTCCATGTGTTCTGTGTGGCTTGTTCAGGATTAAAGAGGCTATGCCAGTCTTGAATAAAGCTAATTTGTGTTTGCACATTTCTTCTGTTTTTGCTGCTTGTGCACATGTCAAATGATCGGTATAAGAACAGGCCCAGCGCTTCCTTTTTTGAGGAAGTGTCTGGGTTTGTTCCAATGTACCTTTTATTTACCTGTGTGCTAGTTGAATCGGTAGCGTAAGCATCACTGACTTGTAGTTGTGTACCTTGTGAATGGAGAGAGTTACCACTCTTCACTAGTTGTTTATAATAAAGTATGTTCTGAACTGTATCGAATTTACTGTAGAGTCTTGATTGCAAGCAAACTTGAAGCGCTGCTAAGTTCGGAACAGTCTTGATTGTAAGCAAACTTGAAGCGCTGCTAAGTTCGGAACAGTCTTGATTGTAAGCAAACTTGAAGTGCTGCTAAGTTCGGAACAGTCTTGATTGTAAGCAAACTTGAAGTGCTGCTAAGTTCGGAACAGTCTTGATTGTAAGCAAACTTGAAGTGCTGCTAAGTTCGGAACAGTCTTGATTGTAAGCAAACTTGAAGCGCTGCTAAGTTCGGAACAGTCTTGATTGTTAGCAAACTTGAAGCGCTGCTAAGGTCGGAACAGTCTTGATTGTTAGCAAACTTGAAGTGCTGCTAAGGTCGGAACAGTCTTGATTGTAAGCAAACTTGAAGTGCTGCTAAGTTCGGAACAGTCTTGATTGTAAGCAAACTTGAAGCGCTGCTAAGTTCGGAACAGTCTTGATTGTTAGCAAACTTGAAGCGCTGCTAAGTTCGGAACAGTCTTGATTGTTAGCAAACTTGAAGTGCTGCTAAGTTCGGAACAGTCTTGATTGTAAGCAAACTTGAAGTGCTGCTAAGTTCGGAACAGTCTTGATTGTAAGCAAACTTGAAGTGCTGCTAAGTTCGGAACAGTCTTGATTGTAAGCAAACTTGAAGTGCTGCTAAGTTCGGAACAGTCTTGATTGTAAGCAAACTTGAAGCGCTGCTAAGTTCGGAACAGTCTTGATTGTTAGCAAACTTGAAGTGCTGCTAAGGTCGGAACAGTCTTGATTGTAAGCAAACTTGAAGTGCTGCTAAGGTCGGAACAGTCTTGATTGTAAGCAAACTTGAAGTGCTGCTAAGGTCGGAACAGTCTTGATTGTAAGCAAACTTGAAGTGCTGCTAAGTTCGGAACAGTCTTGATTGTAAGCAAACTTGAAGCGCTGCTAAGTTCGGAACAGTCTTGATTGTAAGCAAACTTGAAGCGCTGCTAAGTTCGGAACAGTCTTGATTGTTAGCAAACTTGAAGTGCTGCTAAGGTCGGAACAGTCTTGATTGTAAGCAAACTTGAAGTGCTGCTAAGTTCGGAACAGTCTTGATTGTAAGCAAACTTGAAGCGCTGCTAAGTTCGGAACAGTCTTGATTGTTAGCAAACTTGAAGTGCTGCTAAGTTCGGAACAGTCTTGATTGTTAGCAAACTTGAAGTGCTGCTAAGTTCGGAACAGTCTTGATTGTTAGCAAACTTGAAGTGCTGCTAAGTTCGGAACAGTCTTGATTGTAAGCAAACTTGAAGTGCTGCTAAGTTCGGAACAGTCTTGATTGTAAGCAAACTTGAAGTGCTGCTAAGTTCGGAACAGTCTTGATTGTAAGCAAACTTGAAGTGCTGCTAAGGTCGGAACAGTCTTGATTGTAAGCAAACTTGAAGTGCTGCTAAGTTCGGAACAGTCTTGATTGTAAGCAAACTTGAAGTGCTGCTAAGTTCGGAACAGTCTTGATTGTAAGCAAACTTGAAGCGCTGCTAAGTTCGGAACAGTCTTGATTGTTAGCAAACTTGAAGTGCTGCTAAGTTCGGAACAGTCTTGATTGTAAGCAAACTTGAAGTGCTGCTAAGTTCGGAACAGTCTTGATTGTAAGCAAACTTGAAGTGCTGCTAACTTCGGAACAGTCTTGATTGTAAGCAAACTTGAAGCGCTGCTAAGTTCGGAACAGTCTTGATTGTAAGCAAACTTGAAGTGCTGCTAAGTTCGGAACAGTCTTGATTGTTAGCAAACTTGAAGCGCTGCTAAGGTCGGAACAGTCTTGATTGTTAGCAAACTTGAAGCGCTGCTAAGTTCGGAACAGTCTTGATTGTTAGCAAACTTGAAGCGCTGCTAAGTTCGGAACAGTCTTGATTGTAAGCAAACTTGAAGTGCTGCTAAGTTCGGAACCGTCTTGATTCTAAGCAAACTTATAGCGCTGCTGAGTTCGCTTATGCAGCCTTACTGAGATGGTGTGATCTTAGAGTGCACCTGGTCTTACTGTCTTAAGGTCTTACTGAGATGATATGATCTTAGAGGGTACCTGGTTTTTCTGTCTTTAGATCTTACTGAGATGGTGTGATCTTAGAGGGTACCTGGTTTTTCTGTCTTTAGATCTTACTGAGATGGTGTGATCTTAGAGGGTACCTGATTTTTCTGTCTTTAGATCTTACTGAGATGATGTGATCTTAGAGGGTACCTGGTCTTTCTGTCTTTAGATCTTACTGAGGTGGTGTGATCTTAGAGTGTGCTTGATCTTTCTGTCTCTAGCTCTGGGGTGGTGTGATCTTAGAGGGTACTCGGTCTTTAGGTCTTTGAGAAGCCGGTAAGGTGGTAATATCTCAGAGGGCACCTGGTCTTCCTGTCTTTTGCTCTGGGGTGGTGTCATCTTAGACAGTTCACGGTATTTCTTTATCCAAGTCTTTGAGAAGCCGGTAAGGTGGTGTGATTTTAGAGGAAGGTGGCTAATGGTTAAGACGCTCATCTGCCAGTACAGAATCCGTATGGGTCTGGGTTCGAATCCCGCTGTCGCCCCTCTTCCCAAGTTTGAAAATGGGACTGAACGTTTAGTCATTCTGATGAGACGATAGACAGAGGTCCCGTGTGCAGCACGCACTTGACGCACTGACAACTCACTCACGGCACCAGGAGTGTTGTCCTCTGGCAAATTCAATAGAAGAAATCCACTCACACAGGGGCTACATAGATAATATGTACTTGCATCGAGGCATAAGCCCCTCCCCCCCTCATCTCCCCCCCCCCCCCCCCCCCCCCCCCCCCCTCCCACCACACACACTCACAAACACACACACACACACACACACACAAAGAACACGCAAACCGGATCAGTTTGAAAACATTCACTTCATGGGAAAGGTTATTGATTTAATGTGTTGTTTTTTTTTCTTAATTTGCATTGCTTGCCCAGTAGTGCGTTTAGCCCAGATCTTGTAACACTTTTTCATCAGAAAATGAAAGGCTTTTCACCGCACAATTTGGATCAGGAACTACAGAAGACGAATCTCCAATATAACCAGTTTGCCTCCTCTTTTTTTGGAATGAGGTATGGGGTATTGCTGTATGATGTATGCTGTTCGAATGATAAAGAAAATAAAGTCCATTCTCTTGTTCAGTTCCCAAGATAAACGACTAGACTTCAACTTACCTTCAGGTTGGCATCATTGTTTACAATTCAGCAATTTAAGAAAAATAAATAAATACTCTGGTTATTTCTTTTTCATTTATTTGCCATGAAAAATAAAGATATATGTTATTCCGCTTTTTTGGAAAAAAAAAATCGCATGAATGATTAAAACTATACATCCACAGTCATCATTATTCTCTGGTTGTGTGTGCCAGTTCTGCGTAAGGCATGAAATCAGTTTGCTTTTGTTTTGCTTTTGATATTGGTTGTTGTTTTTGATTCGACAGAGACAGGCATGGACACCGACAGAGACAGGCATGGAAACCGTGAGAGACAGGCATGGACACCGTGAGAGACAGGCATGGAAACCGTGAGAGACAGGCATAGACACCGACAGAGACAGGCATGGAAACCGTGAGAGACAGGCATGGAAACCGAGAGAGACAGGCATGGACAAAGACAGAGACAGGCATGGACACCGAGAGAGACAGGCATGGACACCGTGAGAGACAGGCATGGACACCGAGAGAGACAGGCATGGACACCGAGAGAGACAGGCATGGACAAAGACAGAGACAGGCATGGACACCGAGAGAGAGACAGGCATGGACACCGACAGAGACAGGCATGGACAAAGACAGAGACAGGCATGGACACTGACAGAGAGACAGGCATGGACACCGACAGAGACAGGCATGGACAAAGACAGAGACAGGCATGGACACTGACAGAGAGACAGGCATGGACACCGACAGAGACAGGCATGGACACCGTGAGAGACCGACAGAGACTGACGACAAAAAAAAAAAAACGCAGTCACAGAGACACATATATATATATATATATATATATATATATATATATATATATATATATATATATATATATATCGGGTGTCCCAAAAAAAGTGAACCGCTTTTTGACAAGTATTTTCTCAGTGATGGAGAAACCGAATTAATTGAAATTTTTTACACAGTAACCTGAGGGTATCATCAACAGGTCTGTAAAATATCTAAAAGTTCGGATGCAGATTATGCGAGTATTGTCAGATTCAAAACAGCATGTCAAAAAATCCAATATCAGAGCTGTGCAATGTGACATTCATCATGTTCATGCCCGTGAGCAAGTCTTCTGTGCAAAGAATGGCGAATGAATTTTACGTGCTACTGACCCTGTAGTGCGTATTTTAGCAGTAAGTCTATTTACAGTGACATGACTCCACCCCTTGCCTGGAAATTCCTTTACTACCCTTCTTCCATCCCAGCCTTTCTCCTTGAGATAGTTTTCAATGGTAACCTTGTCACTTTCACTCAAAGGCATGGTTGATCCTTCCAAACTGAAACTTTGGACAGAACTGATTTTGGATACACACGACAAAAAAAAAAGAAGAAAAAAGAAAAAAGAAAAAAAAATCAATAGACTTGACACCCAGACAGGCTATTTTTAGACTGACACTGATTGACAGATGCCAACACCTGGCAGCTGGCATGAATTATGATGAAGATCACATTTCACAGCTCTGATATTGGATTTTTTGACATGCTGTTTTGAATTTGACAATACTGGCATAAAGTGCGTTCAAACTTTTAGATATTTTGCACGCTTGTTGATGATACCATAAGGTTACAGTGTGAACATTTTCAATGAATTCGGTTTCTCTGTCACTGAGAAAATACGTGTTAAAAGCGGGTTCACTTTTTTGGGACACCCGATATACATACATACACACACATATATATATATATATATATATATATATATATATATATATGTGTGTGTGTGTGTGTGTGTGTGTGTGTGTGTGTGTGTGTGTGTGTGTGTGTGTGTGTGTGCATTTATATGTATGTATGTATATCTTTCTGTGCATTTATCTATCTATCTATCTACATACCAACCTATCTGACGGAATTCCACACACACACACACCCCTCGCCGCCTCTCCCGCCCCGGCACCAAACTCCAGGTAGTCAACTCAGACGGTAAATCAGCATGCAGTGAGCAGTCTGCTCTGTTGTTCTCTTCCAGCGCGAGCCAGCGAGCGAGAGAGCGCAAGCTACCTGTGTTTTTTTCTGCTTCCTTCCACAGAGCGAGCGACCTGGAAGGTGAGGCTGAAGTGAGTGAGGCAAGGGGGATGCTGGTTGCTGTGAACACGGCAGTTTGTTCGGGCATGTCACGACTCTCAAGTGCGGACATATTTACGCCTGAAGAAGAAGGAGAAGTTAATCTTCTGTTCAGTAAGTGTGTTCTCCTTCGTGTGAGTTCTGAGCCGGTTGAAGAGCACTTGTTGGTTTGTGTTTCATTTGTGTTGTTGTTGTTGTTGTTGTTGTTGTTGTTAACTTGTGTTAAGTTTTCTGTTGTTGTTGTTGTTGTATTTTGTTTGTTTTTTGTTTTGTTTTTTTATACTTTTGCGCCGACTTTTCTGGAATTGTGAGAGGTTAAGGTGTTGGAACCAGGTAGATTTTTCTGGTCATTTTGGTCTGGTTTTGAATTCATTTCCTTTCGGCTTATTATAGTTCTTACCTAATACCCTCTTGGCCCAGAGAGTGGGGATGTAACTTGGGCAAAGCACACTCCACTATAATCAAAGTCTTTCCCAGATAGTCGGGACAGCAGTTGCCTCCTCTGCTGTTCTGATGGTCATAGTCAATCATGACTGCCTGTCATGCATCAGTTCTTACGTCCTTGGAGTAAGAAGTTTTGGTTGTTGTTGGATTTTTTGTTTTTTTGTTTGTTTGTTTTTTCTTGTCGTTGCCAGATTTGTCTTTTCGTTCCTCTACTTTGTTGTATCCTGCTGATTTCTTCCTGTTCCGATGTGATGAGCGCTCAGGTCGTTCTCCTCATGTTTACTTCAGTGTGGTTTTGTTGTCTTCAGTCCATCTCATTTTCAAGATAACTCTGTGTGTGTGTGTGTGTGTGTGTGTGTGTGTGTGTGTGTGTGTGTGTGTGTGTGTGTGGTTCTCTCTCTCTGTCTCTCTCCCCGAGGGTTCTCCCCCTCTCTCTCTGTCTCTCTCTCTCACTCTCTCCCTCTGTGTGTGTGTGTGTGTGTGTGTGTGTGTGTGTGTGTGTGTGTGTGTGTGGTTCTCTCTCTGTGTCTCTCTCCCCGAGGGTTCTCCCTCTCTCTCTCTCTCTCTCTCTCTCTCCCTCTCTCTCTCACACACACTCTCTCTCTCACTCTCACTCTCCCTATCTCTCTCTCACTCTCTCTCTCTCACTCTCTCTCCCCCCCTCTCTCTCCCTGCCCCAGTCTCTCTTCCTACCATCCTGTCCCTCTGTCTGTGTGTGTGTGTGTGTGTTCTCGGTTGTGTCTCTCTCCTTCACTCTGTCTCTCTGTCTTTCTCGTTCTCTCTATCTGTTCCCCCATCTCTCTCTCTCTATCTCTCCCTCTCTCCCCCCCCCCCCCTCCCCACAGTTTCATCACTCTTCGAAATGAAATCTGAAGGTGAGTGTTTCTTCTATCGATCCTGACTCAGACCAGACGAAATGCAGCCAGTCAGTCCTTTGAACTCGATCGGTAAGAGATGATGTGATGGGAGAATCTGCAGTATTGATTTCAGCTTGAATGTTGTTCTTGTTCTTCTTCTTCCTCTTCTTCTTCTTCGTTTTCTTTGTTCCCTTTCTTTCTTACTTTAGTTGACTGTACTGCATGCTGGGTCTGTCCGTTGTAAGGGGTTCACTGCTCCCGCTGCTATGGAGATTGATTTTGAAGGTAGAGCAAGAAAAGGTGTTTCAATGCTCGACTGAGTCATTGGTGGGGGTTGTTTCTGTTGTTATTGATGATGATGGTGGTGGTGGTGGTGGTGGTAGTAGTGTGTGGGGGGGAGGGGTGTGTGTGTGTGTGTGTGTGTGTGTGTGTGTGTGTGTGTTCGTTCGTTCGTTCTTTAGTTTAACGTCTTTTCACTGTAAGTGATATTGGAAGTGTGTGTGTGTGTGTGTGTGTGTGTGT
>NC_134905.1:12789713-12807213 GCF_041734735.1 Babylonia areolata | reverse complement strand
AGAGAAATAAAAGAGGGGAGATGTACACAGACAGAGGGAGAGAGAGAGAGGCTACCGGCCTGTTTGCAAAAGAGGTGCATATACATTTATATCATACAAGAGAGAGAGAGAGAGGAGAGAGATGGAGATGGGAGAGAGAGGGGGGCAGGGAGAGAGAGAGGGAGGAGAGACAGGGAGAGAGAGAGGGGAGCGGGGGGCAGGGAGAGAGAGAGGGGGAGAGATGGAGAGGGGAGGGAGACAGGGAGAGAGAGAGGGGAGGGGGGGGGCAGGGAGAGAGAGGGGGGGGGAGAGAGATGGAGAGGGGAGGGAGACAGGGAGAGAGAGGGAAAGGGGGGAGAGACAGGGAGGGAGAGGGGAGAGAGAGAGGGGTGGAGGAAGGGAGATGGGGGAATAGATGGAGAGTTGAGAGAGACAGGGGGAGGGGAGAGAGAGAGAGAGATGGAGAGGGGAGGGAGACAGGGAGATGGAGAGTTGAGAGAGACAGGGGGAGGGGAGAGAGAGAGAGAGGGAGGGAGAGAGGAGGGAAAGGGGAGAGAGAAAGAGAGAGAGGGAGAGAGAGAGACGGGAGGGGAGACAGACAGAGAGAGAGAAAGAGAGTGGAAGAGGGAGAGAGAGAAGGGGGGAGGGAGAGAGTTAGAGAGAGAGAGAGAATGCGACATACAGAGACGAAAAAAAGCGAAAAAGACGACAGACAGACAAAAACAGAGAGAAAAAAACAACAGGGAAAGACATAAAGATATACACAGAGTGAGAGAGAGAGTTAGGGGGGAGAGATTGAGAGAGAGAATGAGAGAGAGAGAGAGAGAGAGAGAGAGAGAGAAAACAAGACAAGACAAGACAAGACAAATTCTTTATTATCGTGGTTAATAGATAAGCACTGGCGCGCTTTTTTTCATCCAGTTCCCGCCCTGAAACAGGGTCATCTACTACACAATACTACATTATATATGTCACTGCATGCACTACACAATGCTATTTAAAGTCATAGAATGCGAATACTATACTACATAAAGGCAATAGCATGGTAAAAATAAGACACACACACACACATACAGACACACACACACACACACACACACACACACACACACACACACACACACACGCACACACACACACGCACACACACACACACACACACACACACACAGGCACAGGCACAAGAGAGAGAAAGGGGAGGGGGGAGGGAGAGAGAGAGACAGAGAGATAGACAAGGACAGACAGACAGACAGACAGAGAGAGAATTATTGGATTGCACCAGCGAGACTGGGGTATTTGAGGTGGTAGATGACATCGATGTTCTGTACAAAGGGAACGTCCATTAATAATGTATGTCTCTCTCTCTGTCTCTGGAACGGGACATTTGCGTTACGAGATGGGCGGTTGTGTGTGTGTGTGTGTGTGTGTCTGTCTGTCTGTGCCTGTGTCTATGTCTGTGTGTGTGTCTGCGTCTGTGTCTGTGTGTCCGTGTGTGTGTATGTGTGTGTGTGTGTGTGTATGTCTGTGTATCTGTGTGTGAGTCTGCGTCTGTGTCTGTGTGCGTGTATGTGTGTGCGTGTGAGTGTGTGTGTGTGTGTGCGCGTGTGTGTCTGTGTGTGAAAGAGAGAGAGGGAATGTGTGTGTGTGTGCACGTGTGTGTGTGTGTGCGTTTATGTGTCTGTGCCTCTGTGTGTGTGTATGTGTGTGTGTTTGTCTGTGTGTGTGTATGTGTGTGTGTGCGCGTGTGTGTGTGTGTGTGTGTGTGTGTGTGTGTGTGTGTGGCTGTCTGTCTGTCTGTCTGTGCCTGTGTCTGTGTGTGCGTGTGTGTTTGTCAGTGAGTCTGTGTGTGTGTGTGTGTGTGTGTGTGTGTTTGTAAGAGGGTGAAAGACATAAGAAAGACGGACAAATGTACGCGCGAACACACACACACACACACACACACACACACACACACACACACACACAGAGAGAGAGGGAGAGAGAGAGTGGGGAGGGAGAGAGACTGACTGGCAATAACCTTGGAAAATCAAACTCGCTCGCTCTGTCTCAGTGTACGTCAACGCTCGACTCAACACACCGTAACTGCATACCTTCAAAAATCGATGGCCTCGTCCCAGCGCTACACGTAAATAAATCATAGATAAACAGAACAGAAAATTACGAGAGCGATTTTCTGTGTCGACGATCCGAGTCCGAGACAGAGAGACTGACAGGCACACACACACACACACACACTCTCTGTCTCTCTCTCTCTGTCTCTCTCTCTCTCTCTCTCTCTCTCTCTCTCTCTCTCTCTCTCACACACACACACACACACACACACACACACACACACACACATGCGCGCGCGCGTAAAGTTGAGAAGGGGGTTTGGGTGAGAGGGACCATGCTGGTGTGTGTGTGTGTGTGTGTGTGTGTGTGTGTGTGTGTGTGTGTGCGTGCGCGCGCGCGTGCGCGAGTATGTATGTGAGAGAGAGAGAGAGAGAGAGGGGGGGGGGATGGGGGTGGTTGTGGAGTAGACCATTCTCTTCAATTCATTCAATTTCTTTCCACAAGTGAGGAATGTGCTTTCTTTTCTTTCTTTTTTTTCTTTTTTTTCAGTGATCGACGACTCACTTGTTCTTAGATTTTGTTGCGCCCCTCCGCCCCCCCCTCCCTCCTCCCAGTACACACTGCTACAGAGCATAAGGCCAGACCAGGCCAGTTTCTCAGTCCCTTCCGAGTTCCATAGCAGAGTCTGTAAAAAAAATTATTAAAAAAAAAGAAGAAGAAAAAACAACAACAGAAAAATCAATGTGTGTTCATTGCTTCTGGTCGCTGACTGTACTCCAGCGTTGACGTGGGTGCTGAACTGTCCACCCAGAGAATGTCCATTGATTTTATGTATATCGGTGATGTGGTGTGTGTGTGTGTGTGTGTGTGTGTGTGTGTGTGTGTGTTCGAGTGTGTGTGTGTGTGTGTGTGTGTGTGTGTGTGTGTGTGTGTGTGTGTGCTTGTGTGCGCTTGTCTACGTGTGCGCGCACGTGTGTGTGTGTGTGTGTGTGAACGTGTGTGTGCCTGTGAACGTGTGTTAGTGTTATTTGTGTGTGTGAGAGACAGATAGAAAGACAGAGAAAGAGAGAGAGAAAGAGATTCCAGATTCCAGATGGTTTATTCATGTAGAGGCCTAGGCCCCTTTTGAAGGGGTATGTGAGCATTATTCTTTTATGTATATATAAACATCACATTGCAATGCACGTTAACGTCCAAATATCCAATCAAACATATATATAGCAGTGCTTCGGTTCAGTGTGTAGAACAATAAAATGTAATTTCTCTGAATTTGAAAACTTTATACAAGATAGATAAAATTTTCGAACAATTTCAGGAGAGATTGATGACATTAGTCAGTTCAGTTCAAACATTGTAGGTTGTCTATAATATTTAGGTGGAATGAATTCTTCTCGGGTGTTCGTAAGGGATGGACAACAAAGAACAAAGTGTCTTGTGAGTCTTTACATAATGGACAAATTAACTTATAATCATTACGTGTTCTATATCTATAATGATGGACCACTAATTCCGAAATGCCTAATCTAAATCTAGTCATTATATATCTTAAATGTCTAACCATATTTAACATCAAGTAAGGTTTCAGATCAGACATATTGCAAAAACATTTGTGAAAACTAAACCGTTCACTATTTTATATGTGATCAGACCATTTCTTCCATCTACAATCCATCAATTGTTGGCGAAAAACAGAAATAAACGCCTGAATGCTGCCAACACCTTGGTTTAACCAAACAAAACCAAAACCATACTCGAACGAACAAAGACAAATCTTAGTTTCCCAATTCACCGTGACTCTTGCATCTAAATCGTACAACACGTTGTAAGTTTTGCATGGTATTCTGCTGTCCTCCATTTGTAATAATCTTAGCCAATAACGAATACATCTAACTGCTGAAACTAAATATATCGGATATATATACGTTTCACCATAAACTAAATCACTGGGAGTTTGCCTAGCTACACCTATATATATATTTTTTTTTCTTTTTTCAAAGCAAAGGTATGTACTGAGTCACAATGAATAGCAGCTTTATCTAGACCCCATAACTCCTAACTGTATTGCGCTACAGGCTGTACTTGTGCATCAAATAGTTTGATAAAAAAAAAAAAAAAAAAAAAAAATATTATCTAACATTTGCAACTTTTTCATAATGCAGACTAAAGTGTTTTGGGCCCTCCTAGCTAGATCTTTGCAAGAACCCATAAAACTCATGCTTGTGGTGAAAATTAAGCCCAAATATTAATAAACATTGACAACTGGCATCAAAAAGCCATCGTACACCCATCTTTCCCTGCTGCTCGGATAGCCACCTTTACGATGAACAGTAATACTACCGTTAGACATATTGACTTTTAACTGGAGTGAATCTGCTGCAATATGTAAATCGTTCAGCTGTGTTTGTAAACCTATAATAGTTTCTGACGTCAAAATAACATCATCACTGACAAAAATATGAACAATTCAAAAGAACCGATTGGAAACAAGGCACCGTGCCTTCCATTATTAATCACTTGGACTGCTGATTAATTGATGAACAAAGAAAGCAAAATCGGGCTGCATGCATCCCCCTGTTTGACTCCAGCTGTGCAATTAATAAATTCTGTCAGTTTAGCGCCACAGTGAACTCTGCCTACTACATTGTACATGCTTTTAATGTTGATGCATCTGTAAAGTTTATCTCGAATGCCATTCCTCAACAAAACTGGTCAAAGAAGATTACGATTAATAGAATCAAATGCCTTTTCAAAATCAATGATAGCAACATACAACGTACGATTAAACTGAAGGAAAACTGTTTCTGTACAAGTGCAAGCAACGTAAACATATGGTCCACAGTGGAATATCCTTTTTTTAAAACCAGCTTGGTGGCCACCAGTGATATCATTCTCCTCTACACATTCTTGCAATCTTCAATTAGTATTTATTCCAAACAGTTTACCACTTCTGTCATTTAAAGAAATTCCTCTGTAATCATTGGGATTATTAACATCCCCTTTCTTATAAATGGGAGAGAGAGAGAGAGAGAGAGAGAGAGAGAGAGAGAGAGAGAGAGAGAGAGAGTATCGATTCTGTCCGAGATTCTAATCGATTTGATTTATTTGATCAACAGTGGTGTTTCACTCCCTGAAAAGGTTCGTCACGGCGACTGTATGCTTGAGTCTATTTCTGTGCATGTGTGTGTACACCGCAAACACAGTGCAAGTCAGTCAATCAGTTAATTGATCATCATCGTCGTCGTCGTCATCGACGTCGTCGTCGTCGTCGTCATCATCATCAGCAGCAGCAGCAGCAGCAGCAGCAGCATAGTCGCCGTCGTCGTCATGATCATCATCGTCATCATTATCATTTTCTTCTGCTTTTTCTTCTTCTTCTTCTTCAGATATGTATTTCCTACAAGATTTTAACCTGACACATTCATGATGATAATTATGTAGCATAGCTGGCGTGTTGTCGTTGCCAGTGTGTACTGAAGTGTGTGTGTGTGTGTGTGTGTGTGTGTGTGTGCGTGCGTGCGTGTGTGCGTGCGTGCGTGCGTGTGTGCGTGCGTGCGTGTGTGTGTGTGTGTGTTTGCGCATTCACTTTCTGCGCACCGGCGCGCGATCTCTCCAACCACATTCGCCACACCGAACTCTTCCAGTGTTTACTGTGATGTGTGAGTCAGCGTTTCGAGGTTCGTGGCTTCCGACAGATAAACGTTGTGTCGGTGTCAAAGAGACAGAGAGGGAGAGAGAGGGAGGGGGGTAGCGGGGGGAGAAGGGGGAGATAGAGCGAGAAAGGGAGAAAGACAGAGAGAGAGAGAGAGAGATGTCCGTGTCACACACACACACACACACACACACACACACACACACACACACACACAAACACACACGCACTCACGCACACGCAATCACGCACGCACACACACACATACACATACATATACACACATTTCACACATGCACACACACACACACACACACACACACACACACACGCACGCACACACACACACACGCACGCGCACACACTCACACTCACACACACACACACACACACACACACACACACACACACACACACAGTGAGAGAGAGAGAGAGAGATGTCCACGTCACACACACACACACACACACACACACACACACACACACACACATACATACACACACACACACACACACACACACACACACGCACACACACACAGAATGCAAGGTGAGGCAGACAGACAGACAGACAGACAGACAGACAGAGTGTTCTGTATTACAAGTATTAAACACTGTGAAGCTTGGCAAAAATATTTTGAAGAAAAAAAAGTCTAGAAAAGAGATGGCATGGGGTGGGTTTGAACCCAGCATTGTGGGGTTGGAAGCAAGTGGCCCAACTGGCAGCGCAACGCATCTCCCAAAATGGAAACCAAACTGCGCTGAAAATTGATTACTCTATCCACTCCCGAAATGGAGTATGGCTGCCTACATGGCGGGGGGTAAAAACGATCATGTGACGTAAAAGCCCACCCTTGTATATGAGTGAACGTGAGAGTGGCAGTCAAAAAAACAAACAAAAAAACAAACAAACAAAACAACGAAGGAAGATTATAGTAGTCAAGGTGATAACACCATTTGAATCATGTTATTTTGCTGTATCTCAGTTATTGAAGAATTCATGTTTAAGTTCGCGGTATAAAGGAGACGTTGTGATCGCCTCTGGCACACTTCTTCTTTCTGTTACTCGACCAACATCAACCTGCCGATGACTCTGTCGTGGTTCATGCATACTGGGTATTTTCGTGTCTCCATAACCCACCAAACACTGACATGGGTTTCAGGATCTTTAACGTATTTAATCTTCTGCGTGCGTATACACACGAAGGGGGTTTAGGCACTAGCAGGTCTGCACATATGTTGACCTGGGAGATCGGAAAAATCTCCACCCTTTACCCACCAGGCGCCGTTACTGTGATTCGAACCCGGGACCCTGAGATTGAAAGTCCAACGCTTAAACCACTCGGCTATAGCGCCCGTCAGTGTAGCCATTTTCTCCAGGTCTGTGCTGAACCATGTACACTAGTCTTGACAAAACACACTGACCCACCATCCATTCAATCTTTTTTTTCTTTTTTCTTTGTGTGTGTGTGTGTGTGTGTGTGTGTGTGTGTGTGTGTGTGTGTTCATTATAGCTAATTCAGTATCCACTTTGAAATATTCACATGCAGTAAACACGTCGATTTTGTAACTAGGGTCATTGTATGTGTACTATCTACAATTCTTATTTCTTTTTATTCAATCGCGAACAAGAAAAACGATACCATACCGCCTTCAAACCCAAACATACGTTCCGGCAACTGGGAAGAGCCCAGTTATAAATTTCTGGATCGGGAGTCTCAACGAAAGAAGCCGTTCGTGATCCGGAAATACAGCTTAATCCGGAAGACTTACAACCTGTTATTGGTATGACTGTAAAGATTTTTAACTCACTAAGTTTAATCCAAATTTGGTATTGACAGATAAGTATTTTCAGAGAAAATGAATTTGTTTACCATTCACACACACACACACACACACACACACACACACACACACACACACGAGATTGTAACATGGACTTTCTTTGTTTACACAAGTGAGTCAATAAATCATATGTTTCATTGGAAAAATTCATATACAGTAGGTTATAAAAAGTGTGTGTGTGTGTGTGTGCGTATGCGTGTGTGTGTTTGCAAGCATGAGAGAGAGGTGGGTGGGGGGGTGAGGGGAGAAACAGACAGACAGATAAACAAGAACACAGACACACGAACGTGCAGACGGAACTGCAGGGCAAGCTGAGGTACTGTTGCTATTTATATGCATGTTCATTAGAACCAAGTGTTGGTGAACTGGTGCGGGCGGGTTTTTCGTGCCG
Organism: Babylonia areolata; assembly: GCF_041734735.1. Lineage (NCBI taxonomy): Eukaryota > Metazoa > Mollusca > Gastropoda > Neogastropoda > Buccinidae > Babylonia > Babylonia areolata. The sequence goes on along the minus strand of NC_134905.1, from coordinate 12,799,297 downwards.
CAAAGCGTACGACCTTCGCTGCTTGGGGTTTTTAAAAGCAATGTCTGTTCAAGCTTCGTGGTGTGAAACACTCAAAGTTTTCTTTTCTCCAAAGTCTGTCTCTGTTCTGTTTGTCTGTCTGTCTGTCTGTCTGTCTGTGGGGGCTTACCTTAGCTTTCCAACTCACCATCCACCGAGATTATTTCTAAAGGAGGTGAGTGGGTGGCTTTTCTGTTGGCAGCGTTTTTTGTTGGTTTTGTTTTGTTCTTGTTTGTTTTTTTTAAACGAAAGGCATGTCTGTTCCCTTGTATATGCATGCTTGTGCATTCTTACGGATCTCCGGCTCTGTGTGTGTGTGTGTGTGTGTGTGTGTGTGTGCGTGTGTGCGTGTGTGTGTGTGTGTGTGTGTGTGTGTGTGTGTGTGTGAGCGAGAGAGAGAGAGAGAGAGAGAGAGAGAGAGAGCGGGCGCTCGCGCGTGTGTGACTGTCTGTCTGTCTGTGTCTGTGTCTGTCTGTCTTCCTGTGTGTTTGTGTGTCTGTGTGCGTTAGTGTGTGTGTGTGTGTGTGTCGTGTGTCGGTGTGCGTGTGTTGATCTGTGACACACACACACACACACACACGCACGCACGCACGGACGCACACAGACACACACATACGCACACACTTACTCACACACACACACACACACACACACACACACGCACGCACGCACGCACGCACGCACACGCACGGACGCACACACAACACACATACAGAGAGTCAGAGAGAATGCTTTGTTTATTCGTCGCTCCTGTCGCTCGTGTATGTATGTTTGCGTGCGTGTGTTCTTGTTCGTGCGACGGAGTGTGATTGCGTGTTCGAGCGCTACTTGTGCACTGTGCACGTGCGTGTGTGCACGTGGGACTGGAGGGCGTGTTCTCCGTTCCCCCTTCCCCTTCCCCTGATGTCTGTCATTCACTTTTGTTTATCTATCTTCAAACAGTTGGCAGAGACAGGTACAGATGTGTACCCGTGTGTGTGTGTGTGCAATCACACTCCTTCGCATGAACAAGAACACACACACGCAAACATACATGCACGCACACACGCAAAAGCACACACGTATACATGCATGCACGCGCACACATACACACGAACGCACGCACGCATGCGCACAAACGCACTGGCACACACACACACACACACACACACACACACACATTCTACTGATAAACACACGCGTTAATACCAGCAAGGCTCACAATAGAAGCGCAGGAGCGACGAATAAACAAAGCATTCTATCTGACTCTGTGTGTGTGTGGGGGGGGGGGGGGGTACCTATCTGCTGTTGCTGCTGTTGTTGTTACAGCACCACGTTAATGTTCTGCTTCACTTCTCTGTCACGTCAACATCGTGCTGTCCAGAAGGTTACAGATGGAGACAGAGTGACGGGTTCTTTTTTTCTTTCTTTTTTTTTTTCTTTTGATTTTGTGTCTTTCACTTTGAGGCTTACAGGCAGAGAGAGAGAGAGAGAGGAAGTGTTTTGAATATATAAGTGAGAGAGAGAAAGGGTGTGTGTGTGTGTGTGTGTGTGTGTGTGTGTGTGTGGCTGTGCTGTGTTGTGTGTGTGTGTGTGCGTGCGTAAGTGTACGTGTGTGTGTTTTGCTTGCCTGCTTTTTTTTTTTAAGGAGGGAGGGGGAGGGGATGAGGGTGTGGGGGGTATTACGAATTAGCCTTTATTGATTTTGTTAAAGGTTCTCAAAGGGTAATGATGAATTGGAGGTGGTGCTGGGGTGTTACTGGGTGCAGCATTCAACGGATAGTTTCAATATCCAACATACGTAATCAAATATTAATTGTAATTTTCTTTTTATGTGTTTTGCAGGTGTGGTTGACGTGCATTTAGCACCTCACATTGGACAGATGAAGCACCGCCTTCCTCGACGTGTATATAACAATGACGTCATCCGTTTTTTGAGTCATCACCGACAGCTTCACGACGATTCACGACCAGGACAAATACGTCACTGATGATCACGATAGTCGTTGTCTGCGTCATGGGAATGACGACGACAAAACGTAACGTTTTGTAACCTTTTTCACACCAGTGCTGAACTGGCAATCGTGTGGCACGGACGTCAGAAGTGGTACAGTACTGCAATGGCGTCGTTCTGTAATGAGTGACGTCACAACGACGTGAAGAGCACACACACAGCAAGAACAGTTGTTTCGTTGTCAGCTGGCGCAATAGTTAGTCGCCTACAGCGAAACTGTGTTGTAGAAAATGCTCGCCATTTTCATATGCAATGGCAGAGCAGTGGTGTTTATGAATTCACGATTTGTGGCACTGACTTGAGCGATCCAGTCATGACGTTTTGCATCAGTGCTACGCCGACAGGATTACGATGATGTGTTGTCTTGAAGATGTGTCGCAAATTACGTCAGAACAACAACGTGACAGCAAATTTGGAATGACAGAGCACTGTATCAAATTATATGTTTTAATCGAGGCTGACTGAATCTGCCTGTCATATCTTCGTGGCATTCTCTTGAATCTCATGATCGAAATAAATTATGTGAGAGAGAGAGAGAGAGAGAGAGAGAGAGAGAAGAACAGAACAAATAATGACAAAATACTGAAACCATGAACATTTAGAAAGAGCCCTTGAACAAAAACTGACAACAAGCACAGACCAGTAACCTCTCAACCCCGACCCGTTAACCCCCTCCCCCCCTCCCTCCCTCCCTGCAGCCACACCCCTTAAACAGAGAGAGAGAGAGAGAATACAAACCATGGATTCTTCCAAGTTCTCACGGCGCACTACGCTCCTCCCCTACCTCCTGATCTCCATGGCGACGACAGCGTCACTGTCGCTGGCGGCGGAAGCCACGTGCCCCTCGCCTTGCACTTGCAGTCCGAGGCGCGTTCAGTGCACGAGGCAACAGCAACAGAGTACGACCGGGACGGACTTTCCCGGCCAGAGTGGTGATGGAGGAGGAGGAAGAGGTGGAGGAGGAGGTCCATCCAGCGAGGACAGCAGGGGGAACGACGACGTTGACCTCCCTCCCCAGGGACCTGCCCGACAACGACACCCTGACCTCCCTCACCGTCACCGACATGGACATCCAGCGCGTGACCAGCACGGACTTTAGCCACGTGCACTACCTGCGGACCCTGGTCCTGACCCGCAACAGGCTGGAGTCTGTGGACGACGGGGCCTTCCAGAGTTTGACGGGGCTGGACACGTTGCTGATGAACGACAACTACCTCCGGGAGGTCTCCGATGACATGTTCATGGGCCTGGTGGTGCTTAAGCGGCTGGACCTGAGCCGGAACAGGCTGGTGGAGCTCATCTCGCGAAGCTTTTTGCCCTTAAAGAACCTGGAGGTTCTCAACCTGGCCTGGAACGAGATAGAGCACGTGGAGGATGACGCCTTCGTGGGGCTGTATCGCCTGCAGACGTTGCTTCTTACCGGGAACAGGCTGATGGCCGTCAACGGGAACCAGTTCAGACCGCTGTACTCTCTGATGAACCTCATGTTGGACAACTGCAGCATTCAGGTGGTGGAGTTCCACACTTTCTCCCCGCTAACCCGGCTGACCCGTCTGTCCCTGGCCCACAACAGCAGACTAAGTTTTCTGCTGGCTGAGGCGTTCGTGTCGGATTCCAGGACCATGCTGAACGTGCTGTCTCTCCGCGGGACCGGCCTCAGGGAGGTTCCGGTGGCGGCCCTGAAGACGCTGACGCAGCTGAAGAACCTGGACCTCAGCCAGACGTTGATCCCCGTCATCAGGAACGACTCCTTCGCTCACCTCGACAGCCTCGTCAACCTGACCCTGGACGCTCTTCCCAAGCTGCACAAGGTGGACGAGGAGGCGTTCAGCGGCCTGAGCAGCCTGCGGTACCTGACGGTGAGCAACAACAAGCTGCTCAGCAACATCAGCGACGGCGCCTTCAGGAACCTCAGCAGCCTGGCATACCTGGACCTGGCCAACAACAACGTGGAGACCTTCCCCCGAGGGCTGGCGGACTGGCGGCACGTGCACACTGTGGACCTGAGAGGGAACCCTCTCCGCTGCGACTGCTCCGCTGCCTGGATGCTGACCGTCCTGCACAACCACCCCCACCACCCCACAACCTCCTCCTCCTCCTCCTCTTCGAGGAGCAAGGCCGGCTCTCAAAGGATCAGGCACAGGTGCGACAGGACCAGCGCCACCAACCTGGGAGACAAGATGTACTTCACCACAGAGACGCTGACGCGCATGGTGGCCTGCTACAGCCCTCCCCGCCTCGAGGGCCGCTGCCTGCTGTCTCTGAGCGAGCGGGAGATGTGCTCGGGCGACCCCCACGAGGGGACCGGAAGTGGGGTGCGGGCCGGAGTCCTGACGGCCGTGGTGTGCTGCGCTGTGCTGCTGGCCTGCGTCATGCTCTTCACCTTCCGCCAGAGGCTGTGCGGCGTGTGTCGCAGGAGGGGAGGCTACTCTTACCAAATGCACCGGAACCGGGAGGTTGACCCTGGCAGCCGGCAGTCCTCGTCTCTAGTGGACGTTCTGGAGATGGAGAGCACGCAGCTTGAGGACTTCCGTGACCCTGACCTTTAGCACACAGCCCCTCCCCCTCTCCTTCCCTTCCCACTAGTGACGTTTCGTTGCGACTGTGTGTGTGTGTGTGTGTGTGTGTGTGTGTGTGTGTGTGTGTGTGTGTGTGTGTGTGTGTGTGTGTGTGTGTGTGTGTGTGTGTGTGTGTGTGCGTGTGTGTGTGTGTGCGTGCGTTTGTGTTGGGTTATTAAACGTTGCTAATTTGTATGGGGGGTTTTGTTGTTTCTTTTAACATCTCATTTTGTTAGGGAAATTTGTATATAAAAAAGAATGAATGAATGATTTTCACAGTGCCTGACTAGTTGTCTGATGGATACTGTTTTTCATAGTGCCTGACACGTTGTCTGATGGACACTGTTTTTCATAGTGCCTGACACGTTGTCTGATGGACACTGATTTTGACCCATAAGGTATCTCTCCGAACGTCTGTAGGGTTTTAAACAAAAGTCCTAACTTTGAGTTGTATGTATCTGTGTGGTTATGTTTGCAGGATCTGTAAGCGCTGTCTTTTATCCATTACGTTTAGCATATAAGCCCTGTCTTTATCTGTAACACATCCCCATGATTGTGCATGAAAGGGTTTTTTATCTTGTACGTACTCTCGACATATTTCTGATATTATGTCTATGGGAACTGTAATCGCTGTTTGATTCATAAATTTCTCTGTGAAGATATACAGGATTTTAAAAGACTGACCCACAATGTGTTTCAGTGATTGTGTTTTTAGGACCTTTAAATGCTGATCCTTCGCATATCCCGGGGATCCTCGTTTTGTTTTGTAACGCAGCGATATGACTATGACTATGACAATGTCTTAAGGATTATCAAACATTGAATTCGACCAATAGTATATTCATGTGAGTATAAAGATATGGTTTCAAAACACCGAGTTTGATCAATAGTTAATGCATTGATATTTTGAAAACTTGGCTGATCCATTGCTCTGTGGGTAAGCGTGTAGCGTTTGTAAACACTGATCCATTACATACAGACTCTGAAACCTGTTTCAGTTTCTGTTTCTCAAGGAGGTGTCACTGCGTTCGGACAACTCCATGTGCGCTCCATCACATCTGCTTGGCAGATGCTTGACATCAGCTTAGCCCAACGCGCTAGTCAGGCCTTGAGTGCATGCACTTATATTTCTGTACCTCTCACAGTGGATTCTTCTGCAGTATTTTGCCAGAGGACAACACTTGGCTTGTTATGGGTTCTTTTTCAGTGCGCCAAGCGCGTGCTGCACACGTAACCGCGGTTTATAGTCTCATCCGAATGACCAGATGCTCAGTTCGATCTTGCAGTCACACGTGGGAGAAAGGGCGAGAGCGGAAATGGAACCCAGACCCTCACGGACCATCTTCGGTCCAAAACATATCTCTGTGGGAATCTGAAGCCTGGATTTGATATCTAACAAACCTCTGTGATTATGTTTGCAGGACTTTAAAACCCCGACTTTGAACAATGACCTATGTGATTGTGCTTTAAGGTTGTTTGAATACTGACATTTCTACGATTATGTTTCTTGGATGTTTAAATGGTGAACCGCAATGTATCTTTCCGATCCCTGCCAGTGTCCTCAGGACCTTCAAGTGCTGATTTCAATATTTAGTTCTGAACATCCACTTCTTTTCTTTCCTTCTTTCTTTCTTTCTTTCTTTCTGTATATCTATAGATAGATAGCTAGATATGATAGTCAGTCGTGTCCAACTATGACTTTCAGAACAGCAGAGGAGGCAACTGCTGTCCCAACTATCTGGGCTAGAATTTGATTATAGTGGAGAGTGTCTTGCCGAAGTTACATCCTCACTCTCTCGGCCAAGAATGTTTTTAGGACAGTTGGCGTTAAGATGGTTCCCAACGGCCAACTCGCCCCCAAGGCTGCAGCACTAAGAGCCAGTGCAATTTTGCCTCCTACTTTGAGAGTCATAGTCCTTCACAAAAGACTAAGCTGTAAATGAATTCCCATTGCAATGGAGAAATCATTGATAATACAGCTCTCACTTTGCTGTTGGCCCAACTGATATATATAGATATATATATATATATATATATATATATATATATATATATATATATGATCCATGGGATATACTAAACATTATATTTCCGTTGTTTTTTAAATGCTGAATTGGATCCATGGGATACATTGGAGATTGTACTTCTATACAGTTGTGTTTTTAATGCTGAATTAGATCCGTGGGACATATTAGAACTGTACTTCAATGGCTTTTAAAACTGTTGTTTTTCATGGGGATATATTGGACATTGTACTTCAATGGCCTTTAAACGCTGAATTTGATCCGTGGGATATATTGGACATTGTTCTTCAATGGCCTTTAAACGCTGAATTTGATCCGTGGGATATATTGGACATTGTACTTCAATGGCCTTTAAACGCTGAATTTGATCCGTGGGATATAATGGAGATTGAACTTTTATGGCTTTTTGAACACTGATTTGGACCTCAAGGTACACTTGCAGTTATACTGGTATTGTTTTCAAATGCTGAGTTTGCTCTATCTGTGATTTTGCATGTTGGATTCATGCTTCTAGAACGTTTAAACGCTCACAATTTGGTTCATAACGCAGTCCTGTGAATATGCTTGCGGCATATTTAAACGGCTGTTCCACAAGATACCCAGTGAATCCATCTTTGATCCATAACTTATATTTCTGTTATTATCCCTGTTGAACGTTTCAAACTGGATCTATGACATATATATCTATTGTTATCATTGTAGGACATTTGAAAGCTGGGTCTATGGCATATATTTCTGTTATCACTGTAGGACATTTGAAATCTGGATCTATGACATATATTTCTGTCATTATCACTGTAGCACGTTAGAACGCTGGATCCATAACATGTATTTCTGTTATTATCCCTGTAGTACGTTAGAACGCTGGATCCATAACATGTATTTCTGTTATTATCCCTGTAGTACGTTAGAACGCTGGATCCATAACATGTATTTCTGTTATTATCCCTGTAGCACGTTAGAACGCTGGATCCATAACATGTATTTCTGTCATTATCCCTGTAGTACGTTAGAACTCTGGATGGATATTTCTGTTATTATCCCTCTAGGACATTTAAATGTTGGATCCATAACATATGTTTCTGTTATTAACCCTGCATGACGTTAAGAACCTGGATGCCTAATATATATTTCTGTTATTGTCCCTGTTGGACGTTAGAAAGCTGCCTTTTCCCGCGGGACGTTTGAAAGCTGGATCCATGACATATACTTCTGTTATCATCCCGTGTAGGATGTTTGATTCATAACATACTTATGTTTCTGTTGTTATCCCTGTAGGTCATTTGAACGCTGAATGCATAACATATATTTCTGTTGATATTATCCCTGTGGGATGTTTGATCCAAAGCAAATAATTATTTCTGTTATTATCCCTTTAGGAGGTTTTAAAACTGGATGCATAACATATATTTCTGTTCTTATCCATGTAGGACTTTTGAATGCTTGATGCATAATACATATTTCTGTTATCATCCCTGTAGTACGTTAGAAAGCTGGATGCATGACATATATTTATGCTATAATCCCTGTTAGACGTTAGAATACTGGATCCATAACATATATTTATGTTATTATCCCTGTTGGACGTTAGAATAGTGGATCCATAACATATATTTGTTATAATCCCTGCTAGACGTCAGAATACTGGATCCATAACATATATTCCGTTATAATCCCTGTTGGACGTTAGAATACTGGATCCATAGCAATAATTTATGTTATTATCCCTGTTGGACGTCAGAAAACTGGATCCATAACATATATTTCCGTTATAATCCCTGTTGGACGTTAGAATACTGGATCCATAACATATATTTATGTTATTATCCCTGTTGGACGTTAGAATACTGGATCCATAACATATATTTCTGTTATAATCCCTGTTGGACGTTTGAATACTGGATGCATGACATATATTTCTGTTATAATCCCTTAAAATTTGGTGTCCCACAGGGGTCCGTCCTAGGTCCTGTTCTTTTCGTGCTGTATGCGGCTCCTGTGTCGGATGTCATCAGTCATCATGCGATGTCGCATGAGAGCTTTGCTGATGACACACAACTTTATCAGTCGGCTTCCATAGCTGAATTTGATGCACTGGTGACTAAAACACGGGAGTGCATTGCTTGCCTAAAGGACTGGATGACTCTCAACAAGCTGCAATTAAATGATGATAAGACTGAATTTATGATAACCTGTCCAAAGAAGTTTCGTCAGCATCCTTCATTTCCTGACTCTTTTCTGATCAATAGCACACCTGTTTCACTTTCTCCTTCCTTTCGCAGTCGTGGTGTAATCCTAGACCAGTCTCTTTCCTTCCAACAACACATTTCGAATATCTGTAAAGTTGCCCATTTGGAACTGCGTAGAATCAGCTCTATCCGCCACTATCTCTCAACCGATGCAACCAAGACACTTGTATGCTCTCTGGTTCTCTCAAGATTGGATTACTGCAACTCTCTTTTGGCCGACCTTCCCAAATATCTATTAGACAGACTCCAGCGAATTCAGAATAACGCTGCCAGACTCATTCGCAGAGCTTCGAAATTTGACCATGTTTCTCCTCTCCTTCAGTCTCTCCACTGGTTGCCCGTTTCTGATCGAATAGACTATAAGCTATCCACTCTGACCTTTTCTGCAGTCAAGGGATCAGGCCCCAAGTATCTTTTTGAACTCCTCCATATCTATACTCCGTCTCGCCAGCTCCGTTCTTCCTCTGATACTCGACTTCTCGGGATACCTCACGTCAGAAGTAAGACCTATGGACACAGATCGTTTTCTTTTCAATCGCCAAAGACATGGAACAAGCTCCCTGATAACCTCTGTCATTCTTATTCCCTTGCATCTTTTAAATCTCGTCTCAAAACTCACCTTTTCCCTCAGCAATAAGTTCAATTGTGGCAGGTCCATTTCCTTTGCATTAGCTGTGCTTCACTATGTGTGAAAATTTATGAATGTGTACATAACTGCATGCATGTATATGAATGTGTATAA
>NC_134905.1:12752213-12784713 GCF_041734735.1 Babylonia areolata | reverse complement strand
CTTATGGCAGATCTTAAAGCCGCATTCACATAAAAGAAAGAAAGAAAGTATACTAAAATGAGTGTTCGAAAACATACACAAACCGATATAATGTAACATAAATAGATAAATAAATCAAACAAACACACAAATTGGATGCTGCGCCCCTGTCTCCAAGGTTAAAAGCAAATAACTATCCATTGCGTCAACACACATTTCCACTCATCTTTACAGAAGTTCAGACGTCAGTGACCCAACAGATGAGCACAACACAACGCAGCACAAAGGCATACACACAAACGTGGTCAAACTGTGCCGTGAAGACAATAGCAGATAATGGGTCTCATCTCTTCTCTTTATGCGATTGACGCCTCTGGTGGAGGTGCTGAATACGCCTCTCCTCAAACACCACAACTCCTTTGTAAAAAGCTAGTCGCCAGGCGTCCTTTCTACTGAGATGGCGTATACTGGTATTTTACGTCTGTGGGGTACACGTTAACCCCGATCCTAATGTTAAATTTGTAAGCACTCCTGGGTGCAGCTCGGAGAAGGGAAAATGACTACTTCTTGCAGCGACTGTCGGATTGGCGACAGTAACCAGCAGGTTACGCTGTCGTCTGCATAGAGAAATCACGTTTCGAACCACAACTGGTATTGCTGCGACACGATAGCACCATTTCGGCTGTGTTTGGGTGCAAAAAACTACACAAGGGTTTTACTGTTCTGACCCAGAAGGCTAGAAAACAACGACAATTCTTTCTTTTTTTTTTAATTATATTTTTAAAAGAGTTCTAAAGTGGGCATCTAACTTTTCCTGAACAGTTCACCAAAACTGTTAACATATGGACATGGCCGTAGTTGTGGGCCGAATCAAAGCTCAACGTGTGCGTTCCCATGAATCCGGCACCAGTTTCAGTTTCTCAAGGAGGCGTCGCTGCGTTCGGACAAACAAATCCATACACGCTACACCACATCTGCTGGGCAGATTCCTGACCTGCAGCATAACCCAACGCGCCAGTCAGACCTGGAGTGCATGCATGTATATTTGTCTCGGCCCACCTAACAAAGTGGATTTCTTCCACAGAATTGTGTCAGAGGACAACACTCTCGTTGTCATAAGTTCTTTTTTCAGTGCGCCAAGTGCGTGCTGCACACGGGACCTCGGTTTATCATCTCGTCCGAATGACCAGACGCTCAGTTTGATTTTCCAGTCAAACTTGGGAGAAAGGGCGAGAGCGGGATTGGAAACCAGACCCTCATGGACTCTCTGTATCGGCAGACAAGCGTCTTACCATGCTGCCACCTTCCTGCATGGGGAGGGAAACAAGACGCCACTCTCATGCGGCATGGTGGCTCAGTGGTCGCGCGTTCGCCTAGGAAGCCAGAGAATATGTGTGCAGTTGACCGGATCCCAGTGTTCTCCCCCACACCCCTCCAGCAGACCTTGAGTGGTGGTCTGGACGCTAGTTATTCGGATGGGACAATAAACCGCGGGCCCCAAGTACAGCATGTACTGAGCGCACGTAAAAGAACCCATGGCAACACAAAAAAAGGGTTATCGTTGGCGAAGTTCAATAGAAAAACACCCTTTGATATGAAAACAAATGTACTGCTGACAGAAAAAATAGACGGGTGGCACTGCACTGCAATCACAAGCTCTCCACGGGGAAAGCAGCCAGAATTTCGTACAGAGAAATATGTTGTAACTAAAGAGTAGTAATAAACATACTGGCAACACAATACAATACAATACAACACAACACAGCACAGTACAGCACAATACAGCACAGTACAGTACAGTACAGCACAGTACCCTCAGCAGTACAGTACAGTACAGTACAGTACAGTGCAATGCAACGCAGCACAACATAATACACTGGCAACACATTCAGCACAACAAAATAAAATACAGCACAACACAACGGCACAACACAAAACAACACAATACAGTACAGCCGTACAGTGCAATGCAACGCAACGCAACGCAACACAGCACAGCACAGCACAGCACAGCACAACACAGCACAGCACAGCACAACAATCGCTCACGCACTGGATGGTGAGGAAACAAAACACTGCTGTCAGCCGAGTCTGTGGCACGCGCCGGCAACGCGTTAACAGCAAGCTGTAATCAGGGGAGAAAAGCAACAACAAGCCGTGAACAGCACAGGGCAGAAAAGCGACTCTAGAGTCTCTCTAGGGACCCTCCTCTTCCACGTAAAGTCTCTCTAGGGACCCTCCTCCTCCACGTAAAGTCTCTCTAGGGACCCTCCTCTTCCACGTAAAGTCTCTCTAGGGACCCTCTTCCTCCACGTAAAGTCTCTCTAGGGACCCTCTAGGGACCCTCCTCCTCCAAGTAGAATCTCTCTAGGGACCCTCCTCCTCCACGTAAAGTCTCTCTAGGGACCCTCCTCCTCCACGTAGAGTCTCTCTAGGGACCCTCCTCCTCCACGTAAAGTCTCTCTAGGGACCCTCCTCCTCCAAGTAGAATCTCTCTAGGGACCCTCCTCCTCCACGTAAAGTTTCTCTAGGGACCCTCTTCCTCCACGTAAAGTCTCTCTAGGGACCCTCCTCCTCCAAGTAGAATCTCTCTAGGGACCCTCCTCCTCCACGTAGAATCTCTCTAGGGACCCTCCTCCTCCACGTAGAGTCTCTCTAGGGACCCTCCTCCTCCGCGGAACGCCACATCCTGATCAGGAATTGCTGCTCTTCCATTCTCTCCAGCACTGGGCGCATTCGTCCGTCCAGCAGTCCAAAGATGCCCCCTGCAAAGGCCCGCAACACAGGTCGTGTAAATTGTCGTGATAAACAAAGGTAAACAGAACATAGGTTTTTTCTCCGCTTTTTTTTTTTTTTTTTTTTTTTTTTTTTTACAGACTGATGCATACATGGAGAGCTGGAAAGAAACGTTCAGAAACGTAGGGCCGGATAAGATGGATAGACATGTGAAAGTAAACGTCGGTGAAATGGTGATATACCAATACCTACATACACACGCGCGCGAGCGAACACACACACACACACACACACACACACACACACACACAAATATATATATATGGAGAGAGAGAGAGGGAGATACACAAATACAGATATATGGATATAGATATATACGACTGTTGTTTTTGTTTGTTTTGTTTTGTTTTTGTTGTGTTTGTGTGTGTGTGTGTGTATGTGTGTGTTTTGTTGTTGTTGTTGTTTTTGTTTTGTTTTTGTTTTTTTTGGGTTTTTTGGGTGTGTGCGGGGGGTGATAACTTTTGAAAGATACCATCACAAATTCTGCAAGTGAGCATTTCCTTTATCTTTCTCCAATACAAAATTATGTTTTGAATTAATAACAACAACAGAATGAGCATCCAGTAAACACAGATGAGTGAACAAGTTTTCAGTTCCAGTTTCATGGAGTCAAAGCGTGCGGGCTGTTCCATAAACGACACACCACAATCCACTGTTGGACAGATAGAAAAACACAAAAGGAGCAGATCTGTGAGAGTAAAAAAACAAAACCCCACCAACTTCCCACCAGCCTGTACTGATGGATACAGAGAACACGCTCTCCTTCAAAAGCCGAGAGGTGGTGCATTTTATGGAGGAGCCAAAGCGTGTGGACTGTTCCATAAACGATACACCACAATGTACTGTTGGAAAGTGAAAATGAAATGATAAATTTTAAAAAAAATAAAAAAGGAAAAAAAGGAGCAAATGCATGAATGAGAAATAAACATCACCAACCAACAACCAACCTGTATGGATATAGAGAACACGCCTTCCTTTGAAAGCTGACGGGTTGTTGCGCATTTCCTTCACCATGCCCAGAGTTGTCTTTCCATTGTAGGACGGGTCCAGAACTATTGACGTCTCGGCTGCAACACGCTGGATGAATTCTGGAACATGTTTCGACAGTCCTATTTACCCGGTGCAATTTTTTCCGTATTTTGTGCACAAGGGACGGGCGCAATAGCCGAGTGGTTAAAGAGTTGGACTTTCAATCTGAGGTCCCGGGTTCGAATCTCGGTAACAGCGCCTGGTGGGTAAAGGGTGGAGATTTTTACGATCTCCCTGGTCAACATATGTGCAGACATGCTAGTGCCTGAACCCCCTTCGTGTGTATATGCAAGCAGAAGATCAAACACGCACGTTAAAGATCCTGTAATCCATGTCAGCGTTCGGCGTGTTATGGAAACGAGAATATACCCAGCATGCACATCCCCGAAAACGGAGTATGGCTGCCTACATGGCGGGGTAGAAACGATCATACACGTAAAGGCCCACTCGTGTACTCGCGTATGAGTGAAGGTGGGGGTTGCAGCCCACTAACGAAGAAGGACACAGGGGACTTTAAAAAATACCAGTCCATTTAAGCTTAGAATACATGACAATGTGTATTATGAATGTGCAATCTGAAGATCAATGTGCGATGCGATATGCGCAATGTTAACGTTGACGTCTTTTAACATATTCATATTTACAATTACGATGTAAATAGTTATTGATTAGAAGGTCTTGCGAATATGTGAAATACTTTTATCTCGAAAACTTATATGTGTTTATTGCTCATGTTTAATCAATAGTAACAACAAATCAAATCAAATTATGGTGCTTAGAGCCTTGCAACACTAACAACAACAGCAACAACAACAAAAATAACAACATCAACAGTAGCAACAACAACAACAACAACAGTAGCAGCAGCAACAACAAGAGCAACAGTAGCAACAACAACGATGACGATGTACTAATTTTTCGCATACAAAGATGTTGTCCACTATCATAGAGGCAGACAATGAATTGTGAGTGAATGGCAAAGTAAAATTGTGAAAGAAGAGGAAAAAAACAGAAGTCGATCTAGAAAGTTAGTACATAAATAAATAGATTTAAAAAAAAAGAATAAGTAAATGAATGAATGAATAAATAGACAGATAAATAAATAAGTTGAAACTGAAAAAAAAGAAAAAAAACAACTCCCCACCCAGTTCCTCGTCAGTGGAGAGAGCGTACCCCCTGCCCAAGTGCCCGTCCACAAGACGCAGCAAGTCACGTGACCTGAGGTGCCCCAGCCCCAGCTCCTCAAGAGTGGTGTCCAAGAACTTGTAGAAATGGGCGGCATCCTCGGACACGCAGATACCGTGTACCCTGTGCGCCGGCAAAGACAACTGTATCGTATCACATTTTACCCCCGAAAACGGAATATGGCTGCCCACATGGTGGGGTAAAAACGGTCAAACGCGTAAAAGCCCATTCGTGGGAGTTGCAGCCCACGAAAGAAGAAGAATTACATTTCGTCACAACACAAGGAGGAAAGTGGCAGATTGGTCAAGACGCTAATCTGCCTATACATTAGTCCGTGAGGGTCTGGGTTCCAATCACCCGCTCTCGCCCTTTCTCCCAAGTTTGACTGGGGTATCGAATTGAGCGTCTAATCATTCGGATGAGACGATAAACCGAAGTCCCGTGTGCAGCACGCACTTGGCAACCAGAGTGTTGTCCTCTGGCAAAAAATATGTAGCAGAAATCCGCTCTGATACGTAAACAAATACACAATATGCATGCATTCAAGGCTTGACTAAGCCCATTGCATTATGCTGCCGGTCAGGCATATGCCTAGCAAATGTGGTGTAGCGTGTATGGATTTGTCCGAACGCAGTATCGCCTCCTTGAGAAATCGAAACTGAAACTTGTCTGTTTAACATTCGCGCTGCTCTCCCCATGGAGAACTGTCGTTACAGTGCAGCGTCACCAATATTTTTATCTGCCTGCAAGCGCAGTTGCTTTCCTATCAAAGTGAAATTTTCTCCACAGAATTTTCCAAGAACAACTTTTTTTGTGCATGCTGCACACGGGGCCTCGATTTATCGTCTCATCCGAATGAATAGCATCAAGACCCAACCATTCAAGGTCTAGTGGAGTGGGGGAAAATATATTAGAGAGTATGAAATTCGAACATTCGCGCTCAGATTCCCTCGTTTCCTAAGCAGAAGTGTAACCACCAGGCCACCACTCAACAATGTAAAAGTAATTGATATTGAAACTTTGGGCTAAGAGTGTTAATCTGTCACGGGCTCGTTGGAAGGTATAAGTTTACATGCATGCACTTGCGTGTCGATTAACACAGGCAAATATGTGCCTGCACATACACATACGCTAAAACGCACGCGAACACACACACACACACACACGCACACACACACACGCACACACACACACACACACACACACACGTACGCACACACACACACACACACACACACACACACACACAAGTCACGTGATGCGCCTCACACCGATCCAACAGTAGTCAAGTCGTGTGTTTCACACAGACTGAATATCATACGGTCATCATACTGTCATCAGTCTCAATGAAAGAAAAACTGAAAAGCAAGACAGTGATATCAGTGAAGCAGATATAACTACTGCCAGTGCCAGCCACTGTAGGAAAGGTGATTTCTGACCCCTACCTGAGATGACCACCTGTCAGGTCAATAGTAATGGTCAGTTCTGACCCCTACCTGAGATGTCCACCTGTCAGGTCAATAGTAATGGTCAGTTCTGACCCCTACCTGAGATGTCCACCTGTCAGGTCAATGGTAATGGTCAGTTCTGACCCCTACCTGAGATGACCACCTGTCAGGTCAATAGTAATGGTCAGCCCTGACCCCTACCTGAGATGACCACCTGTCAGGTCAATAGTAATGGTCAGCCCTGACCCCTACCTGAGATGTCCACCTGTCAGGTCAATGGTAATGGTCAGTTCTGACCCCTACCTGAGATGTCCACCTGTCAGGTCAATGGTAATGGTCAGTTCTGACCCCTACCTGAGATGTCCACCTGTCAGATCAATGGTAATGGTCAGTTCTGACCCCTACCTGAGATGTCCACCTGTCAGGTAATTGCCGACCGCCAACCCTGCCGCTGTTCCTCCACTTCCACAGGGAAACACCAAGTCATCAAACTGCTCCAACACCCCCTGTGTCACACACACACACACACACACACACACACACACACAAACATATATATATATATATATATATGTGTGTGTGTGTGTGTGTGTGTGTGTGTGTGTGTGTGTTTTAATGCACACATATATACATACATACATAGGTGTATATTCATAAAAAGACAGATAAGACATGAGGTAGTGTTTTAGAGATATCAAGCGAACGAGAAGAAGAAGAATTGTTTTAGAGATTATTGTGCGTCAGTTAGTGAACATAAACCTCAAAGCACCTCTCCACATCAACCCACTCCACAGTAAAGCTCAATGGGATGATGCATCGGAAACATTTCACTCCTTGGAAACTGGATTGAGGAGGTTGGCACAACGGTTAAGATGCTCATCTGCCAATACAGAGAGTCCGTGAGGGTCTGGGTTCAAATCCTCTCGCCCTTTCTGCCACGTTTGACTGGAAAATCAGACTGAGCGTTTGGTCATTCAGATGGTACAAAAAGAGTAATACAATACAGTACAATACAACACAATACAATACAATGGTGCAGTGGGTTATAGGCAGATGAATCAATGCTGATTTATTCTAATTCAGTCTTCATGCCTGGAACCTTCAGCACTGCGCCGAAGATCACATGAGCTGGAAATGAAGGGCCAACCATTCAAGAGACCATCGTGCGTGCGGGTAAATGTGGGCCTGAGGCAAGGCAAACTGCCCGAGGGTAAGCAATATCCGGTATTCAGGAACACAACAGCCTACCTGCGGGTCTACAAGTCCGAAGGCAATTTACCCTTGCTATCTGACAAGGTAAATATCTGAGAGGTAAATATGGCAAATCCTTTTTTTTTTTTTTTTTTTTTTTTTTTTTTTGCATTGGTTTTGTTCAGGGAAAACGCGTTTTGCAGATAGACTGTCTTAAATACGACCCCTGATAGTTTGGTCCTTGACAGTCCAAACTGACACTGGCAGACGTCATTATATTTCATATGAATTACATATGCAGCTGTGAACTGAGTGCACTGGCAGACGATAAATGACGGAATGCCCGAAATATGCAGATCATCGAAATTCGTTTATTCCAGAGAAATATTTGAATCCTATCTTCGTTATTTCATTTTTGCAATTAGCTGAAAAGCAGGGAGGACAATGTGTCAGAACGCGAAAGTGGCCCCTACATTTGACAAGTGGCTGATTCTAATCATTGCTTTGCCACTGAAGGTTTTATTATAATTATTATTATTATTATCATTAATTGTCACACTGTCGTGTGGTGCAAAGTAAAAGAGCATGTGCAGAATGGAATCATGGGGATTTTTAATCATAGACGATTGGTTAGGTGGCTGGGTGCACTTGGTTTGTCTTGAATACGAAGATACTTAACCTTCAAGGTAAACTGTACCCGTGGGTCCCTACCATGTCAAGGGTAACTTAATTTCTGGTAAAAAAAAATTTTCAGGCAAGTTACCTGTGACATGGAAGAGACTCGTGGGTACAATTTACCTGGAAGGTTAAGTTATATTCGTATTCAAGACACGTGCAGTGCACACTCACACAGCTAACCCATCCTCTGATTAAAAATCCCCATGATTCCATTTTGCGTGTACTCTGTGCTCTTTCACATCTCACTGCACCACAGGTCAGAGCATTGTCGAGAGAGTTAGCAAAATATGGGCTGTCCACAAAGCATGCATGTTTTCCCTGAACAAAAACAACGCCACAAAAGGTTCCATCATGTTTACCCCTGCCTTGTGGGCGATCGCACTTGGCAGGTAGTAAGGGCATATTTGTCTTTGGTTAGGAAGACCCGCTGGTGGACTAGAGTGTTCCTAAAATGCTGGATACTGCTTACCTTCGGGCACTTTATCTTGCCTTACGTAGATTTACCCCCAGGTACACATTTATCCACATGCATGATAGTCTCTTGAATACGGCCCCCTGTGCGGCACTTTTCACGAGGTAAGCAGACAAAAACTGTCCTGCGTGCACATCAACTGGCCGTATAAAATCATCAGATGTTTCAAGACAGCATGCCACTGGCGATGCTAGGCTTTTTGCTCCAATTTTAATCTGTGCAGCTTCCACCACAACCCACCTGGGTTATATTTCTGTTACTGATGTTGTCGCTGCTCCACTTGTGTGAGATGTAATGAAAGTGTGTGCATGCCCATGTCAATGCAAGCAGGAAAGAATACAAGTTTTGAGTAATGTGTTGCAGGAGGCGAAAAGCTGGTTAGTGTAGTTGCATGCATGGGAGATGATGTGCGTGATTCAAGATGAGTGTGACGTGTTTGCAGCGAGTTGAAGTATGATGGGTTGATCAAGCTGAGTTGTGATACACTTGAACTGGTATTTCGGCAGGGGCATTTCTGGTTGTGTAACCACTGGCCTGACCAGTGCCCTCAGCTAAAATCAGAGATTAACATAATCTTACAGCTGGGCCAAAAGCGAGGTGTGAGCTGTATGATCAACGGTTTCTCCTCTGCACTGGGAATTCATTTACGATGACTCTCAAACTACTTCTTCTTGGTGCTGCTGCCATGGTGGCCTTTGGGAACCATTCCCAACTCCGACTGACCGAAAAACTTCTTGGCCGAGAGAGTGGGGGGATGTATCTTGAGCAAGACACTCTCTGGTGCTGCTGCCATGGTGGCCTTTGGGAACCATTCCCAACTCCGACTGACCGAAAAACTTCTTGGCCGAGAGAGTGGGGGGATGTATCTTGAGCAAGACACTCTCTGCCATAATAATAATAATGATTAAAAAAAAAAACTAAAAAAAATAAAACGACTGACAATCATACATGTACATGCTTTCTTTCTTTCCTACCTGGCGGGTGAGTTCCTCAAAGACGGTGACATAGCCAAACAGCCCAGTCTTGTTGCTGCCTCCCACGGGAATGAGGTAGCTTGGTTCCCCGCTGGTGGACCTGAATGAATGGGAGACCATTGACAATGTGACACTGACAGGGGGGAGGTGAGGGAGCATACACACACACACACTCTCTCTCTCTCTCTCACATACGCACACGCACACTCACACACACGCGCACACACACACACCACACACACCCACAAACTCGCACACACAGATACACACACACACACACACACACACAACACACACACACACACAGAGCCACACAACACTATATCCATCACATATCCCTCCCCCACAGACCCCACCCCACCCCCCTCGCCCCCAAACACCCTCACCCCCACACCACACCCACACACATACTGGATATTCTGAGCCAGCTGCTGCGTGGCTTGCAGCGCGTCCTCGTTGGAAGCACCGTTCATGAGGTAGATGTGCGCTGCACACAGGCGGTCCAACAGCACGTTGCCCTCACAACCCGCTTCCTTCTTGTCCTGTAGAAATGTTTGTATGGTTGGTTGGTTGGGTGGTTGGTTGGGTGGTTATTTATTTATTTATTTATTTATTTATTTGTTCATTTATCTATTTGTGTGTTTAATCATTTGTTTATTTACTCACTTATTCATGTATTCATTTATTTTATTTATTCTTTCATCTATGTATCCATCCATCCATCCATCTATCTATCTATCTATCTATCTATCTGTCTATCTATCTATCTATCTATCTGTCTGTCTGTCAGTTTTTATTTGTTTGTTTATTCATCTATTTATTCTTTTATGTATTCGTTTCTATCTATCTATCTTTCTGTCTGTCTGTCTGTCTATCTATCTGTCTATTTATCCATCCATGTTTATTTAGTTATCTGTTTAGTTAGTTATTCTGTTATTTGTTTATTTGAATGTTTGTTTTTGGTTCAACAATACGTTGCTCCCACAACCCACTCCCGCTGTGTGTGGCTGGAAATCGTACATTCATTCATTCATTCATTCATTCTTTTGTTCATTTATTCATCCATCCATTCATGCATCAATTAATCTATCAATTGATTTATTTTAAACTTATCTGTGTCCATCTGTCTATCTATCTGTCTATATCTATCACACACACACACACACACACACACACACACACACACACCGTGATATCACCAAGCAGAAAGAGATGGGGTGTCAAGCCCAGCTGTCTGGCACACAGGGCGACAGATCGACAGTGATTGGACTGCAGCCCACCCCACGTGATCACGTGACGGCATCCTTGGCCAATGGCGTCGGCCAGTAGAAATTCAAGTTTTCTCACCTGGAGTAACACACGTCGCGGTTTTTCAAGGAGAAATTTCTGTATGCGAAAAGAAAAAAAAAAAAAGAAAAGAAGAAAAGGGTGGTGATGTCGGTGATGAGCGTGACTGGAAGGGACTCTCTTTAATGATGTAGTGGTCATGAACAAGTTTTGTTGTTGTTGTTGTTGTTGTTGTTTTATATCTATGATAGCAATTATTTCCATAGTATGTATGATAGTCAGTCGTGTCCGACTGTGACCACCAAAACAGCAGAAGAGGCAACTGCTGTCCTATCTGGGCTGGAATTTGATCATAGTGGAGAGTGCCTTGCCCAAGTTACACCCCCACTGTCTAGGCCAAGAGGGTTTTAGGACAGTCGGCGTTGGAACGGTTCCCAAAAGCCAAACTAGCCCCCAAGGCTGCAGCACTAAGAGCCAGTGCAATTTTGCTTCCTAGTTTGAGAGTCATAGTCATTCATAAAAGACTAAGCTGTAAATAACTTCCCATTGTAGTGGAGAAACCATTGATTATATACAGCTCTCAATCTGTTGATTGATTATATATAGCTCTCAATCTGTTGTTGGCCCAACTAAAAGCTCATGTCAATCTGTGATATACGCCGAGCCTTAGGCACAATAGAATATAACAGCAGAAACAAGCTAACTGAAGAAGGCTTACAGAACTAATGTCAGCAGTGGTCACTGTGACGAAGCAGCAAGGTAAAGGAGGCTTACAGAAAACATAGTGTCAGCATCGGTCACTGTGACAAAGCAGCAAAGTAAAGGCTTACAGAAAACATAGTGT
The DNA here is from genome assembly GCF_041734735.1 of Babylonia areolata. NCBI lineage: Eukaryota > Metazoa > Mollusca > Gastropoda > Neogastropoda > Buccinidae > Babylonia > Babylonia areolata. Next base: position 12,772,830 of record NC_134905.1, on the reverse strand, counting down.
CAGCATCGGTCACTGTGACAAAGCAGCAAAGTAAAGGCTTACAAAAAACATAGTGTCAGCATCGGTCACTGTGACAAAGCAGCAAAGTAAAGGCTTACAAAAAACATAGTGTCAGCATCGGTCACTGTGACAAAGCAGCAAAGTAAAGACTTACAAAAAACATAGTGTCAGCAGCGGATAGAAACAAAAACAGAGAAGTAAAGGCTTACAGAAACAGTCAGCTCGGTCACAACGGGAAAAAAAGCACAGTAAAGAAGGCTCTCTCTCTCTCTCTCTCCCTCCGTCCACCCTCTCTCTCTTTCTCCAAACACCGACTGCCATGTTCGCGCGCTCTCTCTCCCTCCCTCCCTCTCTCTCTCTCTCTACCTCCACCCTCTCTCTCTCTCTTTCTCCAACACCCACTGCTATGTTCGCACTCTCTCTCCTTCACCCTCCCTCCCTCCCTCCCTCTCTGTCTGTCTGTCTCCCCACATCTCTCTCTCTCTCTCTTCCTCTCTCTCTCTGACCTCTGACCTTGTTACCCGACAAAGCACAGCCAGTGAGGTCATCCCGTTTCACACTGACACTGAAGTCTTCAGGTACCCCGGGTACTTTCCATGGGTGGATAGGGGTGTTGGCCATGGCCAGCTGGAAACACACACACGCGCGCGCGCACACACACACACACACGAATATGACATCGATCACCCGTGACATTGTTGTCAAGAGACAAGCCATACCCTAACAATTACTGTGAGCAGAAACACCAATGCACGCATGCACCCATGCAATCGTGTATGCACGCGCGCGCGCGCGCGCGCGCACATACACACACACACACACACACACACACACACATACTCATCTGATATCATATTATATGAAAAAGACATTAAATCAAAATGCCACTTCTACTGCTACTACTACTGTTACTGCTGCTATTACAGCACACACACACACACACACACACACACACACACATAATTTTTTTTTTTTTTCTTAAACTACATTTAATGAAAAGATGTAAAACTTAAACACGAACACACACACACACACACACATTTTTTTTTTTTTTTTCTTAAACTACATTTAATGAAAAGATGTAAAACTTAAACACGAACACACACACACACACACACACACACACACACACACACACACGCACACACACACCTGTATCTTCCTCTTTGGAACATAACTGAGTTTGGCAGCCCATTCAGGTGGCTGGTATGTCTCCGTCTGTCCAAACATTCCGCACCGAACACAACCAGTTGACTGTCGAATTCAAACTGAACACTGAACACTGGCCACAGATGCTGATTTCTCTCTGTAACACACTGCGATATATCCACGGCTCACGCTGTTTTTAAGAAAGTACACTGTCGAGCATCCACACTTCAAAGGTTCAGTTTCAGATTCTCCAAGAGGCGACACTGCATTGGGCCTGGGACAAATCAATTCATACGCTGCCCCACATCAGCCAGGCAGGTACCTGACCAGCAGCATAACCCAACGCGTTTAGTCAGGCCTTGACTGCATGCATATAAATATTCATGTACCTATCAGAGTGGATTTCACCGGGAACAGAAAACAGAACATAGCGTGCTGCGCGCGTAACGTGAAACTGACGACCACGATACGTGCGCGTCTCTAGTCCCGTTAGTCGAGGCTGTCGTGATAAGTAGAGTTGAGTTGGTCGGGTTGGCATTGGCGTCGTGAAGTGGGACTGTGCCTTTTATCTGATCGTTATTTAGGTCAGGTCACGGCCACAGCAAGAACAATGTAATTTTTGTTGGTCGTAGCAAGAATGTGCAATTGATTAGACGTGTGGGGAAAAAAAAAATATATATATAATATTGTCACACACACACACACACACACACACACACACAGATATATACATGTGATAAAAACGACATCGTCAAAAAATCATTTTGAATTCCAAAGAACGCATGGCAGTTATGAAAAACATTTCTTTTCAAAGAAACTCATCACACACACACGCGCGCGCGCGCGCACGGACGCACACACGCATACCTACATGTGCACACACACACGCACACACACACACACACACACATTATGCATTCACACACCCACACACGCACGGGCGCGCGCACACACACACACACACACATGGCGAACGCGCGCGCGCACACGCACTCACTCACACACACACACACACATATAGATATATACATGTGATAAAAACGACATCGTCAAAAAATCATTTTGAATTCCAAAGAATGCATGGCAGTTATGAAACACATTTCTTTACAAAGAAACTCACACACACACACACACACGCGCGCGCGCGCGCGCGCGTGCGCGCACGAACGCACACACGCATACCTACACGTTGTGCGTGCACACACACACACACATTATGCATTCACACACGCACACGCGCACACACACACACACACATGGCTAACGCACGCGCGCGCACACGCACTCACACACACACACACACCTATGCAATACATTGGCAGGGAGAGATACTGATAAATAACCAAACAAAGCTACATGTCATTAAATCACGTGGCTACTAGAGCGCACGTCGAATACAATTACAGAGACAAAAGTAAACAACCCTGAAAAGTATACGACATACATAATCCGCAACAATCTTCATCCGTGAACACAACAGAAGGCACGGCGAAACCAAACTGCATGCAGGAAAAAAATACGTTCCTGTGCAGGTTTGCAATTAACTCTGGCATGGAGCAAAACGGTCGTGTCACAGAATCTGGCGGTGATAATGTTGCTGCTTTTTGCGGTGCAGAATGTCACCCAGGTGTATAGTCTCAAACTAGCCCCACACCCCCTTTTGAATTTTACCCCGGGGTCATTTTGGACAAGTCTCGAATGATTCCCCGGTGTCATTTGGGGCTAGTCTCGATCGGCCCGCCTTCCGTGGTTAGAAAATACCCCCCATCATCCATCCCCAACCCATCCACCCCTTTTAAATGTTTCGTCAAGCTAAATGGAAAGTTGTCTTCGTTCGTCCTTCGGATAATCATATCTATCCATCTGTCTTTGGTAATAGTTGAGTTGAAAAAAAAATGAAAAAAAGGGGTTGGGGGGATGCGGGAGGGTGAAGGGATGGGGGTGGGGGTGTAACAAGAGGCAAAGCCCTCATGACTCACTTGGGCTTTGCGCTTTATCCAGTAAAGGAATCATGGGGAGAAACCAGAAAGAGATCGAATTCGTTAAAAAATGGTCTATATCAAATATGATTTGTGTGTGTATATATATATATGAAATAAGCTTGGGAGAAAAAACGAAGAAAAAATGGCATGCAAGCAGGATCGAACCCATGCATGTTCAGTTTTGAAGCAAGCAGACAAATCCCCACTGCTGTGACGCATCTGACATCATTTTACTGAATCTAATACTGAAGGCAATGTTGACATTTTCTTCTTGTGGGATAAATAGATGTGATTGTATTGGACGTAGTAGCTACCTTTAAATCATGTTGTTTTTTTGTGTTTTATTTATTATCTCAATTATGTTTTTATTTCGGTAGTAAAGGAGACGTTGCCATCACTTCATAGCACATGGCAACACCTGGGGCCATATTCAAGACACCATCGTGCCTGCGGGTAATCTGCCTGAGACAAGGCAAACTGCTTGAGGGTTAGCATATCCAGTAGTCAGGAACACAATAACCTACCTGTGGTTCTACAAACCCTGAGGGCAACTTAGCCTCACTATCTGCCAAGGGTGACAGCCCACAAAGCTGAGGTAAATATGGCTATTCCTTTGTTGCGGTGGTTATTTTTTAAGGGAAAACAAGTGTTCCGCGGAGAGACCATGTCTTGAATACGGCCTCTAATTTTATCCTTTGTTCGCTTGGCAATCAAAATTGACGTATTGAAACTGGCAGACGTCATTATATTCCACATGAATTACGTTTGTTGCGGTGAAGTGAGTGCACTTGCAGACGATAGACTTGGAATGCCCGAAGTGTGCAGATCATCGAAATTTGTTAATTCCAGAGGAATATTTTGAATCCGAACTCAATTGTTTTAGTTCATTTTTGCAATTAGCTGTAAAGCTGGGGGGACGATGTACCCAACTGTGAAAGTGGCCCATAGATTTGACAAGTTGCTGACTCTAATCAATGCTTCGCCACTGAAGCGTTTCCTTTTTTGACTCACTTGTGTAAACAAAGTTAGTCTATGTTTTAACCCCGTGTTCGGTTGTCTGTGTGTGTGTGTCTGTCTGTCTGTCTGTCCGTGTGTCCGTGGAAAACTTTAACATTGACATTTTCTCTGCAAATACTTTGTCAGTTGACACCAAAGTAGGCATAAAAATAGGAAAAATTCAGTTCTTTCCAATCATCTTGTTTGAAACAATATTGCACCTCTGGGATGGGCACACACACACACACACACACACACAAAGCCAAATTATATGCAAACTGCATTTACTGTTATATATATATATATATATATATATATATATATATATATATATATATTTATTCTCTAAACTTGGCACTTTGATCCGATATTCGACACAACAACAAGAGCAGTCATTATTATCATTTTTTGTTCAAACAGGAACTTCTTTTGCTAAGCATGGAAGTTTTATTTATTTTGCAAACGTTTTGGTGCAGATAGTAAAAAAGGGAAATTAATCTGTAATTAATGCTAGGGGACTAAATTTGCTTTAAACTGATCTTTCTCATCTTAAACATTACATTTTGAAATTATACTCAATGCAGAAAGAGCTTGTGTGTTTTACTCTCAGTGTACAGGGATTTCACTATGTTCATTCGCCCAAGTGGTCTTTTTCGGAAAATACTCAAATCAATACGATGAGAGGACTTTATAGATCTATTGGCTGAGCCCTGAAGGTCATGGGCAAAAATCAATTGGGTACACATATTTATACACATTCAAAGCGCGTGCTCATATTCTTCGCGAACGCGAACGACGCCATTTTGTTTCAAGTTGTTGACCTGCCCGTTCAATCCTATATTCAATGGACAATACACTATAACATGTGATGGAAAGTAGGAGGAGACCTTTAAATATTTATTCAGAGAAAGAATTGTGAACGCTTATCACTTACTGGATTATGCCCCAAACTGCCATAAAAATATCCACAGAATCAGTCAGAATTCACAGTTAAAAATTGTAAACCATGCGAGTTAATACCGTTGAATTGATGAAACAAAAACATTTCCAGTCTTGACTTTTCTCAAAATGAAGTCCTTTTCACTTCATACGACGTTTAGAAGTACTTGTACTTGGCTCTACATGTTATTAGTTTAACAAAATACTAAATTTTCATATCAACTTTAAAACTATAAAACTAGAATGAACATAAAAGAGAAATTTAATCCACCGTGTCGCACTACATTCCCGGCGGGTGTAACTAAACTTGTACATCTATCTAGATCTAGAGAAAACGGCTAAATGTTGCAGTGTGATTGCGACGATAGCCACGTCTCTTTTACCGCGGACTTAAAAATAATTTTTTATTACCCTTAAAGATTTTTTGAATGCCCAAGATACGCCAGAATAATATGATTTCGACAGCTTTCTCACTACGAATACCGCAATTGATTTATCGCCCTTTAAAAAAATATGTTCAAATATTAAATTTTAGAACGTCAGCCAAGGACCCACGATAATGTAATGGGTAAGACAGTTTCTTCTCACCCGAACACGCGGAGTTCGAATCTGGTTAGGACTTCTTCTTTTTTTATATTTTAATCCGAAGCTTTATAATAAGAAATACAGAACACATTTTAACGATTAGATTTTTTTTTAAGTGTATCACAAATGAGTCTTGAAGGCCTTGCCTCTCTTGTTTCTTTTTCTTTTCTTTTTTTTAAAACACTGTGGTGGGGTGCGAAGTAAAAGAGCATGCGCAGAAGGGAATCCCCGGGATTTTTTTTTATTTTTTGTTTATTTATTTGTTTTAAAGACCACGGGTTAGCTGCCTGAGTGCACTTTGTGTGCCTGGATACGAAGGCAACCTAACCTTCAAGGCAAACTGTAACCGCGGGTCCCTGCCCTGTCAAGGGTAACTTGCCTTCAGGCAAAATGATTTTTGTCTTGAATACGGCCCCTGGTAGATCTCTAGATCTGCACCAACCAGTCCACAGAGGTCTGCTGAAGACACGATCACTTCAATTTTTTTTATGTTCATTCCAGTCAGTTCAGTCTCCACTTTAGGATATTGATATGCAGTAAATACGTCGTTGGTTTAGCTGGTTTCACTGTATGTGTTCTGTCCAGAATTTGGATTTCTTTCCTTTAAATTGTGAAGGAGAAAAACGAGGTCATGTCTTCTCACCAAACACAACCTATCTTCCAGCAAGTCAGTTGTATTGGCTGAAAGTATTTCCAGAGAAAATGGCTATGTTAAAGTTTACCACACACACACACACACACACACACACAACCGAACAGAGACTCACTTTGTTTACACAAGTGTCAAAAAACATACACTTACTTTGTTTACACAAGTGAGTCAATAAAATAGAATATCAATGACATTTTTTTTTAAAGATTTGAAAGAATGACTATAGAATAATTATAATAATAAATATATACATGTGTGTGTGTGTGTGTGTGTGTGTGTGTGTGTGTGTGTCGCAGCACGCAAAAACCCGGCTAAAGTCGCAATTTATCACTTTTTACTTTTGTATACTTTCTAAAAGTTTAAAAATCAAAGTTTAAGATAGAAAAAAAACAGAATGGATCTATCTGTCATAGTTTTTCTGCTATGATTTTTTTTAAAAGTTGGTGTGCCCAGGAGTATGGAGAAATCGGCTCTTGAAAAGAACACATATTTGTATGCCTGTGACTTAAAAAGCAAGAATTATCCTGAATGTTTATGTGGTGTCAAAAGATTCAGAACTGAATATACTTTTAATTTCCATATGAAAAAGGAAAATTCGTATTTTCTGTCTGTGCTACTCAAAAGAAGACAAATATTGCAAGTTGGGGAGTGACGTTATGCAACACACTACAGATTATTCAGCCACACATTTGTCTGCCTGTAGCTTCAAAACAAGAATTTTCCTGAACATACATATGGTGTCAGACGAATTAAAATTAAGTGAATTTTAGATTTCGATATTTCAAAGGCACAGGAAAATTCGTATTTTCGCTCTGTACTCAAATAAAGACAAGAATGGCAAGTGGAGGAGTGATGTCATGCAATACAGATTGTTCAACCATAAGAGAGCCGACGGCGACAGTGAATGTTCAAATATTTCACGCCCATAAGCTGATGCATGAATCTTTGGAACTTCGGCTTAGATCCAGATCAATTTAGCGTTTATTAACTGCAGTTATGATTTGTATTGCCACATATTCAGCCGACGTGAAATCAGCCTGGAACATAGACTCAATGATTAGTCTCTATGGACTGGTATGGCAAATCCACTGATTGTTACAACTGAAGTGAGAATCACGTCGTTTGTACGCAGCATTACCAACAGCCCCAGCGTCTTGACAAGGATGGAGATCGTGTGTGAAAGTGGTTGAGGGAGTGAGAGTGCGTGCGTGCGTGCGCGCGCTCATGTACATATGTGTGCGCGTTTGTGTGTTTTGTGCAAGCTCGCATGTTTACGTGTGCGTATGTGCGCGTGTGTGCCCTTGTGTATGTGTGTGTGTGTGCCCACGTGTACATGTGCAGCTTATGAATGTCTGTGTGTATAATATGTTTGTGTATGTGAGTGATGGTAAAGTGTGTGTGTGTTCTCGCGCGCACGTGTTTTCCCTGTAAGTGTAAAAAAAACATGGTGACTGTGTGTGCATGAATACATGCGCGCTTGCGCACACACACACACACACACACACATATGGCAGTGGGCAAATCCGCACGCTCCCGAACACAAGAAAATCTTGTATTGTTCGGAGTGGAAATGCGCGTTTGATCCGCCAATTACAAATTGTTGAAAGAAATGGGCTTGCCCGGAGTGACTGCCGAAAATATTTCACCAGAATTTGCATTTGGGCATTTTTTTCAACGTTGGTAGAGCCGGAAAGTCGCGACAAGAAGTTTGAAACTTTGACAGATCTGAATAATGATTTTAAAACAATGAAATAAAGATGGATGTGGGGTGTTGAAGAAAGGATCGTTTCGTTTGCAGCATACAACATGGTTTCGAAAAACACTAGTATCAGATGGTGATAAAATATTCGACATGTATCAGATTCATATCAGTACTGTTAACTGCCCCCCTCCCTTCCCTTTGTCACTTTTGATTTTGTTTTGTCTTTTGTTCAGCAGGAATCGCGCATAAATACTGGCTTTGCTTGTTGACAGAAGCAAAAGATAAGCATGGAACACCTGAAGTGTTAGCAAACTACTAATGCTGTCCTGGTGATGATGGATAACCAGTCTGAGTCCCTGAGTACATCGTTGGGCAGCTTGTTGCCCTGTTGTTTGATTGTCTGAGCAATATGTGTGTCGTCAGCATGGTCAGCCAGCCTCTCCTCGCTAAAGAAAAGAACATATTGGAAAATACTACACCCACATCAGCAGCTCTTGAACAGCACACACTTAGAGCAGTTTATCCGAGAGAGTGCTTACGTCTAGAGGTAGAGCGGCGGGGATTGCAAAAAGGAGAGGGGCATATCGACCTTTGTGGACCATTTAACAAAAGCTCAAGACACTTGATGTGAACTGATTCACTGCTCCTGCACAGTGGTGTGCAGAGAAAGGTTCAAATGCTGCAAGACCAGCTTAAAGTGCACATCACTGTGTTCATATGGCAGGGATTGTCACAAAGACTAAACATTGCACAGTTGGAAAGAGACAACCCAAGGGAAGGGTTTTTCAGTAACTCCGTGATACCTGCCTGATGTTTTAATTTTTCAGTCAAGCTGAAACTATCAAAATTGTTTATTTGGCTTTATAGAGTGCACATTATGTACTTTGTGACTCTTGTAACCACACATCCGATGACATGCATGTGGGATTTTCATTTCAAGAAACCGTCCCCTACCCCTACCCCCCAAATCTCATCATCCCTCCTTTTCCATTGCCCTTGGATGTCTCGTGAGAGTGATGACTGAATTAACGCCAAACAACCCCACCTTAACACTTGTTCAGAGCCACAAGTCTCTGCTACAGATCTCCTTTACAATTTTTATGATATGGCCTGGTGTCCTATAGGCAGATGCAAGCATGCATGGCCTGGTGTCCTATAGGCAGATGCAAGCATGCATGGCCTGGTGTCCTATAGGCAGATGCAAGCATGCAGCAACCGGTCTGGTGCTGTGATTGGAATGGACTGGTCACTTTTGTAACTTTTGTTATGATATTGTGCTAGCCAGTCACATATCTGATCATTTAAGTGTGTTATTGGATCAGTCGTTTACAGTCAAAGTCAGTTACTAGAGCACAATCTGGAAGAACAGGACCTTGGCTGATAGGTAAAAGCAGATTTACAAGTTTTTTTTATACTTATGAGGACTGTGTTAAACATTCATTTTTTGTGCTTTTTAGTACCATAGCAAATATGATTTGAAACGAGAACGGTCTTATTATATTTCCCATATTATAAAATATCTGTTTCGGTAGTTACAATAGCATGATTATACGCAGTTACCACGACCTAATAAAATATGTTGTTGTTGTTCAAGCATTAGAGATAATCTTCCAGGCCTAATTATGGATTTGCTGGTCAAGGCCATCACATCTTGCTGTGACCTAATTACAGATTTAATTAATCTCCTGACGTGCAGCTGTTAGACTTTAAGCAAAACAAATTCAGTTAGATTCCAGGTAATCGGTGTTTATGAATTTAGCTAATACAGATCTAGTGTAGCACAGTATCTATGTGAATGGTCACAGGTAGTGCGATAAACAAACACACTATTTAGAACTATAGTCACCGTAATGTAGTCAGTGCGTGTAATGATCTAATTTCAAGACTAAATCTAGGCATTTGAAGAAAGTGTTGGTAGATCTATGTGCCTCAAAATGTTCAGACAGCATCACAGTACATGCGTGAATACATATTTCCAACCAGTTGTCTCTGGCTACAAATTTTATGTCTGTCTTCAAAACATTTTAAGTTAAAGGGTTTGCCGGTCACGGTTATCTGGTTTTACTATGACCAAATTACATGTTTAGCGCTAAATCTATTAAAGAAAGTGTTTGAAACGAATAATATACATAATACAACAACACACTGATTGTTTGAAAATCAAAAGTGATGCTCAAAGGAAAGACAGCATTTAGATCTGCAGTTACAGTGCGTGAAGTGTAACCTAATTTCATAGCTATTTGTTGTCAAATGAGGAAAGTGTCAAGATGCCTATTGCCTGTATATGTTCAGATAGAGTCACAGTTCATGTGTGCAACAGGTCATGGTTTCACTTCACAACCTAACTGTTGGGATTCGTTGAAAATTGCTGCGAGTCGCTCAGCAGATGGTATTTTCGAAGACGCCATTTTTGTTCACTTCACGTTGCGTCGATTTTATTAACACATAGGTCCTTCGATGAATTTTCGTGAGTCACACACACCACAGAATGAAACAACATCAAGTAGAACATTCCACAGAAAGCTTGAGCTTTCAATATATATATATATATATATATATATAATAAAATAAATCTTTTCGAACTTTGAGTCGGAAACTTGGCTAAATTCGAAGAATCGATGGGACCCGGCTATAGTCGCAACTTACGGAGGATAGCCAGTAACACCGTTGAAAACCGATTACATTCATACGCTGTATGATTCAGAAGGTCTAGGGGAGACGATTAATGCCTACTCACTGCTTATTTCCGTTTATGACTTCGCAGACCGGAGTTTCCCCGTCTTCGTTGCCTTCAGCATGCAACTGAAATAGGGCAAAAGAGTGCAGTACTTTTCTGCATGGTTTTGACATGGCCATAGCATTGCGGTGCATGGTGTCTCGCAGCGTTTCCCATCTTTCTGTGGCAGAGTCTCTGGGCTGCAATGCATCGAATTCTCTCTCAAAGGCCTCTGCGGACTGTTCTACAAGGTCTGGCTGAGACATCTTGCTGACGTCAATGCGAGAGTTCCCTTGTTTCTTTGAACAGTGGAACTTCTTTGGTTGCAGTCTGATCTTGCAGCATACCAGAGTTGTCCGTGTTGCAGTCTGGGCTGTGGTGAGAGCGAGTGTGGAGAAGGTTTTTTTTGTTTGTTTGTTGTTGTTTTTTATGGCAGCTCGTCTTACTAGGATCAGATCCAGTTGGTGCCAATGTTTTGAGCGCAGGTGCCTCTAGCAGACTTTGTGTTGGGTCTTCGTCCTGAAGAAGGAGTTGGCGATGCACAGTTCATGGCAGGCACAAAACTCAAGTAGTCGCTGTCCGTTCTCATTCATTTTCCCCACTCCAAAGGAACCGAGACAGGAGGGCCACGAATCGTTGTCTGCACCCACTCTGGCAATGAAGTCGCCCAGAAGATCAAGTTGTTATGTCATGGGGATGTTCCTTATGGTTGATGCGAGATTTTCGTAGAACTCATCCTTGGCGTCTGGAGAGGCGGACAGAGTTGGAGCATATGCGGTGACGAGAGTGACAAAGCCTTCGGAGGTGTTGAGGCGGAGAGTCAGGAGTCGTTCTGAACCGCCGCTGCCTGGTTCGATCATGTTCAGTAGGCTGTTCCTGACTGCAAAGCCTACTCCGTACTCTCTTGGGGCATCAGAGCTCTTTCCTTGACAGAAGAAGGTGTAATCCCTCTATTTTAGTGTTTTTGAGTCAGCCAGCCGTGTTTCCTGCAGAGTGGCAATGTCCACATTTAGTCTCTTCAGCTCGTTGTTTATGACGGCCGTCTTTCTGGCGAAGCTGATGTCTTGCAGATCTTGGGAGAGCCCAGGCATCATTGTCCGGACATTCCAACAGGCCAGTTTCATTGTTGATCCGTGTCTTGAAGTTTTCTTTTTGCCTGGTGCGGAAATTAACGACCTGCTTGTCGGATATTCTCCCAATCTTCATACACCCATAGAAGAAGGCAGGTCGTGACGGGACAGCACCTAACTGGCTGGGGGCTGCCCAGCTTGGGCGGGCGGCAGCTGTCCAGTGGGACGCGAGGGTCCCTCCCACCGTCAAAAGCAACCCCTGGGGTCGGCTCTACACCAATTGAGCGCCAACTTATAACCGGTAACTGTTGCTTCACGTGTTGTTCCGACGCTAGTGCTAGTAGTGAAGCTGGAGTGTCCTCTCCAGGTTGTAGGTGCAAGATGTTTGTGGATGAATAAACGGATATAAGTCTGGGCAGTGTAATATGGAAGACAGGCAGTTGCCCATGCAGCATGTCACCCCCCCCCCCCCCCCCCCTCTCCACCTCGCTGACAGATCCAAAGGAAAAGCAAGGCTGTTACGTTTTGGTGCCAACGCGGCTACAGGAGCTGCCGGAAAGTGACTAAGTTTGCCATCCAACCGCCTTAGGGGCCCCGCACCAGATTTTCTGTCAGGGCTTACTCCCTTAGCTAGGTGGCCCGAGATAGCTCTCCAGAGCTGGCGCACTTTGATGGGTCATTTATTTCCACCAGGGTGTCTAGCCACCTTCTTCACCATCCTCCTGAGAGGACTGGTGGGGGTGCTGGTTTAGTCGCCAGCAATTCGACCCTGTCACAGGTAGCACTGGGATCCAGGTTACCAGTAGCAGATATATCTATCTGACCTGACACTAAAAATGACTCCCAGTATTGAGGCCAGGCGCGCTGCACTCACCGAGTACAAACGCACCCAGTGAGAAGAACCTGCAAATCCTCAGTGCCGCCAGGAGTAAGGTTAAGCTTAACGCCAGGCGATGTGCAAATGAGTACTGGACAGAGCTCAGTGAAGAGATACAGAATGCTGCTGAAAGAGGCAACATCCAAGGGATGTATGATGGTATCAAGAAGGCACTGGGACCAACCCAGAGCAAGACTGCCCCCCTCAAATCCTTCACTGGGGAAGTAATCAACGATCCTAGCCAGCAGATGGAGAGATGGGCGGAACACTTCTCCGACTTCTACTCCACAGAAAACATGGTATCCAACTCAGCCCTCGATGCCATCAAGTGCATGCCGGTCATGGAAGAACTTGACGCAGAGCCAACTGAGGATGAACTCAGCAAGGCCATTAACAGCCTGACATCAGGCAAGGCACCTGACAGCAACAAATTCCCCCAGACCTCATTAAACACTGCAAGACTACTCTTCTGCATCCTCTGCACACAGTCCTCTGACAGTGCTGGAATGAGGGAGCTGTACCACAGGACATGAGGGACGCCAAGATCATCACCCTGTACAAAAACAAGGGTGAAAGGAGTGACTGCAACAACTACAGAGGCATCTCGCTACTCAGCTTTGTAGGCAAAGTCTACGCTCGGGTCCTTCTAATCAGCCTGCAGAAACTGGCCGAACCCGTTTACCCGGAATCACAATGCGGTTTCCGAGCAGAGAGATCCACGGTAGACATGATATTCTCCCTTCACCAAATCCAGGAGAAGTGCAGGGAGCAGAGGATACCCCTGTACGTCGCATTCATTGACCTCACCAAGGCCTTTGACCTAGTCAGCAGAGACGGCTTTTTCAGGGCTCTTCGAAAGATTGGCTGCCCCCCCCCCCCCCCCCCCCCCAAACTGCACAGCCTGATTGAGTCCTTCCACTCCAACGTGAAAGGGACAGTGCAGTACCTGCGGACCAGATCAGATGGCAGGCTCTTCAATCTCGCCTGCCTCAGAGCAAGGACAAAAGTACGTGAAGCCCTCATCAGAGACATGCTCTTTGGCGATGATGCCGCAGTGACTTGCAGTCACTAATGGACCACTTCTCCCTGGCCTGCAAAGATTTCAGTCTGACCATCAGTCTCAAGAATACAAACGTCCTAGGCCAAGACACGCGATCTCCACCAGTCATCACCATTGATGACTACGAGCTTAAAGTCATCCATCAATTCACTTACCTTGGGTCCACCATCACCGACAACCTCTCCCTTGACGCCGAGATCGATAAGAGGATCGGGAAGGCAGCCACAACGCTAGCCTGCCTCACACAAAGAGTGTGGACAAATCCCAAGCTGACCACGAAGACAAAAATGGCTGTATACAACGCCTACGTCCTCAGCACCTTGCTGTATGGCAGTGAGGCGTGGACCACACATGCTCGTCAGGAGAAAAGGCTCAATACCTTCCACCTGAGAAGCCTACGGCGCATTCTCGGCATCTCCTGGCAAGACAAGGTGACAAACACCAAAGTCCTGACTCGCGCTGGCCTCCCGACCATGTACACCATGCTGAGAGCGTCAGCTGCGCTGGCTGGACCACGTTCGCAGCATGGAAGATGGTCACATCCCAAAAGACATTCTTTATGGAGAGCTCGCCACGGGGCAGAGATGCATCGGCCGCCCACAGCTGAGATACAAAGACGTTTGCAAACGTGACATGAAGGTGCTTGAGATCAACACTGAGTCCTGGGAGGACCTTGCAGATGACCGCAACAGATGGAGAAGCACTCTCAAAAATCAGCTACGGATTGGTGAGGACAAACTGTCAGCTGCTGCAGCAGAAAAGCGAGCTGGCAGAAACGGGACGGCTGCCAACAGACCAGCATCAGCTTACACATGTGATCGCTGCGACAGAGACTGTCTCTCTCGCATCAGAGACTGTCTCTCTTGCATCGGTCTCAACAGTCACAGGCGACGCTGCTTGGTCCAAGCAGACAGCTCAATTAGACATTAGGTTGGATATACTCTATCCATGGTCAGCCATGACCGAAGGAGGCCTACTACTGTATTCATTTTTTAATATTTGTTTCTTCTTATTTTATTGTTATTCTATTTCATTACTTTTTTTTTTTTTTAATAACTATTACCAAAGACAGACAGATAGATAGATAGACTGATAGATAGATAGATACGATTATTACTTCACTATGTTGACAACTCTTCTGGGACAGCATTGATGTTGACGTCAAACGTAGGTAATGACGTACTTTATAGATAATACGTCACAGTCTAGACGCTGTCCTGACAAGAAACCACACAATGCACGACAAGAGTCCAGGAACGGACGGAATGACGGTAAAGTTTTTAATTTTTGACTCACTTGAGTAAACAAAGTTAGTCCATGTTTTAACCCGGTGTTCGGTTGTCTGTGTAGTAGTAGTCTTCAGTTTAACGTCTTCCACTTTAAGTGATATTAGACGAAAAAAAAAAAAAGGGTGGCGGGGGGGATGGGGGTGGGTGGGGGGGTGGAGGGCGGAGCGTGGAGGTGGGAACGGTATTGGGCAGAGGGTGATGAATGATGTGTGTGTATGTGTGTGTGCATATGTGTGTGTGTGGGGGGGGGGGGGGGGCGAGGGGGAAGATACAGAGCAATGGAAAAAATAAGACATCAAAAGGGGAGACATAGGCACAATATAGAAGGAAACGCTAACATCAAACAACTGTAACAATTATAACAAATGTCCAATTGGACTATGTAGCAAACCTTCTGCAATAGCAGATAACATCTTGAAATTGTCAAATATACATTCAAAAGAATTTTCCGAGAAGTTTGGTAAAAACGATTTCAGACTCTGACATTCAAAGAGTATGCGTTTGCTTGAAATAGATTCTCCACATATGCATTTAACATCTCTGCTGAACTTTGTTATAAAAGCGTTCAGCTTTATCCTGTTTGATAATGCCTGAATTTGCCTTAATCTGAATAAATTACTGAATGTATTTGATTGATTGATAGATTTCGGTTGTTGAATATTATTTATACTTTTATTTAAAACTTTGCCATTTTGCTGGTATACTTCCCTAACTTTGCTCCATGATGCTTTTTGACTCACTTGTGTAAACAAAGTGAGTCTATGGTTTAACCCGGTGTTCGGTTGTCTGTGTGTGTGTGTGTGTCTGTGTGTCGGTGGTAAACTTTAACATTGACATCTTCTCTGCAACTACTTTGTCAGTTGACACCAAATTTGGCATAAAAATAGGAAAAATTCAGTTTTTTCCAGTCATTTTGTTTAAAACAATATTGCGCCTCTGGGATGGGCACAAAAAAATAAAGAATGAAGCCTAATTATATGCAAACTGCATTTACTGTTATATTTATATTTTTTGTATTCTCTAAACTTCGTACTTTGATCTGATATTCGACCCAACAGCTAGAGCAGTCATTATTATCATTTTTTGTTCAAACAGGAACTTCTTTTGCTAAGCATGGAAGTTTTATTTATTTTGCAAACGTTTTGGTGCAGATAGTAAAATAGGGAAATTACTCTGTAATGCTAGTGGAGTTAATTTGCTTTAAACTGATCTTTCTCATCTTAAACATTACATTTTGAAACAAGAGAGGCAAGGCCTTAAAGACTCACTTGTGATGCACTTTTTTTTTTTTTAATCCAAGCTTTTTATGTATTGAGTATAATTTCAAAATGTAATGTTTAAGATGAGACAGATCAGTTTAAAGCAAACTAAGTTCCCCAGCAGAGTAATTTCCCTTGTTTTACTGTCTACACCAAAACGTTTGCAATGAGTAAAACTTCCATGCTTAGCAAAAGAAGTTCCTGTTTGAACAAAAAATGATAATAATGACAGATCTTTTGTTGAGTTGAATATCAGATCAAAGTGCGAAGTTTAGAGAATACAAAAAATATAGATATAACAGTAAATGCATTATACTCAATACATAAAAAGCTTGGATTTTTTAAAAAGTGTATCACAAGTGAGTCTTGAAGGCCTTGCCTTTCTTGTTCTAGTAAGTGGTACCTCTCTTGTACAGACAAAGGCACATAAAGGTTCGTGGTTGTCTGTGTGTCCATGGCAAACTTTAACATTGACATTTTCTCTGCAAATACTTTGTTAGTTGACACCAAATTAGACATAAAAATAGGAAAAATTCAGATCTTTCCATTCATCTTGTTTAAAACAATATTGCACCTCTGGGATGGGCACACACACACACACACACACACAAAATCCAAATTTATGCAAACTGCATTTACTGTTATATTCATATTTTCTGTATTCTCTAAACTTGGCACTTTGATCTGATATTCTGACACAACAACAAGAGCAGTCATTATTATCATTTTTTTTGTTCAAACAGGAATTTCTTTCTCTAAGCATGGAAGTTTTATTTATTTTGCAAACGTTTTGGTGCAGGTAGTAAAAAAGGGAAATTAATCTGTGATTAATGCTAGGGGACTTTAAACTGATCTTTCTCATCTTAAACATTACATTTTGAAATTATATTCAGTACATAAAAAGCTTGTGTGTTTTACTTTCAGTAAGGAGCCATGATAGTGTAATGGGTAAGACAGTTTCTTCTCACCCGAACACGCGGAGTTCAAATCTGGTTAAGACTTTTTTTTCTTCTTTTTTTTTTAAACCCGAAGCTTTATAATAACAAATGCAGAACACATTTTAAAGATTAGATTTTTTTTTTAAGTGTATCACAAGTGAGTTTTGAAGGCCTTGCCTCTCTTGTTTTTTCTGTAACGACATAGGTTACTTTGTTGTCAGATCACTGAAAGAAGGTTTCATAAAGGGAGAAATGTCAACGACGCAGAAAGAAGGGTCAATTACCGTAACGTACCGAGTATAAGCCCACCCCTCCTCTGCACGAATTTCGGACAAAAGTGGGGGGTGGGCTTATACTCGGTACTTGACCCTATGCACGAACATATTCTTCATTGCAATGGAGACATGATTCATATAATGATACCATCTGGTATGTAAAGTGTTATGTTTGTTCAAACTAAAGCAAATGTGAAGCAACATGAAGATATTTTGTGTATTATAAAATTGTTAAACTCGCAGACAGACATACGTAAGGCTTATTACACACCATCACTCGTAAATGAACACCTTGAAAGCATGTCTATTCAACAAAAACGGCTTTTATTCAAAAACAACTTGAAAAACTTGAACTTGAACTTGAAAAACAAAACAGCTTGAAACTTGAAACTTTCAACAACAATCGTCAACTGTCTACATTGCTTCATCAGAGTCTGAAGCAGGTGATTCTTCATCAGTAGTCAGACTGGCGTCGCTTGCGCTCTCCTCGGCAGCAGCAGCAGCAGCGGCGTCGCCGTCGTGAGGAAGTGCCACCCCGATCTCCTCTGGGAACCACTCCAGTGTCTGATCGTCCTCGCTGCCGTCCAGGGCATTGGACACACCGCACCTGAGGAAGGCCTTGGTGATGACGTCACGTCCAACGCCGTCCCAGGCTCTCCCCACCCAGTTGACGACGTCCTGGCGGGTGGGCTGCCTCAGGTTGCCTGCAGCAGTGGGGGGTCTGGGCTCTGCCATCCACGTTACCCAGCTGTCGCGCACCCGATCCCGCACAATCAGAATCAGGAACCGCCATCAGATCTTTCGTTGAATGTCAAAGAGAAATTATGGAGCAACATTTGTCATTCCACTGCACAACTCCAAAAAGATGACCACACACACACACACACACACACACACACATATACACACACACCACACAGCCACGCACGCACACACGCACACACACACACACACACACACACAGCCACGCACGCGCACACACACACACACACACACACACACACACACATTAAACTTAAAGTCTCATTTACCTTGAAAGGCTTGATGATGCTGATGTCGATGGGTTGGCCGAGGGCTGTGCAACCAGCAGGCACGAGCACAAGGTCAACGTCCTGCTCGTTGAGAGCTGCTCTAACATCAGCTGCCCTGTGAGCGGCGTAGTTGTCCAGCAGAAGCAGGCGCCGAGTCTCTGAGGGGCCAAGCACACGCTCTGTCCAGAACAAAACTTGGTCCCGTGTCATCTAGCCATTCCGTGTCGCTGTGACGCGGACGTTGGCTGGAATCTGGAGATGCTGGCGGACACGGCGAGGAATCTCTCCAGTGCGTTCTTTGAAGATCAGAAACGCTGGCAGTTTGCTGCCGTCAGCAGCGGCACAGAGGGCGACTGCAAAAACCCCTCTTCTCTGCTTTCGTTGTCTTGATGCGCACCCGCTTTGATCCTTTGATCTCATTTGTGCGGTTGGGTGGCATGTCAAACCTGACCATTGTTTGGTCAATGTTTAGCATTTGTCCGAATGCGTACATGTGGCGGTGACGAAGTCGCAGGATATTTCTTCTGAAGTGCAGGAGCTGCTCCTCAAAATCTGCCAGCGCCTTCTGGTTACTGGACGTACAGAGGCGACTGGATACATGGTGCCGTTTTTTCCACCTTTGTAGCCACATGTTTGACGCATCAAAGTCTTGAAGGTTCAGACCCGCCCATATCTCTCGCGCTTTTCTCTGCAAGTCTTTATTTCTAACAACTCGCCCTTCGCTTCTTTCTTCTTGTAAAAACTCAAAAAGTCTCACCTCCATTTCCTCCGACTTCACAGTCCGACCAGGGTGCAGTTTCAACTTTCGCTTTTCTCTGCCAGTTTCATGCTGCAGAAGGACATCTCTGTTAGCTCGCCACATCCTAATTTGTTTTCTGTCCACACCAAACTCTTCTGCCGTGGCACTGACATTCCCGTGTCTGTCAAGGTGCTCTAGAGCAGTCAACTTGAATTCTACTGTGTAAGATTTTCGCTTCGGCATTTTCTTGGAAGCAAGCGCCATAAGCAAACGCCATAAGCAAAGGGAAACAACTCTGACACGACATTCTTCGGCATTCTTTTTTTTTCTCTCCCTGTTCTCGATTTTTCGGGGTTTTTCTGTTTTGTTTTGTTTTTTAGCCATGCAAAAGTGGGGGGTGGGCGTTTACTCGGTACTTCACCCTTTGCACGGATTTTGCTCCAAAGTGGGGGATGGGCGTTTACAATGTTATGGGCTTATACTCGGTACTTTACGGTACATGTCTACCAAAAGGGGACAAACCAAAAGAAGACAAACAGAATCGGAGGCCTGTATCTTGAAAGATACGATCATTGTGTAGAGCTAATCGAATAAAGTCAGTAGTGTCGTAGTTAGTAAACGAAGATTAGACAGGTTTTATTCCAGTTAGATATACTGTCCATAACTTGAGAACATTTTACGATATCGTGCATTAGAAAAATATCATCTGTCAGGGTTATAAGTTTCAATAGATTATGAAAAAAGCATTCGACTCTTTAAACTGGAAATATACGAACAAGGTTTTGCATTCCTTTGGTTTGGGCGAAGATATATGTAAATGGGTATGCACCTTTTAAAAGATATAAAATCATATGTTATTGTAAATGGTAAGGTATCCAAACATTTTAAAATACAAAGGGGTTGCCAACAGGGAGACCCGATTTCACCCTTCCTCTTTGTACTGTGCTCCGAATTTTTGGCTTGTAAGAGTAGGGAAGATAAGGATATTAAGAGCATCAGCATGGTAAACACGGTCTTTAAAATCAGTCAGTTTGCTGATGATGCAGCATTTACATTAGATGGAGATAGAGAATCATAAAAATTCATTTTGAACACTCAGTAAATGTGAAGAATTGTCAGGTCTAAAACTGAATTATGATAAAATACAAAAGACCTCGAAAAGGCGATACCTCCCAGAAAAAGAAAATGGAATGGAACTCCCACCCCCGAATTAAAGATATTAAGTATTTGGTTCTCAGATCATTTATCAAAAATCACAGAAATGAATACAAGGGACAAATCAATTGAAGCTCTTACTTGAGGGTCGATTATATAGGAGGACCTTTTTGGGGGGATGGGTGTCCAGCATTTTAAGAGTC
>NC_134905.1:12709713-12749713 GCF_041734735.1 Babylonia areolata | reverse complement strand
AGTGAACGTTTTTGTTATGAACATTGGGGAAATGGTGCATTATCATTGTTATTATTATTATAAAGTAGCGCCTGTCTTCAGTCAGAGACCAAACAATAAGCGCTGTACAAACACAGGGACATGTGCACAACAGATTTCCTGCCTGGGTAGAGCCGATTGACAGCTGTCTTTCGACGCTCTTTGTCATTCGTTTACCGTGTCTGTCAGTCAGGTTTCGGTCACACGCACATCGACACAGGATCATGCATGCTGTTGTGTCAGGCAGTCGATGACAGCCCGCCATAGCGGTCTACGTAGAGGTGCATTGTATGTTTGTTGCATATCTGTTATGTGTGTGTGTGTGTGTGTGTGTGTGTGTGTGTGTGTGTGTGTGTGTGTGTGTGTGTGTGTGTGTCTGCATGTTTTACATTCATTTGCTTATTTATCATCATTGTTGTCAGTCTTTTTTTTGTCTTTTTTTCCGCTCAGAGTTGACTTCATAAAGATTTTGCGCCTAAAATAATAGTAGTAGTAGTAGTATTTTTACGTATTTATCTCTTTTTTTATTATATTAATTTTATTTATTTTTTTATTTTTTTATTTTTTATTTTTTGTTATTTTATTTTATTTTATTTTTATTTATTTTTTCTGCTTGACAGATGTGGTGTAGCGTATATGGATTTGACCGAACGCAGTGACGCCTCCTTGAGCTACTGATACTGATACTTTGTATTACTCTTTTCGTCACAACTGATTTCTCTGTGTGGAAATCGGGCTGTTCTCCTCAGGGAGAGCGCGTCTCTACACTGACAGCGCCACCCTTTTTTTCACATCGAAGTGGGTTTTACTACAGAATTTTGCCAGGGACAACCCTTTCGTTGCCGTGGGTTCTTTTACGTGCGCGAAGTGCATGTTGTACACTGGACCTCCGTTTCTCGTCTCATCCGAATGACTTCCGTCCAGACCACCACTCGAGGTCTGGTGGAGGGGTGGGGGTGGGGGTTGGGGGTGGGGGGGGAATACTGGCTACTATGGGATTCGAACCAGTGCGCTCAGATTCTCTCGCTTCCAAGGCGGACGCGTTATCTCTAGGCCAACAAACCAGTGGCTGGAAATGATGACGATGATGATGTCGATGGTCACGATGACGATGATGATGACACTCATTTACATTTTGTATGTGTACTGAATGGTTGTCAACTGGTCTTCTAACGTTATCATAACTGGCTTTCTTGGTACATTGTTTAACGTTGAGGTTTCTCTGAGTCTGTTTAATAAAAATTGTATTTTTTTTAAAGATATAATGGAAAAAAAGGACTGGTTTTCAGCCCAGAAATAACAACAGCAACAACAACAACAGCAAATGATGATAATAATGATTTAATCATAATCATAAAAAGAATCATTATCATGATAATAATAATATGTACACATCAAAATCAGTTTACACTGATCACACTGATCAAGCTTCAGTCTGCGGGAGATATCGCGTTTAACCAATTTTACACATGTTCGACCCCTTCACACAAAACAGACATTTTTGTATATAATCTACAAACGGCTTTGTTTTCTTGTTGTGTGTGTGTGTGTGTGTGTGTGTGTGTGTGTGTGTAGAAGCCGATATTATTACCACATTTGCAGTTGATCATATGCCTTGTTTACATCGAAAAAACGTCGCTAATATACTGTTTTACGTCTTGCCTTTTTTCTTTTCTTTTCTTTTTTCGTTGTCTGTTTCACTAAAAGTCAAAATTGTTGTTCACCCCCCTGGGGAAATCTGCTTCATGTATTAGTAGCTGGTCAACATTTTTCTTTTCACAAAAATATGAGTCTGTTCATAATATTTTTCTTCCCTTTTTGTTTATTTAGTTAATGTTTTGTATCTCAGGTGGGTTCAAACGTTATGTGCTTTACAAACAGTGAGTCAGTTGCACAACAGACTGCATCCCTGGGTAGAGCCGACTGGCGCTCGTCATTCGTTTCCCGTGTTGTTGTTATTGTGATTTTGGTGATCGGTGATCTCTGATTTGCAAAGTGTGTGCCATTACTTCTCTTTTGCGTGTGCTATCGTTTAGACACTGGCTTTGTTGGCAGTTTTCACGTCATTGTAATGAACTATTGACAGGTCTTTGTTCTTCGTTTGCTTTATGGATCAGTTTCGTTTCATCTATTGTGCGTTCGCAGTTTTCATTCCACCAAACGTTGCTGCTGTTGTGTTCACCTTGTTTTGGGGTGATTTAGTTTTTGGAATGTGATTTACGTGCTGCCATGGAGAAAAGGTTAGCTAACTATATTGTGATTGCAAGATCCGTTCTCATAGTTTGGAAACTGTCTTTAAAAGATTGATCAAGCCGTTCTTTTGTAGTTATACTTTGTGCAAGGCCTTGTGTTTTCTTGTTCTATTTACATGCACGGGTATATTTAATTAAAGAGATGTGATCATACCTTTATAAATGGTCATGTTTTCCATAAACAGTTTGGTGAAGCAACTGAGATATCAAGTAGTAGTTGTAGTAGTGTAGGGACTGGCAGGGGGTGGGCATGGGAAAGGAGGGGAAGAGAAGGGGGGTGGGGGGAAGGGGGGGGGGGGGCAGGACACATGAAGTAGGGGGAAGGGAGAGTGTGTTCATATGCCTGTAAATATTGCTGTTGTAAAATGAAATTACATCGTTACTCGTCAGCTTTGAAGTTCATGACCCTTGGACTGAGCGAGGCTTTACTACCTGCCGAGAGAAATTATGCACGTGCATTTGACAGTTGTGTATGTTCATCCATGTGCCAACCCCAGTGATGTCACTGGCAAGTCACTTACACGATCCTGGCATAATACAGGCACCTGACTCGTTAGTATTTTTGAATGGCGATTTTAATCACTGCACTCTTAAATGATAAAACAGTTTCAAATTTCTACCAACAGGTTTCTGTACCAAAACGCAAGGACAAGACTATTGACCTCTCTTACTCGAACGTGCAGGATGCCTGTTTGTCTCTACAGACCATAACCTGGTGCACATGATTCCACGCTACAGACCCCTTGTAAAACGGCAAGCGCCTCTGACCAGGAAAACTCGTGACTGGACTGTTGACGCCGTTGACACTATGTGGGGCTGTCTCGAAAGCACAGACTGGATTGTGTTTGTTGAGGCAGCGGATGAATTGACAGACATTGTGACAGAATGTGTCAAAACTTCTGTGAGCACTGTGTTGATATGAATGTGTGACAGAATGTGTCAAAACTTCTGTGAGCACTGTGTTGATATGAATGTGTTGATATATAGCGCCTATCCTCTGTCGGAGACCAAGCTCTAAGCGTTTTACAAACACGGGGTCATTTATTTTGCACAACAGGCTGGCTACCTGGGTAGAGCCGACTGATGGCTGCCACTGGGCACTCATCATTCGTGTCCTGTGTCATTCTAATCCGATTTCAGACGCGAACACACACACACACACATACACACACACACACACACTGAGACAGACATGATATGTTTTACGTGTATGACCGTTTTGTTATCTACCCCCCCCCCCCCCCCCCCCCCCCCCCATGTATGCAGCCATACTCCGTTTTTCGGAGGTGTTCATGCTGGGTATATTCTTGTTTCCATAACGTACTAAACGCTGACATGGATTACCGGATCTTTAACGGGCGTATTTTGATCAGGGGGTTCAGGTCTGCACATAATTATGTTGAGCAGGGAGATCGGAAAAATCTCCACCCTTTACCCACCAGGCGCCGTCACCGAAATTCGAGTTCAACGCTTTAACCACTCGGCTACTGCGTTGGTGTTTTACATGCCCAGTTCATGTACGCAGCAGCTGCTGCAGTTAACAGCGATAGAATTAATATTGTGTCTCCTCGCTCAGCTTATAAATCCACCAGCCGTGTCGGTGGAATGCATAATTGTGAACTTGCTCTTCTCAGGTCCGCGGTTGACATTTGGCCTGTGCTGTTTTTCTGTCAGCAGCGACATGTATGGACAACTGGAGACGTATAAGCCACCGGAATGGGCGGCAACTCTCAGCTACATTCCCAAGAAAAGGATACAGGTGAGTGCGCGCGTGTGTGTGTTAGTGTGTGTGTTAGTGTGTGTGTGTGTGTGTTTTACATGCATATATATATATGCATATATATGTATATAGATGTGTGTGTGTGTGTGTGTGTGTGTGTGTGCATATATATATATATATATATATATATATATATATATCTGTGTGTGTGTGTGTGTGTGTGTGTGTGTTTTACATACATACATGCATACATATATATGTGTGTGTGTGTGTGTGTGACCAAGCGCTATGCTTGCTCCAATACTTGCCTCACGCACAAGCTGTATTAGCAGACGACAGTTGTCACAACTAACCCACGTGCACAATGTGTGACGTCACTCCCTTACATCATTTTGTCCTCTTCGCCAAACAACCTACTCACGGCTCGACCAGTGTTGCGTCACGGTATGCTATTGGCTGAGCTGGAATCTGTGTTTCTTCTTCGTGGTATTTAATTAATATCTCTTTTGTCGGATCAATAAACTACAAGTATTATATACTGGCAGAATCGTCGCAATTCCATCTATAAGTCTATTCCATTTATGTTTGCCTACGTTAAACTGATTTAACGCAGTTTATAATTTTCACTGGCCCTGTTCAGGTGACTTAAATTAAGATTTTAAATTCATCGTAAATAGTCAACACTTCATTTTATACTCATTAGAAAGTAGGTGTTAAGCTTTTTCTTTTGCATTTATCCGACATAAATCGGTTCAGGGATCATTTAGAAATCTGTCACTGAACACCTTGTGAGAAACACAGTTGTCGTCGGATTTGGCCTGATTTGTGCCGATCTGCTTTGCAGCACACGTGACTGTCTTTATAGTCCACTTAACCTGCATAAATTGGCACAGTGAGTGATGAGTGGTCATTTCATACCTGGTCAGTCATCTGACCAGGGCTGCTCTCTCTCTCTCTCTCTCTCTCTTGCTGTGTCATGTGTGTCCCCACTACGGCTGACATCTCGCTACGTATCGCTGCAAGTACTAGTGTGTAGAATGTGTTGATTTGTAAATTGTATTGTTTGACACAGTACTTGT
This sequence comes from Babylonia areolata, assembly GCF_041734735.1. Taxonomy (NCBI): domain Eukaryota; kingdom Metazoa; phylum Mollusca; class Gastropoda; order Neogastropoda; family Buccinidae; genus Babylonia; species Babylonia areolata. The sequence goes on along the minus strand of NC_134905.1, from coordinate 12,744,644 downwards.
GTTCATATGAGTATGTTCAGTTATTGCTTTGTTCAGTTATTGCTTTGACATGCTAGTCACAGCTCGGCTATGATTGATCTAAATAATTGCCATGTCGTCATATGCTTGGAGCAGGGTTCCATTTGATTCTTCTAACGTCACAGTCAGTGATGTCTCTGGACACTAATAGTTTGTTCAAGAATATTCTAGTGGGTGCATATGATGTGTTCTTTCTCATTTGCTGTCACTGATGAAGGTTAGTGTTTCACTGATGCTCAGTACTCTAAGATGTGTGTAGTATTCTGTTGTGGTGATTACAAGATAGTGTTTGATTAATATCAGTTATTGGTTAAAACCACCTGATATGTATCAGTCTGTTAATTGTAATTTAGTTATCATGCTCTCTCCTATATGGCTTACTCCAGTATAGTGCTACATGATAAACTGATTCATTTGAGTCACTTTGACACAGTATAAGCTTTACCTAATCTATGCTGTCAGTGTACCTTCACTAAATCAGCATAGCTTCAATCACTTTAACTGCACTATTTAAATGTATCAGAAATGTCATTTGATGTCAGTGTTTGGTCTTCACACATATCCCAAACCCGAGTGATAGTCTTTCCATGTAATATGTACACATGTATTTTACTATTCACTTGTGCCGACATGTTGTGCTTATATGACACTTGTTTATGTCATTCCAGGCACTGTCTTCTTCTTAGTCTTCTCTTTTTATATCTTCTGTTCTTCTCCTTTAGTTTTTATCTTCTTTTCTTATGTTCTTATAACTATTGTAAATAAAACAATAGAAAAACCCATTTGTGACTGGCCTCAATATGTTCCTGGCCTGTGCACGGGAATTCTCGTCTATCCTTTAATACATTCAATCATCATTTAGTTTAGTTCTTTTGCACCGTCCGTACCCTATCAGAACCACTCGGTACATGGCAACAAAAGTGGCGTCGCCGACAGGATTTTGATCCTTCAAAAATATTCTTACGACAGGATAGGGATCCATCACAAAATGTATCCAAAATTGTCCCCTTGAAGGTTTCAGCTCTTTTATATAAAAAAATTGAATCCATCCCTAAACCACAGCCCTTTACCACCAAGTGTACCTTGTTACGCTTGGCGCTGTGAGCAAGGATGTGCTAAGTCTTTTAATATCTTACAATAAATTATAGCTCATAGCCAAGCTATACTCTATTACATGTGTGTGTGTGTGTGTGTGTGTGTGTGTGTGTGTGTGTGTTTACACGTGCGTGAGTGATGCTTCATGTGTCTGCGAGACGTGTACATAGCGTAGGCCCTACATATGTCAGTGTGAATGTGTGTGTGTGTGTGTGTGTGTGTGTGTGTGTGTGTGTGTGGAATTGGGCCAATTAATTATAAGCAGCAAAGAGAACGCTGTAACATGAAAATAATGTTGAATGAAACAATAGATAAGCGAAATCAACAAATGACAATTAGATATGTTAAAAAAAGAATTACTAAATAATTTAAGCAGGTTAAGCTGGTGCATATCATAGTTATGAAAAAAAGAACTTTTTTTTTGTCTCATCGAAAATATTCTTGTATGTCGGCTTTTTCAACACATAAATTCTCTCTCTCTCTCTCTCTCTCTCTCTCTCTCTCTCTCTCTCTCTCTCACACACACACACACACACACACACACACACACACACACACACACACACACACACACACACACACTGCTCGCGCGCGCACACACACACACACACACACACACACCGCGCGCGCGCACTGTACACATTTTAATGTGCTCCTTTCATTTACTTTCAGCGTTCTGGGTGTTAGGAAAAAATGTAAGATATATATAAATTATATTATTTTTTATTAAGAAACACACACACACACACACACACACACACACACACACACACACACACACACACACACACACACACACACACACACATTTTCACAAGAAAAAACAACTAAGCTTTGTTCGACATTTATTATGGTCATATTCTGCTTTTGAACAGGAGAAAAACAAAGCGAAAAGCAGACACTCAATTATCTTTAACGAGCTGACATTGACACCGGCTTTGCACAGGTGTTGCCTGTTTTTTCTTCTTTTTTGTGTGTTGTAATTGTTCATGGAATATCTCGTGTGGTAATTAAGTCTCTGATGAAGGTGGGTTTTTTGTGGGTTTTGTTTTTTTGTTTTTGACGACCATCACACACACAAAGGGTCAGTGTCTGTTTGAAGAATATATCATCTTGCAGTAGTTGTTCTGATGAATGTCCCCTGTGGACTCTGGGGAATACCTGGTGATTGCCTGTCTTGTGCAGGTGTTGGCTGTCTATGGATCTATGGAATACTGAATCAATCGTTATATGTGTGTATACATACATACATAGATATATATATATATGTGTGTGTGTGTGTGTATTCATGACAATTGCGGTATACACACACACAATTGCAATATATATATGATTGAGTCTCCCATTGAACCGACGGATGAGTAGGCAGGCAGGCTTATCTGTCGGTGTGTGTCCTCGTATGGGAGAAGAGGCCGATTCTGGATGCGCAGCACTTCCCACAGGTGTTGCAAGGGAAAACGTCTCCAGACGTTGAGCCCTCTTTCTTGTTTTCAAACGTCTTTATGCCACTAGAGCACAGCATCCTCCAGCGAGAACGGTCAAGGGCATCAGTTTCCCAGGAAGCGATGTCTATGTCACAGGCTTTGAGGTTTGTCTTCAATGTGTCCTTGAAGCGCTTTCAGGGTCTTCCAAGTTCGCGGTGGCCTTCCTTCAGCTGGCCATACAAAAGCATCTTCGGGATCCTGCTGTCTGTCATGCGGACAACGTGTCCTGTCCAGCGTAGCTGGCACTGGATCAGTAGGCTTTCGATGCTGGGTAGGTCGCTCCTCTCTAGGACCTGGAGGTTGGAGACCCTGTCTTGCCACTTTATGCCGAGGACCTTTCGTAGGCATCTCTGGTGAAACTGCTCAAGTTGTTGAATGTGACGGCGATACGTCGTCCATGTTTCACACCAGTACAACAAGGTGGTCAGCACAACAGTTCTGTAGGTTTTAATTTTGGTGCTGAACCTAATGCCTTTGTTTTTCCACAGCCTGTTGTTGAGTTTGCCAAAGGCGGAGCTGGCCTTGGCGATGCGCAGCGTCACTTCTGCATCAAGGGCTCCGTTGCTGCCCAGGTAGCAAAACTTGTCGACTGACTTGATCTCTGTGTCATCAATCTTGATTGCAGGTGGGGGGAGGCACTAGTGTTCTGTGAGCTAGCTGGTTGGTACATGGTCTCGGTCTTGCTGAGGCTGATGGTGAGTCCAAATCGCCTGCAGGAGGTTGAGAACCTGCCCATAATGAACTGCATGTCCTCATGGGGGTGTGCAGCAAGCGCACAGTCATCAGCGAAGAGGAACTCTCTCAACAGTGCCTCAAACACCCTGGACCTGGCATGGAGTCGCTGCAAGTTGAAAAGTTTGCCATCTGTGCGAAACTGAATGTAGATGCCCCGGTCACAGTCTTGGAAGGCGTCAATCAGCATGGCAGAGAAGAGAATGGAGAACAGTGTGGGTGCCAGGATGCACCACTGCTTCACTCCATTTACCACAGGGAATATGTCAGTATTTTCCTGTACTCTCGCCTGCATGCCATCGTGGAATGACGCAATCAGCTGGATTAGGCTCTCTGGGCAGCCGAACTTTAGGAGGATCTTCCACAAACCACGGCGGTTCACCGTGTCGAAGGCCTTAGTCAGGTCTACAAAGACTATGTGGAGCTCCTTGTTCTGCTCACGGTACTTCTCTTGCATCTGGCGTACGGCAAACACCATGTCACATGTTCCCCTGCCTGAGCGGAAGCCGCACTGTGCTTCAGGGATGACTGTGATGGAGACATGGTTAACCAGTCTGTTCATTATGATGCGGGCGAAGATCTTGCCGGCGATGCAGAGGAGAGAGATTCCACGGTGGTTATCGCAGGATGTTTTTGTCTCCCTTCCGTTTGTAAATGTGGACAATTGAAGCATCCTTGAAATCCTGGGGGACCTCCCCTCTCTCCCAGATAGACTGGAACAGGGCGGTCAGCTTGTCTGTCAGCACCTCGCCTCCATACTTGTAGATGTCAGCTTAAATTCCATCCGATCCTGGTCCTTTTCCTGACGTTGTCATTTTCAGGGCCTTCCAGGTCTCGGCCTTCGTGGGAGGGGCAGCTAGCGAGTCATTGACTGGTAGCTGTGTGAGGGCTGCAATCACCTCGTCAGATACGGACGAGTCCCTGTTAAGGAGGGTGTTGAAATGCTTTGCCCAGCGGGCAAGGATGTCTTTCTTGTCTTTCAGGAGGGTGGTCTGGTCCAAGGCTCGGACAGGGGTTGATCCTGTGACTCTCGGCCCATACACAGCTTGGAGACCATCATGGAAGGTCTTCATGTCATGAGCATCAGCAGCGGACTGAAACTCTTCGGACTTTCTCTCCCATCAGGTGTTCTTCATCTCACGCAGCCTCTTCTGTACGAGTTGCTTGGTTTGCAAGTGTCAGGACGTGGTCAGGTCAGATAGATATATCTGCTACTGGTAACCTGGATCCCAGTACTACCTGTAACAGGGTCGACTTGCTGGCGACTAAACCAGCACCCCCACCAGTCCTCTCAGGAGAATGGTGAAGAGGGTGGCTAGACACCCTGGTGGAATTAAATGACCCATCAAAGGGCGTCAGCTCTGGAGAGCTACCTGCGGCCACCTAGCTAAGGGAGTAAACCCTGACAGAAAATCCGGTGCGGGGCCCCTAAGGCGGTTGGATGGCAAACTGTCACTTTCCGGCAGCTCCTGCAGCGGCGTTGGCGCCAAAACGTAACAGCCTTGCTGTTCCTTTGGATCTGTCAGCGAGGTGGAGAGGGGGCGGGGGGGGACAAGCTGCATGGGCAACAGCCTGTCTTCCATATCACATTGCCCAGGCTTATATCCGTCCATCCATCCACAAACACCTTCCACCTAAAACCTGGAGAGGGCACTCCAGCTTCGCTATCAGCACTAGCGTCGGAACAACACATGGAGCAACAGTTACCGGTTATAAGTTAGCGCTTAATTGGCGTAGAGCCGACGCCAGGGGTTGCTTTTGACGGTGGGAGGGACCCTCGCGTCCCACTGGACAGCTACCGCCCGCCCAAGCTGGGCAGCCCCCAGCCAGTTAGATGCTGTCCCGCCACGACCTACCTTCTTCTATGGGTGTATGAAGATTAGGAGAATATCCGACAAGCAGGTCGTTAATTTCCGCACCAGGCAAAAAGAAAACTTCAAGAAACGGATCAACAATGAAACTGGCCAGTTGGAATGTCCGGACAATGATGCCTGGGCTCTCCCAAGATCTGCAAGACATCAGCTTCGCCAGAAAGACGGCCGTCATAAACAGCGAGCTGAAGAGACTAAATGTGGACATTGTCACTCTGCAGGAAACACGGCTGGCTGACTCAGGAACACAAAAGGAGAGGGACTACACCTTCTTCTGGCAAGAAAAGAGCTCTGATGCCCCAAGAGAGTACGGGGTAGGCTTTGCAGTCAGGAACAGCCTACTGAACATGATCGAACCAGGCAGCGGCGGTTCAGAACGACTCCTGACTCTCCGCCTCAACACCTCCGAAGGCTTTGTCACTCTCGTCAGCGCATATGCTCCAACACTGTCCGCCTCTCCAGACGCCAAGGATGAGTTCTACGAAAATCTCGCATCAACCATAAGGAACATCCCCAGGACATAACAACTTGTTCTCCTGGGCGACTTCATTGCCAGAGTGGGTGCAGACAACGATTTGTGGCCCTCCTGTCTCGGTTCCTTTGGAGTGGGGAAAATGAATGAGAACGGACAGCGACTACTTGAGTTTTTTACCTGCCATGAACTGTGCATCGCCAACTCCTTCTTCAAGACGAAGCCCCAACACAAAGTCTCCTGGAGGCACCCGCGCTCAAAACATTGACACCAGCTGGATCTGATCCTAGAGCTGCCATCAAAAACCTCCTCCACACTCGCTCTTACCACAGCCCAGACTGCGACACGGACCACTCTCTGGTATGCTGCAAGATCAGATTGCAACCAAAGAAGTTCCACTGCTCAAAGAAACAAGGGAACTCTCGCATTGACGTCAGCAATATGTCTCAGCCAGACCTTGTAGAACAGTTCGCAGAGGCCTTTGAGAGAGAATTCGATGCATTGCAGCCCAGAGACTCTGCCACAGAAAGATGGGAAACGCTACGAGACACAATGCACCGCATTACTATGGCCACCTTTGGACTGGTTTGAGGCCAAATCATCAGAGATGACTCCCAGTATTGTGGCCAATATATAGTATAAACGGTCACCCAGTGAGAAGAACGTGCAAATCCTCAGGGCCGCCAAGAGTAAGGTTCAGTTTAATGCCAGGCGATGTGCAAATGAGTACTGGACAGAGCTCAGCGAAGAGATACAGAATGCTGCTGAAAGAGGCAACATCCGAGGGATGTATGATGGTATCAAGAAGGCACTGGGACCAACACAGAGCAAGACTGCTCCCCTCAAATCCTCCACTGGGGAAGTAATCAACGATCCTAGCCAGCAGATGGAGAGATGGGTGGAACACTACTCCGACCTCTACTCCACAGAAAACACGGTGTCCACCTCAGCCCTCGATGCCATCAAGTGCATGCCGGTCATGGAAGAACTTGACGCAGAGCCAACTGAGGACGAACTCAGCAAGGCCATTAACAGCCTGACATCAGGCAAGGCACCTGGCAGTGACGGAATTCCCACAGACCTCATTAAACACTGCAAGACTACTCTTTTGCATCCTCTGCACACAGTTCTCTGTCAGTGCTGGAATGAGGGAGCTGTACCGCAGGACATGAGGGACGCCAAGATTATCACCCTCTACTAAAACAAGGGTGAAAGGAGTGACTGCAACAGCTACAGAGGCATCTCACTTCTCAGCATTGTAGGCAAAGTCTACGCTCGGGTCCTCCTAATTCGCCTGAAGAAACTGGCCGAACGCGCTTATCCGGAATCACAGTGCGGTTTCCGAGCAGAGAGATCCACGGTAGACATGATCTTCTCCCTTCGCCAAATCCAGGAGAAGTGCAGGGAGCAGAGGATACCCCTGTATGTCGCATTCATTGACCTTACCAAGGCCTTTGACCTAGTCAGCAGAGACGGCCTTTTCATGGCTCTTCGAAAGATCGGCTGCCCCCCAAAACTGCACAGCTTGATTGAGTCCTTCCACTCCAACATGAAAGGGACGGTGCAGTTTAATGGTAACCTCTCCAAGCCCTTCGACGTACGCAGCGGTGTCAAGCAAGGCTGTGTCCTCTCCCCCACCCTATTTGGAATCTTCTTTGCTCTTCTCCTGAGACATGCGTTCAGCACAGCGCAAGAAGGGATCTACCTGCAGACCAGATCAGATGGCAGGCTCTTCAATCTCGCCCGCCTCAGTGCAAGGACAAAAGTCCGCGAAGCCCTCATCAGAGACATGCTCTTTGCTGATGATGCCGCATTTGTGACCCACACCTAGCAGTACTTGCAGTCACTAATGGACCGCTTCTCCCAGGCCTGCAAAGATTTCGGTCTGACAATCAGTCTCAAGAAGACAAATGTCCTAGGCCAAGACACGCCATTTCCACCAGTCATCACCATTGATGACTACGAGCTTGAAGCCATCCATCAATTCACTTACCTTTGGTCCACCATCACCGACAACCTCTCCCTTGACACCGAGATCGACAAGAGGTTCGGGAAGGCAGCCACAACGCTCGCCCGCCTCACACAAAGAGCGTGGACAAATCCCAAGCTAACCACGAAGACAAGGATGGCTGTATACAACGCCTGCGTCCTCAGCACCTTGCTGTATGGCAGTGAGGCGTGGACCACACATGCTCGTCAGGAGAAAAGGCTCAATACCTTCCACCTGAGAAGCCTACGGCGCATTCTCGGCATCTCCTGGCAAGACAAGGTGACAAACACCGAAGTCCTGACTCGCGCTGGCCTCCCGACCATGTATACCATGCTGAGACAGCGTCGGCTGCGCTGGCTGGGCCACGTTCGCTGCATGGAAGATGGTCGCATCCCAAAAGACATCTTTTATGGAGAGCTCGCCACGGGCAGAGAAGCATCGGCCGCCCACAGCTGAGATACAAAGACGTTTGCAAGCGTGACATGAAGGCACTTGAGATCAACACTGAGTCCTGGGAGGACCTTGCAGATGACCGCAACAGATGGAGAAGCACTCTCAAGAATCAGCTACGGATTGGTGAGGACAAACTGTCAGCTGCTGCAGCAGAAAAGCGAGCTTGCAGAAAAGGGACGGCTGCCAACAGACCAGCATCAGCTTACACATGTGATCGCTGCGCATCGGTCTCTACAGTCATAGGCGACGCTGCTTGGTCCAAGCAGACAGCCCAATTAGACACTCGGTCGGATATACTCTATCCATGGTCAGTCGTGACCGAAGGAGGCCTACTATATATATATATATATATATATATATATATATATATATATATATAATCGTCATGTGCGCGGATAAAATTATGTCAAATCAAATCAAAGTATGGTGCTTAGATCCTTGCCGACCACAAAGGCCATATCAAGGCTATCGCCACGTTGCAATCTACTTCCAGCCAATGGTAAAAAAGTGTAATGAAAACTAATCATTGCTCAATCATTACGCTCAAAAAGTCGTCTTCTTTTTTAAATAACAAATAAATTATAAGAAAAAAAAACTGCCCGAGTTTAAAACATTCAAATCTGATTTAAAATGTTCACTTCTTTCAAGAAGTCCATTAGCGTCCACGGAGGGACATCACGAAACAAAGTCTTCAAATTGTCCGCCGTGTATAACGTCATACTGATCCCAGCAATCAATGAGCACGTGTTTCACTGTGAGAGGCTCGTCACAAGGAATACATCGGGGGGCCTCTTCCCCTTTGACAAGTAAGAATGAGCGAGAAATAAGATTATGTAGAGTTATTGTGTGTCCGGAGGGGACGTATCGTGTGTGTGTGTTTGTTTCCAGCTGGCCATGACCAACACCCCTATCCACCCCTGGAAATTACCGGGAGTTCCTGAAGACTTCAGTGTCAGTGTGAAACGGGATGACCTCACAGGCTGTGCTTTGTCTGGTAACAAGGTAATTGTGTGGGGTGAGGGGTTGATGGAGTGTGCGGGGGTAGGTGGCAGCAACTGACGCTAATCCTTCGTTTTGTGAGGCAGACGGAGGCCACTACTTGTAGTGATCGACAAACACTTATCGGATACAGTCATTGTGGAATTTTCGTGATGAGATCGGCAGTTTGATTTGAACAGGAACTGGAACAACAACATATACATTAAAATCCTAGGTCACTTGTGTCTGAAGAATGCCCGCCCTTTCCTCCTCCTCCTCCTTCCCTTCCCACCCCCCTTTCTAAGGCTACGTTCACACTAGACACAGCCAGCTGCTGTCAGCCTGACACACCAGCACACACACACATTCAGAGAGAGAGAGAGAGAGAGAGAGAGAGCTCTGTCAGCTAGAAACAATACGGCGTCCTCAAAACGGAAGAAAGAAATATTGGGATTCGCGCTATTGAAGAGTTCTGTCCCTTGAACCATCCATCTTTCCGGTCTCATCTGTCTACACGAGATAATCAAAAAGCACACGGCTGGAGACAGCTGGTGGCCAGTGTGAACACTTTCTGCCCGCGTACATGGTGGGAAAGCACAAAATGATGGGCGCACAATGTTCGGCCAGTGGCTGTCAGCTGTCAGCATTCATCAAAAAACCCATAAAAACATACAGTTGTATCAGCACTCGCCTGACAAAGAAAACCCAGCTCTCATCTGGCAAGATGATGATGATAATAATAATAATATTAATAATGATAAATGAATGATAATGAGAAGGAGGTGAAGGAGAAGAAGAAGAGTGAATTATAGTTATAAATAATAGAACATGGGTAATCGGTGGATTTCAGTTAAGGCAAAGGGTAGAATTATCTGCAAGTGTTTCATGACCTCATACATATGCGTTTCTACTTTTCATGTCCTCCATACACCTTGTTCCAGATCAGAAAACTGGAATTTTTGTTGGCCGACGCTGTTGACCAAGGCTGCCGTCACGTGATCACGTGCGGAGAATTTCTGTCCAATCATTGTCGGGCTGTTGCTGTGTCCGCGAGGCAGCTGGGTCTCACGCCTCATCTCTTCCTGCGTACCGATATCACAGTGAGCTTTATGCTCTGTGTGTGTCTGTGTGTCTATTCGTGTAAGTGTGTGCCTGTGTGTGAGTACCTGTGTCTGCGTGTGTGTGTGTGGTTTTTTTTTGTTTTTTTTTTGTTTGTTTTTTTTTGGGGGGGTTGTTTTGTTTTTTGGTGTGTGTGTCTTTTTTTGTTCTGTGTGTGTGTGTGTGTGTGTGTGTGTGTGTGTGTGTGTGTGTTCGTGCATGTGTGTGTGCCTGTGTGTGAGTATCTGTGTGTGTGTGTGTGTGTTCGTGCATGTGTGTGTGCTGTGTGTGAGTATCTGTGTGCGCGTGTGTGTGTGTCTGTGTGATCCAGGTGATTTGCAAGAAATAACTTATGTATGTATAGATGATCCCCACTAACACACTCGAGTGACAGAGTTCAACAATCGTTACATTTTTATTGGCTGTTCTTGTGGTGTCAGGACGTGAAGACAGGACAACCTGGTGCTGTTCTTGTGGTGTGTTTCTTGTGTCACGCGAATGAGGAAGGTGGAAGAATGGTTCAAACGCTTATCTGTCAATACGGGGTTCGTGAGGGTCTGGGTTCGAATCCCGCTTTCGCACTTTCTCCCAAATTTACTAGAAAATCAATCTGAGCCTCCAGTCGTTCGGATGAGACGATAAACTGAGGTGCCGTGTACAGCACGCACTTTGTGCACTGAAAAAGAACACATGCCAACGTGAGTGTTGTTCTCTAGCAAAATTCGGCAGGAGAAATTCCTCTCTCATAGGTACACAAATATATGCATGCACTCAAGGCCTGACTAAGCACGTTGGGTTCTGCTACTGGTCAGGCATGTATCTTTCTACTTCCTGACAGAAAGAACATCGCACGTCGGAAAACATGACGCGACACAAATGACGTACACAGGTGACCATACTTCAAAGCTTTTTACAGTCTCCCTAGAGAAGACGATATGTTATAAATATAAGTCGCTGCGGAGCGACCCTCTCTTAGTTTGTTCCTCAAAGGCCTTAATAAACGCGTTTATTCTGTTGGTCAGTCATCTGCCTAGCAGATGTGGTGTAGCATATATGAATTTGTCCAAGCACAGTGACGCCTTCTTGAGAAGCTAAAACTAAAATGAACTGAAACTGTGCCAGGGCGTGAAGAGTGCTGGCTGTGAGGGCAACATGATGCTGTTCTTGTGGCACGTTTCTCGTGTCGGGATCCATATCCTTCAGTCATGGAGATTTTTCCCATCTCCCAGGTCAACATATGTGCAGACCTGCCAGTGCCTGGTACCCATTCTTGTGTATACGCACACAGAAGATCAAATACACACGTTAAAGATCCTGTAATCCATGTCAGCGTTCGGTGGGTTATGGAAATAAAAACGTACCCATCATGCACCCCCCCCAAAACGGAGTATGTCTGCCCACATGGCAGTGTAAAGAAGAAAGAAAAAACCCGGTTGTACATGTAAAATGTTACATGACTGAGTGTGTAAGTGTGCATTGACTGAAACGTGATTGAATGACGCAGGAAACGAATGATAAGCGCCCAATGGCAGCCGTAAGTCGGATTTACACAGGTAGGCAGCCTGTTGTGCAAATGGCCCCAGAGTTCGTAAAGCGCGTACAGCTTGGTCTCCGACCGGAGGATAGGCGCAATATAAATATCCATATTATTCATTCATCGTTTGCTGAAGGGGGTTCCCAGGTGGGAATGAAAACTTATTTAGGATGAACACAATGCCTTTTGCGTAGACCTCTAACTTACTAACAATTTCTTCAATCACCGATATGTGTGACGGGACATTAAACAAAAAAAAATTCCATTACTAACAATTATAGAAAAATAAGTACAATAGGTAACATGCCAACGAATAAACGTGAATAAACAAACAAGTAATAAATAAACAAATAAAGTTATAAATGAATAGACAAATGAATAAAGACAAATAATCAATTAACAAATAAATAGATAAATGAATAAATAAATAAGTAATAAATAGACAAACAAATAAATGATGCTGACCATATGATATGTTTCGCTTTTGTTTTGTTTCTTGTTTGTTTTGTTTTGTTTGTTTATCCACTGAAAGTGATTTCACTGAGAAACAATACACGACGGACTGTACAACATGATCACAAACATTGATCAAATCAGGCCACACCACCCTTTAAAGGGCTACACACCTCCAAATATGGGCTGGCCCCACTGCTCTTTTTTGTTGTGGTATGTTTCTTGCTTTCAGGACGTGAAGAGAGCTGGCTGCGAGGGCAACATGCTGCTGAATCGTCTGTGTGAGGCCCACGTCTACCTGGTCCCTCCCCACCACGACTATGACACTGACGTCATGGACAGCATGCAACGTCTGGTCAGGAACATCCGGTACAGCGTGTATGGGGGTTGGGGGTGGGAGGGTGTGTTTGTGTGTGTGTGTGTTTGTGTGTGTGTGTCTGTGTGTGTTTGTCTGTCTGTGTTTGTCTGTCTGTGTATGTGTCTCTGTGTGTGTCTGTCTCTCTGTGTGTGTATGTGTCTGTATGTATGTGCATATGCCTGTGTGTCTGTCTGCCTGTGTGTCTAGGCAACAGGGAGTGGATGGCTTAGCTGGTGGGCAGAGAGAGAGAAATCAGATAAGATAATGCGTGACCTATCAAATAACTGAATTTAAAGTAATCAATTATCATTGTAGCCAACCAACCAAACCACCAGCCACACACATTTCGATAATCAACTGTGACTGATCAAGTGGCTGAGCAGTTGGTTGGCTGGTTGGTTGAATTAATCAGTTGGTTGAAGATTGGTTAGCTTAAATGACTGATTGATCGATTGATTAATTGATTATTTGATTGCTTGATTCTGTAGTGCAAGCAGTGGAGAGTCCTGCTACGTGATTCCCATGGGAGGTGCCAGCAAGACTGGACTGTTCGGCTACATACACGCCTTTGAAGAACTACGTCAACAGGTAATCATAAAACATTCACGCCTTTGAAGAACTGCGTCAACAGATAATCATAAAACATACACGCCTTTGAAGAACAACGTCAACAGGTAATCATAAAACACACGCGCCTTTGAAGAACTACGTCAACAGGTAATTATAAAACAGACACGCCTTTGAAGAACTACGTCAACAGGTAAACATAAAACACACACGCCTTTGAAGAACTACGTCAACAGGTAATCATAACGCATATACGCCTTTGAAGAACTACGTCAACAGGTAATCATAAAACATTCACACCTTTGAAAAACTATGTCAACAGGTAATCATAAAGCATACACGCCTTTGAAGAGCTACATCAACAGGTAATCATAAAACATACACGCCTTTGAAGAACTTCGTCAACAGGTAATTATACAACATTCACACCTTTGAAGAACTCTGTCAACAGGTAATCATAAAGCATACACACCTTTAAAGAACTCCGTTAACAGATAATCATGAAATATACACGCCTTTGAAGAACTCGCCCAAAAGTGAGCATAAAACATACAAGCCTTTCAAGAATTCCGTCAACAGGTAATCATAAAGCATACACCCCTTTGAAGAACCCCGTCAACAGGTAATTATAAAACATACACCCCTTTGAAGAACTCTGTCAACAGGTAATCATAAAACATACACGACTTTGAAGAGCTCCGTTAACAGATAATCATAAAGCATACAGGCCTTTCAAGATAATTCCATCAACAGGTAATCATAAAAGACGGGTAATCATTGAAGACCTCCACCAACAGGCAACCATAGAACAGTCACACCTTTGAATAACTCTATAGCCATGCCAACAGGTAGTTATACATAATTCACGCCTTTGAAGAACTCCGTCAGCAGGTAATCATGAAACATCCACACGAAAACTTTTAAGGTCGTTGTGATCCAGAGTGGCTTTCTTTAGCAGGGGCTTGATAAGCGCAGTTTTGTATACATAAGGGAAGACACCAGAAATAAAAGAATACACCAGAAATTAAAGTAACTTGGTCGTCATAACCCCTTCCATCACAACAGTTAGCTGTAAATGTTGTAGGGGCTCAGATAATGATGCAATGAGGGCATTCATGACGTCACACCCCAGAAAAGGAAGGCTGTCAAGCACACACAGAAAACTAGCAGTAGCATCTCATTTTGAACCTCTAAAAAACGACCTTTTGAAAAAAAAAAAATATATATATATATATATATATATATTCCGAGTGGTTATTCAAGGGTATGGTACAAAAGAACTAACTAAATGATGATTTACTCTATTAAAGGATAGACATGAATTCCCACGCACAGGCCAGGAACATATAGAGGCAAGTCACAAATGGGTTTTTCTATTGTTTTATTTACAACAGTTATGAAAACATAACAGTTATGTTATGAGAGCAATCTGTGCACTTGAGCTCGCATGATACGTACATCATATGTAAACATATAACAATAGATGCAAAAGTGTCATATAAAAACTAATCCTCCAAAAGCGTTTTTGTTGGAAAAGGCTTTTTTTGAAAGGGGATCCAAATTTACTGTAAACATGGCACCATCGCTTGCCTGCAGACAACCAGCTTCACAATGCATATTGTTAGGGCGCAAATAGTTTAGATTCAATTTCGATAAGTTGCTGCAGCCATTGCTAGCCATAGACACAATGGATATTCATAAACTAGTCCCCTATAACACACAGAGCGTAATAGAGCGCTAGATCTATGTGTGTTGCTATGCTGCCTCCTGAAACTCGGCAGCAGTTCATGCAACTAACTTCACAACACGAAAAGTATTTAAAAAACGGGCAGGATTTCTTAAATGTTTCAAAAGTGTACACAAATAAATAATAACAAGGATGCAACATGGGCGATCGAATTACTTACCCCAATACACCCAAAGCAGCGCGAAGTTCTCGCTCTGCTTCTTCCACCATGGATGCTTGTGATGCCATGCTTGTTTCAAGATGCACCGGTGACGGCTGAAATTCAGCCCTAGGCCCTATCGCTCGCTTGCCTGCTTTGCAACCCTGTGGGTCTGACAGGCCCACACTGGGATTATTAAGGGGTAAACCGCCCATTGCTTCTTTGGCGGTATGTGGGTCTGAGAGGCCCACCTTGGGACGAATCTTCGAGTCAGAAGCTCAGTGCGGCGAAGGTTAAGAGAGCATATTCATAGACATACTTTTTGCATTGCTAAGACCTTGTGACAAGCTAGATCACAGGTTAGATTAAGCAAGAAGAGAAAAAAAACCCATAAAACATGAATTGTGCAAAAACATCTGAAATGAAGAAATTACAGCATGAACAGGAATGATATGAAAAATAACATATGCAACACTGTTTCAGCTCTGGCTGTAAAATGTTTCTTCAGTCCTACATAACAGAGTTTACAGTTCTGGAGGTCAGTCATAGGGACCTCCTTGGTGTAGGATCTGGTGGAAATGGAGGCAGTTCTGGTGCAGCTCGCAGGGTTGATGTCCTGGGTCGAGGTCTGGGCCTGACCAGCCACACGCCACTGTCATTGTCATTGTCAGAGTCTGACACTTTGTCACCCCGGTGGTGCAGTGGGACCGGGTGAGTTGGCGTGACTGAGGGTGGTTGTTGGCTGGACCTCTGCGGTGTGGGGCTGACGACAGGTGGGGACATCTGTGGGATGACAGCATCAGGTGTGGTGCTGTAGTGCCTCCGTCTGCGTCAGCGTCTCCTGCGTCGCTGGTTTGGAGCTGGAGTAGCTGGCATTGGTCCAGGTTGCCCAGTGTGTGTAGTTGCGACACACTGGCTGTGGGCTGGAACTGCAGGCTGGAGGTCTGCATTCAGTCGCCTGGCTCTCAGGTAGTGTCGCTTGTGGCGACACTGGTGTTCTGTGTGGCCAGACCGTTCACACCAGACACAGTGTGGAGGGTGTGGGGCTAGGTCAGCAGCACAGCAGCAAGGGTGAAGCACTGGTTGTGGAGGATGTGGGCAGTGTGCCAGCTTGGTGGACTGCAGCTGATGATGCAGGCTGGTGTTCTCAGCTGCGAGTGTGGCCAGCGGAGACTGTAGGCGGGCAACAGTTGTGTTTTCTACGCCGGGGCAGATGTTGTAGGTGTGGCTGTCCTCTCGCAGCCATCGCAGGACCTCCTTTGCTGCCTCGAAGGTGCTGTCAGGGTGGTCACGGATGAAGTGCCTGACATCACGCCTGAGTGCAGCTGGCTGAAGACCTCTGGCAAAGGCATCGCAGAGTATGGCTGCTGGCACCTGCATCACCCCATCTTCGGCCTTGTTGACCTTGGTCCACAGGTACCGAAGATGTGATGCATAGTCAGTCACCGTCTCCTTGGGCTGCTGCTGTCTGTTGAAGAAGGCAGTGGCAAGGGATGCGGTGTCTCGCTGATCTCCCTAGTTCTCCTCAATGATGTGAAGGAGTTTGGCTGGGGTGTCCACTTTGGCCACTGGCAGCCTGACGATCTGCTGGTGACATCGGCCTGCAAGGGCTGATATCAGCCAGAGAGAGACTGTCGCGTCATCCAGGTGCTGTAGCTGGAAAATAAGTCTGGCCTCACTGATGAAGTCGTCGACCTCACTGCTGCTTTCCTCACCGGTCAGTGTCGGGAGTTTGGGCAGGAAGTCGGTTGAAGCCATCTTGATGCAGGCAATGTTTCTTCGTGGACTTGTGTACCTGCTGCACTGTCTTCTCTCTTCTCCTATGTTAGACTATCCCAATGTGACTGTTAATGCAACCTCTTGTCCCTGTATGATCCTAGCTTGCAGTGCCAAGTATGTAATAGAGATAGCTTGGCTATGAGCTTTAATCTATTACAAGAGATTTAAAGAATTAGCACATCCTATGCTCACAGCGCCAAGTTGTAACAAGGTAGACTTGGTGGTAAAGGACTGTGGTTTAGGGATAGATTTAATTTTGATAAAAGAACTGTAACATTGAAGGGAAATAATTTTGGATCTATTCTGTGATGGATCAAAGTCCTGTCGTAAGGATATTTTGAAGGATCAAAACCCTGTCGGCGACACCACTTTTGTAGCCGTGCACCGAGTGGTTCTAATAGGACGGCACAAAAGACTTAACTAAATATTGATTGACTGAATTAAAGGACATATGAGAATACCCACGCACAGGCCAGGAACATATAGAGGCAAGTCACAAATGGGTTTTTCTATTGTTTTATTTACAACAGTTATGAGAACATAAGAAAAGCTAAGAAGAAGATATAAGAAGAGAAGATGAGAAAGAGAAGACTAAGGAAGAGAACACAGTGCAGCGATACGTAGCGAGATGTTAGCGGTTGTGAGAACACATGACATACACTCACACTGCCCGCGACACAGCAAGAGAGAGAGCAGCTCTGGTCAGATGACTGACCAGGTATGAAATGACCACTCATCACTCACTGTGCCAATTTATGCAAGTTAAGCAGACTGCAAAGACAGTCACGTGTGCTGCAAACAGAGTGACCCTTATCTGGCCAAATCTGACAACAATTGTGTTTCTGACAAGGTGTTCAGTGATAGATTTCTAAATGATTCCTGAACCGATTTACGTCGGATAAGTTGCAAAAGGAAGAGCTCAACATCTACTTTATAATGAGTTTAAAATGAAGTGTTGATTATTTACTATGAATTTATAATCTTAATTTAAGTCACCTGAATAGGGTCAGTTTTAACGAGCTCATTGCTGAGAATTACAAACTGCGTTAAATCATTTTAACGTAGGCAAACCCAAATGGAATAGACTTAAAGATGGAATCGCGACGATTCTGCCAGTGTATAATACTTGTAGTTTACTGATCCGACAAAAGATATAATACCATGGAACAGAAACACAGATTCCAGCTCAGCCAATAGTGTACCGTGACGCGACACTGGTCGAGCCGTGAGTAGGTTGTCTGGCGAAGAGGACAAAATGATGTAAGCGGAGTGACGTCACACAATCTGTGCCAGCCGTTTAGGGACAGCGGGTTAGTTGCGAAAACTGTCGTCTGCTGTAGCTTGTGTGTGAATCATCTGAAGCCTAAGAGCGCTGTCTGAAGCAGGATGAAGCTAAGCACTTGGTCACATCTGATTCAGAAATTAGCAATACAATATTTTCAAGTGTCTTGAACAAGGACATTAATAATGTTTGATGCTGTTAGTTCACACAGATAAAAGAAAAAGCCACACTGCATTTCTTTGTGGTTCCATCATCACTTGGAAAACCAGCTGCCTCAAATTCCCCTCCTGTGTGCTTTGACCAGAAAGTGATGTACTAACCACGGTAACAGGTGCTGTGGTCTTTATTCTATTATGTGGGCAGCATATAACTGGAAAAAATCCTCAGTGTGTGAGCACGCGCGTGCGCGCGCATCTGTGTATGTGCGTGTGTGTGTGTGTGACAGGGGGTACTGGAGCAGTTTGATGACTTGGTGTTTCCCTGTGGGAGCGGAGGGACATCGGCCGAGCTAGCCATCGCCAATCACCTGACTGGTGGACATCTCAGGTAGGGGTCAGGACTGACCATTACCATTGATCTGACAGGTGGTCATCTCAGGTAGGGGCCAGAACTGACCATTACCATTGACCTGACAGGTGGACTCTCAGGTAGGGGTCAGTACTGACCATTACCATTGACCTGACAGGTGGACATCTCAGGTAGGAGTCAGGACTGACCATTACCATTGACCTGACAGGTGGACTCTCAGGTAGGGGTCAGGACTGACCATTACCATTGACCTGACAGGTGGACTCTCAGGTAGGGGTCAGGACTGACCATTACCACTGACCTGACCTGTGGAGTCTTGAGGCAGAGTTCAGAACTTCATCCAAAGTCTTACAGTGTCCTCCTTGGCCTCGGGTGAAACTGACATATTTGTTGGCTGCATATTGTGTAGGATTCCCAGAAATTGTAACTGATTCAACAAAAAGAAGTGGATGAAACATTATTTCACGTGCATTACTCCCATCTGACAACAAAAGCCATCCCGCAGCTGAAATGAATAGACGATTGGAAATAAAAGAACAATGAGGGCAGGAGAGTAGAGAAGTAACTCTCCCCATTTACAAGGTACACAACTTCAAGTAAATGTTGCTTGTGCTATCGATTTAGCTAGTACACGGGTAAATAGATGGTACATTGGAGTTAACCCAGACACTTCCTATACAGCAGCAATGACAGAAGAAATTACATTAACATTATATTAACTTTTATTCAAGAATTGCACAGCTTTTTAGTCCTGAATATGTGACAAGGAATATACAGACAATACATTACAAACACATGGTTGCCTCAATACATTTTTCTCTGAATGAAAGAACAATGAGGCTAGGAGGTTTCAGAATTAAACAATAATAAAGAAAGGTTTAACGTTAGGGATTAAACAAGAATAAAGTAAAAATAAGTCTCCATTTTCAAGGTACACAACTTCAAGTCATATCTGCTAAGATGCTGAACAGATGATTAAATTCATACTATAAAAAAGAAATAGAATAAACAAAAACTTTGACCACCATAACTTGAAATTTAGCATAATCATACCTGATTCTGTTTCCCTCTGCGGTGTGTGTGCGTGCCGGCGTGCGTGTATGCGTGTGTGTATATGAGCGTGTATGTGTTTGTGTGTGTGCGTGCATGTGTGAGTATGTTAGCGTGTGTGAGTGTGTGTTTGTATGTGTGTGCGAGCGTGTGTGTATGTGTGCGTGTGTATGTGAGCATGTCTGTGTGAGTGCGTGTGTGTGTGTGTGTGTGTGTAGTCATTCCTCCATGTACGTAGGCGCTTCTATCCTGTGCACCGTATTCCTGCATGCTTGCGGTAACCCCAGTCATTTCAACGGATGTCTTTCAACACAGCTTGAACGACGGAAAACTAGGCCACCGTGTAGTTCATATGGTTGAAAGTGTAAGCCTGCGGTGTTCTCTGAACAATCTGCAGATTACATGGCTGAAACCACTGGCCTGCAGACATCTCTGAAAAACTGAAGATTACATGGCTGTATCTATAGGCCTGCACTGTTCTCTGACATTCTGCAGATTACATGGTAGAAAGTGTAGGCCTACAGTGTTCTCTGACAATCTGCAGATTATGAATGAATTATTTGGATACTTATATAGCGCCTATCCTCAGTCGGAGACCAAGCTCAAAGCGCTTTACAAACTCAGTCATTTGCAAAGCAGGCTGCCTCCTAGGTAGAGCAGACTGACGGCTGCCATTTGTTTCATGTGTCATTCAGTCAGATTTCAGACACGCACACATACACACTCAGACACATGTATGACCGTTTTGTTTATTTAACCCGCTATGTAGGCATCCATACTCCGTTTTTGGCGGGATGGGGGGTGGAGAGGTTGGGTGAAACTACAGGTCTGCAGTGTTCTCAGAACAATCTGCAGGTTGCATGGCTGAAACCACAGGTCTGCAGTGTTCTCTGAACAATCTGCAGGTTGCATGGCTCAAACCACAGGTCTGCAGTGTTCTCTGAAACCACAGGTCTGCAGTGTTCTCAGAACAATCTGCAGGTTGCATGGCTGAAACCACAGGTCTGCAGTGTTCTCTGAAACCACAGGTCTGCAGTGTTCTCTGAAACCACAGGTCTGCAGTGTTCTCTGAACAATCTGCAGGTTACATGGCGTGGCCGCTGCGCACAGTGTGGACTTTTTCTATGAGCACTGCGACAAAAGCCTGAAGGAGGTGGGACTGGGGCATCTCAAGTCTCGGGACCTGCTGCGTGTCGTCGGTGGCTTCATCGGCAGGGGCTATGGGCTGTCCACCAAACAAGAGTTGGGTAAGCTTCCAAGACTACTTCTTCTTCTTCTTCTTCTTTTCCTCCTCCTCCTCCTCTTCTGGTCTGACCACCAAGAAAGAGCTGGGTATAAGCTTCCAAGAATTCTTATTCTTCTTAGGTTTTTTTTTTCATGCATACATCCAACCTGATATTGACTATGCATCAACATGCTGGGACGGGGCTAGTAAAAATTGCTTAAAACCTCTTGAAAGTATATACAGACGTTCCCTTAAGCTCATTCTCCTTAAATCTTCTATTCAAGCAAATGACTATGTTGAACTAAATATTCTCCCCTTTCATCGTAAATGTCGCTTTAACAAGGGTGTTTTTATGTTCAAAATTATGAAGAACTTTGCACCGCCCTATCTTTATAGGAAATTCCCGGAAAGAATCATTCGTAGCAAGAGTACCATTTTTACCCCTCGTCCCAGAACTAACCTTTTCATGTCCTCTCTCACTTATTCTGGTGGTAAACTGTGGAATGAAATCCCCGAGTATCTTAGAAATAGATCTACTATAGCATCTTTCAAAAAAGCGTATCAAAAATATCTGATGCAACAAACTTAATCAGTACCAGCAAAATCAAAGCATATGATGAGATCCTAGTAAGCCAACGTACTTTGATAAATTGTTCTCCAACAGTATGTAAGCAAGGAAAATCGGCGAGTGTAAGTATGCGTGTGTATCTCTGTGTACTTGTGTGTTTGAGATTATGTGTATGATGCCTGTGTGTGCGCACACGTGTGTGTGTTTGAAGATTTTCATGTGGCAATGTTTTGTATGATTTTCATGTTTCCGTAATTGTAGTCTTTGATTCATCCATTTATGTGACTATTATTATCTATTTGGTTTGTTCTATGTCATTTATTATTCATACTTATTTCATTTATTACAATGTGTGTATGCGTGTGTGAGGGCATGGTGTAAAGAAGCTTCCAGCCTATCCATTTTACCCTCAATAAAACATTTGTCATTGTCATTGTCATAGGTCTTCTTTTTCTTCGTCTTCGTCTTCTTCTTCATCGTCCATCTTCCTCTTCTTCTGGTCTGTCCTCCAAGAAAGGGCTAAGCTTCTAAAACTGCTTCTTCTTCTTCTTCTTCTAGTTGTCTTATTGTCCATTCACTTCAAAGGTATTTATGTACCTAACAGAGTGGATTTTCTTCTCCAGAATTTTGCCAGAGGACAACCCATTTGTTGCCATGGGTTCTTTTTCAGTGCGCCAAGTGCGTGCTGCACCCGGGACATCGGTCTGTCGTCTCACCCGAATGACTAGACAGTCTGATTTTCCAGTCAAACATAGGAGAAAGAGCGAGACCGGGATTGGAACCCAGACCCTCATGGGCACTGTAGTGGCAGATATGAAAATATAGATGCTTGAATAGCGCCTATCCTCGGTAGGTGACCAAACTCTAAGTGCTTTACAAACACGAAGTCATTTGCACAACAAACTGCCTGCCTACCAGGGAAGAGCCGATATTGAGAGTCTTAACCATTCTGCCACCCCCATCCTGTGACTGCACGTGAAATACGTGTTTTCAGAATTCATCCAGCATGTGGCAGCCCAGACGTCTGTGATGTTGGACATCGTGTACTCTGCCAAGGCTGTTCTGGGTCTGGTCAGTGAGCTGCGAAACAACCCGTCCGCTTTTCAGGGCCGTCGTATCCTCTATCTACACACAGGTAGTATCCTCTATCATCTACACACAGGTAGTATCCTCTATCATCTACACACAGGTAGTATCCTCTGTCTACACACAGGTAGTATCCTCTATCATCTACACACAGGTAGTATCCTATATCTACACATCTACACACAGGTAGTATCCTCTACACATCTATACACAGGTAGTATCCTCTATCTACACGCATGTAGTATCCTCTATCTATACATCTATACACAGGCAGTATCATCTGTCTGCACACAGGCAGTATCCTCTATCTACACATAGGCAGTATCGTCTATCTACACACAGGTGGTATCCTCTATCTACACACAGGCAGTATCCTCTATCTACACACAGGTAGTATCCCCTGTCTACACATCTACACACAGGTAGTATCCTCTATCTACACACAGGCAGTAACCTCTATCTACACACAGGTAGTATCCTTTATCTACACATCTACACACAGGTAGTATCCTCTATCGACACACAGGTAGTATCCTCAATCTACTCATCTACACACAGGTAGTATCTACACACAGGTAGTATCTTCTATTTACACACGAGTAGTATTCTCTATCTACACATCTAGTCACAGGTAGTATGCTCTATCAACACACAGGTAGTATCCTCTATCTGCACATCTACACACGTGTAGTATCCTCTATCTACACACAGGTAGTATCCTATATCTACACATCTACACACAGGTAGTATTCTCTATCAACACACAGGTATTATTCTCTATCTACACATCTACACACAGGTAGTATGCTCTATCAACACACAGGTAGTATTCTCTGTCTACACATCTACACACAGGTAGTATCTTCTATCTACACACAGGCAGTATCCTCTATCAACACACAGGTAGTATCCTCTATCTACACATCTACACACAGGCAGTATCCTTATCTACACACAGGCAGTATCCTCTATCTACACACAGGTAGTAGTCTCTATCAACACAAAGGCAGTATCCTCTATCTACACACATTCAGTATCCTCTATCAACACACAGGTAGTATCCTCTATCAACACACAGGTAGTATCCTCTATCTACACACAGGTAGTATCCTCTATCTACACACAGGCAGTATCCTCTGTCTACACACATTCAGTATCCTCTATCTACACACAGGCAGTATCCTCTGTCTACACATCTACAGACAGGCAGTATCCTCTGTCTACACATCTACACATAGGTAGTATCCTCTATCTACACACAGGCAGTATCCTCTGTCTACACACATTCAGTATCCTCTATCTACACACAGGCAGTATCCTCTGTCTACACATCTACACACGGGTAGTATCCTCTATCTACACACAGGCAGTAACCTCTATCTACACACAGGTAGTATCCTCTATCTACACATCTACACACAGGTAGTATCCTCTATCGACACACAGGTAGTATCCTCTGTCAACACATCTACACACAGGTAGTATTCTCTATCTACACACATGTAGTATCCTCTATCAACACACAGGTAGTATCCTCTATCTACGCGCAGGTAGTATCCTCTGTCTACACATCTACACACAGGTAGTATCCTCTGTCTACACATCTACACATAGGTAGTATCCTCTATCTACACACAGGCAGTATCCTCTGTCTACACACATTCAGTATCCTCTATCTACACACAGGCAGTATCCTCTGTCTACACATCTACACACGGGTAGTATCCTCTATCTACACACAGGCAGTAACCTCTATCTACACACAGGTAGTATCCTCTATCTACACATCTACACACAGGTAGTATCCTCTATCGACACACAGGTAGTATCCTCTGTCAACACATCTACACACAGGTAGTATTCTCTATCTACACACATGTAGTATCCTCTATCAACACACAGGTAGTATCCTCTATCTACGCGCAGGTAGTATCCTCTGTCTACACATCTACACACAGGTAGTATCCTCTTTCTACACATCTACACACGTGTAGTATCCTCTATCTACACACAGGCAGTATCCTCTATCTACACACATTCAATATCCTCTATCTACACACAGGCAGTATCCTCTGTCTACACATCTACACACAGGTAATATCCTCTATCTACACATTTACACACATGTAGTATCCTCTATCAGCACACAGGTAGTATCCTCTATCTACACACCGGTAATATCCTCTATCTACACATTTACACACATGTAGTATCCTCTATCAGCACACAGGTAGTATCCTCTATCTACACACCGGTAATATCCTCTATCTACACATCTAGACACAGGTCGTATCCTCTGTCTACACACAGGTAGTATCCTCTATCTGCACACAGGTAGTATCCTCTATCTGCACACAGGTGTTGTTCTCGGTTTGGGGATTGGTGTTCATTTTTTTAATTTTTGAGTTGATAAAACGTACGCATGTTGTGTGTGTGTGTGTGTGTATGTGTGTGTCGTGGTGTGTGTGTGTGTGTGTGTATGTGTGTGTCGTGGTGTGTGTGTGTGTGTGTGTGTGTGTGTGTGTGTTGTGGAGTGTTTGTGCGTGTGCGTGTTTCGTGCGTGTGCTGTGTGTGTGTGTGTGTGTGTGTGTGTGTTGTAACGTATGTATGTGTAAGCGTGCATGCGCGCGTATGTGTGTTTGTGTGTGTTTGTGTGCTCGTTTCAACCTAAAAGGGTTCAATTGATATATTGATTACCGTCCGTTTTCTTAGAATTAAACGTTAACTGTTCTTCAGAATGAGATGACTGGTGTCTCGCCTAGTGATGGCATGATTGATGTGTTCATGGTGATTTCTTGTTCATTAATTTAATGTCGTGTCCCTCTGTCTGTTTAAGTATCTATTTTACTTAATCTGTTCCCCACAAGGCCTGACTACGCGCGTTGGATTACACTGCTGGTCAGGCATCTGCTTAGCACATGTGGTATATAGTATATGGGTTTGTCCGAACGCAGTGACAACTCCTTGAGGAAGTGAGCTGACTGATGTGTATAGTTTCCCTTCAAAAGAGGCGTGGTAGCATCGTAACAAATCGCTTTGTACATGTGTTGTCGGTGACAATTTTTAATATGGTATCTTTTTGTGCATGTTAATTTTGGTTTTGTCTATTGGAAATTGCGGACAAATTTCACGCAGGAACAAAAGGCTCCCAGCCGTTGTTTTGTAGTTTGATGTATTGTGAAACACATGAATTTGACGTCATCCATGAACAACGTCACGCTCGCTTGGGACTATCTCCAATTTCTGAACGGCCGGCTTGCCCTTGGTGAATTCGGGAGTGCCAGCTGGCTTGCCCGTGGTGAATTCGAGAGTGCCAACTGGCTTGCCCTTGGTGAATTCGAATTCGAGAGTGCCAACTGGCTTGCCATTGGTGAATTCGAGAGTGCCAACTGGCTTGCCCTTGGTGAATTCGAGAGTGCCAACTGGCTTGCCCTTGGTGAATTCGAATTCGAGAGTGCCAACTGGCTTGCCCTTGGTGAATTCGAATTCGAGAGTGCCAACTGGCTTGCCCTTGGTGAATTCGAGAGTGCCAACTGGCTTGCCCTTGGTGAATTCGAGAGTGCCAACTGGCTTGCCCTTGGTGAATTCGGGAGTGCCAACTGGCTTGCCCTTGGTGAATTCGGGAGTGCCAACTGGCGTGCCCTTGGTGAATTCGGGAGTGCCAACTGGCTTGCCCTTGGTGAATTCGGTAGTGCCAGAAACATTCCCGTTGGGAACAGCATCGTCTGACAGGCAGACTGAGATAAGGGAGACGCTGGTCCACTGCCGTCCTAGGGGAGAGACTACCAGCTGAGGGAGAGCGGCCATGCCAAGGCCACCAGGAAGGACGGACCAGCCATCAGTGTGGTGCCCTGTGTACCATGGTGTCAGTCTGTGGTGTGTCGGCGCCTAACACGTGGGCAGCCGTAGTCGTAGTGTGTGAAGTTTCTTTTTGTTTATTTTTGAGTGAGTTCGGAAACTAACGAACATTTATTTTCTTACAATCTTTACTTTGATTATGTATCTATTAATATTATTAAGTGTAAATAGCCCAGTTAAAAAGTAACAGGAAATGGGAGTTTTCGTTCTTCAAAAAAATCTAGATTCGTGTTTGTGTTGCTTTATGGTTCGAATGGAGTGCCAGGTGAAAACAGCACAGGCCCACGTATTTACGTAAAAAAAACAAACCATTCCGTTACAAGCATGTGAACAGTACATGCAGCACTGCAATACCTTTGGATACTCTAGAACCAAGGACGCGCGCGCGCGCGCGCATACACACACACACACACACACACACACACACACACACACACACACTTCGAACAATTACGCACGTGCGAAATGTATTTCTTTTTCACTGCAGGTGCATCTTTAGAATAGAACAGAATAGAATATGTCTTTATTACCAAGTGTACAGGGGTCACAAGGAATATTGGAATATTCAAACACAGCATTCAACGATACATTCATCTGATATTTGTTGTTTACAAATAACATCTTTCATTTCCAGGAGGAATTTTTTCCTTGTATGATGAACGGATGACCCCAGTTCTGGAGGACAGGGAGGAGCAGCAACATCACATCAAGCTGTTGTCCCAAATGGATGAGACTCCAGTGTGACTTCATGTCAACATCACATCAAGCTGTTGTCTCAAATGGATGAGACTCCAGTGTGACTTCATGTCAACATCACATCAAACTGTTGTCTCAAATGGATGAGACTTCAGTGTGACTTCATGTCAACTGCCTTTTGTGATCTCTAATCGTGCTCGCTTCTGTTCTTTTTTTGTTTGTGTATTGTTGTTGTTTTGGGGTTGTTGGTTTTTTGTTGTTGTTTTTCGTTTTTGTTGGTTGTGTGTGTGTGTGTGTGTGTGTGTGTGTGTGTGTGTGTGTGTGTGCTGTTTTTGTTGTGTGTGTATTTGTGTGTGTGTGTGTGTGTGTGTTATTGTTGTTGTTTTTTGCTTGTTTTTCGTTTTGTTTTTTGTTGTTGTTTTTGGTGTAGGGGTGTTGTTTGTTCGTCTCTTTTGGGGGTGTTTGTCCTTTTTTTCACCGGGAGTTGGATATTGATACAATCAGTGTTACAACGATTCATTCCACTGACTCCATTTCGTTCCAAGTGCTCAGTTAGATGTTTGGCTGTCAGATACAACCAGTGATGCCACATGGATCTGTTGTGCTATGGGTGCTAGATAATGCTGATTTTCGTTGTGAATCAGTCTGTTGACTGGTTTTAACCATTTTAGGGGTGGATATGCGAACACCGAATGATCAAGTTTACGGCGAAAGAATAGCTATCCAATATATTATATGTGTATTTGATTGTCGTTTGTGGTAGTGGAGAAATGTCGTTTGTGGTAGTGGAGAAAAAAAAAGATGAGTCCAGTCTCGTCGTTGTCTTGTAATCACGTGATGATCACAGTGAATTGCTCCCATTACAGTTCTGTGAGCCTACATCGGGAGTAAAACCAACATACGTGGATTTCTCTGTGTGTGTGTGTGTGTGTGGGTGGGTGGGTGTGTCTGTGTGTGTGTCTGAGAGAGAGAGTGTGTGTGTATGTGTGTGTTGTGTGTGTGCGCGTGCGCATGTATGTGTGCGTGTGTGTGAGAGAGATTGTGTGTGTTGTATGTGTTTTGTGTGTGTGTACGTGTCTTGTGCTCGCGTGCGTGCGTAATTCAAATTTTCTTTTCATATCAGATTTACTGAAACCGGCTCTAATGAACTATATACAGAGAACGTTTTTGATTGATTCTACAATATGTCCATACACCACATTTTTTTTACATGAACATATTTCCGTCAAAACAGAGGAAACTCCTGAAGAGTATGCCAACAGCGTGTCACCAGGAGTTGTGCACAGCCGTTGTATTCACCGAATTTGATTCGCTCCTGTTTGTGCATTAAGTCGTCACGGGAGTATAGCACGTGCACTGCCGTTTTTGTAGCCGACATTTGATTCGCTCCTCTTTGTGCATTAAGTCGTCACGGGAATGTCCCATGTCATTTTAATCGACTTTGGTGACCAAATTGTGCTCATGTAGCATTTCTACACCGTCAATAAATGTTTATATGTCACAAACCGAAAGTGAAAATGATAAGTCGAACGGTAACGTTTACGCATTAATTTGTTGAACTAGTTATTCACGAGAGAATGGGGATAATCATCATCTACGTTCTTTTTTTAAAGTTTTTTTTTTCTCTCCGCAATGAGATGCGATTGTATCGTATCAAAGGCTGAAGCACACCAACGAAACAAACTCAGACTTTCGTTTTTTTACAAAAGAGTGTCATTCACTTCCGGCCATATCTTGATGCAGGGTTGTCGTTCTTCTTTCTTCTCCAGAAGTAACTTCATCTGCCCATGAAAGAAGCCAAACAGTCCTTCTGGAAATGAGAGACAGAATTCAAATAGTGAACATTTCCATATTCAGTTTCGTAAGGAGGCGTCACAGCGTTCGGACAATTCCATATACGCTACAGCACGTCTGCTAAGCAGATGCCTGACAAGCAAATTAACCCAACGCGCTGAGTTAGGCCTCGAGTGCATGCATTATATTTGTATTTATATTTGTGTTTCTTTTTATCACAACAGATTTCTCTGTATGTAATTCGGGCTGCTCTCCCCCAGGGAGAGCGCGTCGTTGCACTACAGTGCTACCTTTTTTTTTCCTGCGTGCAGTTTTATTTGTTTTTCCTATCCAAGTGGATTTGTCTACAGAATTTTGCCAGGAACAACCCTTTTGTTTCCGTGGGTTCTTTTACGTGCGCTAAGTGCATGCTGCACACTGGACCTCCGTTTATCGTCTCATTCGAATAACTAGCGTCCAGACCACCACTCAAGGTCTAGTGGAGGGGGAGAAAATATCGGCGGCTGAGCTGTGATTCGAACCAGCGCGCTCAGATTCTCTCGCTTACCTTTAGGCCATCACTCCACATAATTATTTGTGTACCTATCAGAGCGGATTTCGTCTGCAGAATTTTTCCAGAGGACAACACTCTCGTTGCTATGTATTCTTTTTAAGTACGCCCAGGTGCATGTTGCACACGGGACCTCGGCTTGTTCTCTCATCCGAAAGACTTGACGCTCAGTTCCATTTTGCTGTCATTAAACTTGGGGGAAAGGGCGCGAGCGGGATTCAAACTCTGTGTTGGCAGATGAGCGTCTTAACCATTCTGCCACCTTCCACCTGATAGTGAACAGTGAATAGGGTATGACGGCGGAAGAGGGGAAAGGGAGGAAGGGGGATGATCAGATGAGAGATGTCCAACAGCCTGAGTTTTGTATTTGTAACAAACAAAAAGACCACTGACCCTAACACCACCAACTATACATCCCCTCACCCTCAAAACAAAAAACAAAACAAAACAAAACAAACAAACAAACAAAAAGATCTCCCAGGTCAACAGATGTGCAGACCTAGCTGCAAGTGCCTGAATTCCTTTCGTGTGTATACGCACGCAGAAGATCAATACGCACGTTAAATATCCTGAAATCCATGTCAGCGTTCGATGGGTTATGGAAACTGGGGCACCCAGCATGCACACCCCCGAAAACGGAGTATGGCTGCTTACATGGCGGGGAGAATAAAAAAAACTGACATACACGTGAAATGTTACATGTCTTTCTGAATGTGTATGTGTGCGTGCCTAAAATCTGATTGATTGACAGGAAACGAATGATGAACGCCCAATGGCAGCCATCACTCGGCTCTAGCCAGGCGGGCAGCCTGTTGTGTAAATGACCCTGAGTTTGTAAAGCGCTTAGAGCTTGGTCATCGACCTAGGATAGGCGCTAGAAAGTATCCATGTCATTCATTCATTCAATGTTCGTCCTGTATTATTTGTGACAGTTACGGGAGCCCGATGCACCTGTCTCATACTTCCCCCTTCCCTCTCCCTGCGCATCCCCCCCTCCCTTACCCCGTACACATTCATTTAGATCAGCGTTTGTTCCGCTTGTGGTTTTGTATGATGTGTAATGTTCCATGATGGATTTAAATTGAGAATGCGATCTCGTATCAGAACCTTACACGGTCCATATTTTGACGCACAGACCACGTTCACACACACACACACACACACACACACACACACACACACATCATAGCACACGCTGTGCTTTGGCAAGAAGATACACATTTTTACGATCATGTTTCGTTTTCATAAAACCAACAGCATAAAACAACTATGCAGTATGACAGGTAACACACACACACACACACACACACACACACACACACACACACGGGTGCGAGGCAAGGTAGCTTTAGTTATTAGATAAAACCCATCGAGGTTACAGGTAAGATGTTATATAAAAGGCACTTAAAACTCTTCGATGCTGCAATTTATGCTCACACACACACACACACACACACACACACACACACACACACACACACACACACTTCATCCCCAAAATCTGTCACAACTCGACAGGAAAATCACTGTCAATGGAAAAGATAGTCATCATCACTATCAGCGTGGACAGTATGACTGTTAAGATTATTATTCTTTATCACTTTTATCACCTTCAAAATTAACCATCATCGCGTTTATCACCGTCAGAAATAGGCATCATCACTTTCATCACCGTCAAAATAATCATCGTCCCTTTCATCACTGTTAAAACTATTCATCGTTACTTTCATCACTGTCAAAAATAGCCATCACCACTTTTATCACCATAAAAAAATAGTCATCGTCACTTTTATCACCGTTGAAATAAGTCATTATTACTTTTATCACAGTCAAAAATAATCACCATCACTGTTTTCACTGTCAAAACAATCATTATCATCTTTTATCACCGTCAAAAATAGTCATCGTCACTTTCATTGCCGCCAAGTATAGTCATCATCATTTTTATCACCGTCAAAAAAAGGCATCATCATTTTGATCGCCGTCAAAAATAGTCATTCTCACTTATATCACCGTCGAAAAGAGTCATTGTCACCGTCACTGTCATCACAGTTGAAATTAATTATTTTGATTTTTTTCACCGTCAAAATACTAAATAGTCATCGTTATCTTTTTCACTGTTGAAATTGATAATCATCACTTTATCATCTTAAAAACAATAATCACCGTAACTTTTATTAACGTTAAAAATCATCACCTTTTTCACCGTCAAAAAAAGTTTTGATCTTTTTTATCTCCGTTGGAATTTTATAACTTTCACTTTATCACCTTCAAAAATAATCATCACCACTTTCATCACCGTCAAAAAACACGTCATCACTTTCATCATCGTCAAAAATAATCATCAAGACTTTCATCACCGTCAAAAAATTCATCATCACTTTTATCACCGTCGAAAATAGTCGTCGTCATTTTTATCACCGTCAAAAATAATCATCATCACTTTCATCATCGTCAAAAATAATCATCATCACTTTCATCACCGTCAAGAAAGTCGTCATCACTTTCATCACCGTAAGAAAGTAGTCATCATTTTCATCACCGTCAAAAATAATCATCATCACTTTCATCACCGTCGAAAACAGTCTTTGTCATTTTTATGACCGTCAAAATAATCATCATCACTTTCATCGCCGTCAAAAAAGTCGTCATCACTTTCATCACCGTATAAAATAATCATCATCGCTTTCATCACAGTAAAAAACAATCATTATCATTTTCATCACCCTCAAAAATGATCATCATCACTTTCATCACCGTCAAAAACAATTATCGTCAAAAATAATCATCATCACTTTCATCACCGTCAAAAATAATTATCATCACTTTCATCACCATCAAAAAAATAGTCATCACTTTCATCACCGTAAAAAATAATCATCATCGCTTTCATCACAGTAAAAAAACAATCATTATCATTTTCATCACCGTCAAAAATAATCATCATCACTTTCATCACCGTCAAAAACAATTATCGTCAAAAATAATCATCATCACTTTCATCACCGTCAAAAATAATTATCATCACTTTCATCACCGTCAAAAAAATAGTCATCACTTTCATCACCGTAAAAAATAATCATCATCGCTTTCATCACAGTAAAAAACAATCATTATCATTTTTATCACCGTCAAAAATAATCATCATCACTTTCATCACCGTCAAAAACAATTATCGTCAAAAATAATCATCACCACTTTCATCACCGTCAAAAATAATTATCATCACTTTCATCACCGTAAAAAAAATAGTCATCACTTTCATCACCGTAAAAAATAATCATCATCGCTTTCATCACCGTCAAAAACAATCATTATCACTTTCATCACCGTCAAAAAAGTCGTCATCACTTTCATCACCCTCAAAAATAATCATCATCACTTTCATCACCGTCAAAAATAATCATCATCACTTTCATCACCGTCAAAAATAATCATCACTTTCACCACCGTCAAAAATAATTATCATCACTTTCATCACCGTCAAAAATAATCATCATCACTTTCATCACCGTCAAAAATAATCATCATCACTTTCATCACCGTCAAAAAAATAGTCATCACTTACATCACCCTGAAAAATAATCATCATCACTTTCTCACCGTCAAAAACAATCATTATCACTTTCATCACCCTCAAAAATAATCATCATCACTTTCATCACCGTCAAAAAAAAATCGTCATCACTTTTATCACCGTCGAAAATAGTGGTCGTCATTTTTATCACCGTCAAAAATAATCCACATCACTTTCATCACCGTCTAAAATAATCATCATCACTTTCATCACCGTCAAAAAAGTCGTCATCACTTTTATCACCGTAAAAAAAAAATAAAATAAAATAAAATAAAATCGTCATCACTTTTATCACCGTCGAAAATAGTGGTCGTCATGTTTATCACCGTCAAAATAATTATCAGTACTTTCATCGCCGTCAAAAAAAATCATCATCACTTTCATCACCGTAAAAAAAAAAAAGTCGTCATCACTTTCATCACCGTAAAAAAAAGTCGTCATCACTTCCATCACCGTCAAGGCCGACATCATCGTCCCAAGTGCTGTTGTAGTGACTGCCGAGTCTCACAGAGGCTTTGGCATTCTTCTTCCTGTCCTTCAGTCTCTTCTTCTCCTTCTTCTCCACGTACAGGGCGTCGGCCTTCATGCTCAGCTTGAGCAGGTCCGTGATGGGCAGCGTGGCCGCCAGGTCTGTGATGAGGCTGTGCAGAAACTGTGGCCAGTGAGGGGAATGCCGCAAGGCGTAGATGTGGGCCCTCACCTGTTCTGAAAACATGGCCAGCTCCGTCTGGCTAGGCAGTGGCGTTGTTGGTGGTGGCGGTTGTGGTGGTGAATTTCCCTCTGCCTTATCCTGTACTTTCTCGTATGCCTTCTCTTTTACCTTGGTGGGTAGTGGTGGTAGTTGTTCCCATGCCTTCTCCTCCTCCGCCGGGTTCTCCTCCGGTTTTTTTAGGTTCTCCTGACCCTGTGAAATCTTCTGCTCCTCCTGTTCCTTCTCCTCCGCCTCCAGCGTTCTTCGGCCACCATCTGCCTTCGTTTTCTCCTTCATGTTCTCCTCAGCCTTTTTCTTCTCCTGCAGCCTGATTCCCCTGGCCTTGGTTCTCTGGCCACGTCTTTGGTTTGGGGGCATCCTTTTCCTGTGATGATGGTAGTGGTGGTGGTGGTGGATACTACAATCAGAATCAGAATAACTTTATTATGTCAGTACAGAAATGAAGTGTGGCGAAGTCTATGACACATGCAGATTACAAACAAAACGGTAAAGATTTGGCATACAACATACGCAACAAAACCACACTCAACAGAGTCATAGCAAAGCAGTTCTGATAAAAAATATTAACCTTCCACTATTCAAAACACACACACGTACACGTGCGCGCACACACACGTGCACGCGACCATGCACCCTATCTTTTGCATGAATTAAATACATATGCACAACGTAGCGAACAAATATGGCGGTGAAGTACTAAAGGACAACCAACAGGACAGATTCATTCACTTGGGGATGCTTTCGTCACTAGAATAAAACATGGACTTGGCGTTTTGAAAGCCTGCAGAAAATGAGAGAGCGAGAGACAGTTGGAAGACTTGATCGGAAATATCTTTCTTTTGCTCAGGTGCCAAAGGGTGCAATTACTGTCGATTTGATGAACCAGATAATGAGTTAGGGGTGGGGTTCATGTGAATGAGAAGCGTAAACCACATGATTCTGGCGTTGTGTCTGCTATAAGAAAAACAGCATAACCATACATATCTACAGATATGCCAGTATCCACGTGTCCAAAATGCAACAATATATGTACAGTAAACAGCTGTAGGCGGTCAATGTTGGTTGGAAATAGATATGAAATAACAGACCAGTCAACAGGGCAAACATTTTCATATACACAACTACAATTTCATTCATATATATTGGCAATAATGATTCAACATATTAATTAACACACACACACACACACACACACACACACACACACACACACACACACACACACACACACACACAG
>NC_134905.1:12649713-12704713 GCF_041734735.1 Babylonia areolata | reverse complement strand
CACAGTCTCTGACTCCTCAGCATCCTTTCACAGTCTATCACTGTTCCCTGTCACAGTCTCTGACTTCTCAGAATCTTTCACAGTCTGTATCACTGTTCCCTGTCACAGTCTGACTTCTCAGCATCTTTCACAGTCTCTATCACTGTTCCCTGTCACAGTCTCTGACTCCTCAGCATCTTTCACAGTCTATCACTGTTCCCTGTCACAGTCTCTGACTTCTCAGCATCTTTCACAGTCTGTATCACTGTTCCCTGTCACAGTCTCTGACTTCTCAGCATCTTCCACAGTCTATCACTGTTCCCTGTCACAGTCTCTGACTTCTCAGCATCTTCCACAGTCTCTATCACTGTTCCCTGTCACAGTCTGACTCCTCAGCATCTTTCACAGTCTGTACCACTGTTCCCTGTCACAGTCTCTGACTTCTCAGCATCTTTCAGTCTATCACTGTTCCCTGTCACAGTCTCTGACTTCTCAGCATCTTTCACAGTCTCTATCACTGTTCCCTGTCACAGTCTGACTCCTCAGCATCTTTCACAGTCTGTATCACTGTTCCCTGTCACAGTCTCTGACTTCTCAGCATCTTTCACAGTCTATCACTGTTCCCTGTCACAGTCTGACTTCTCAGCATCTTTCACAGTCTATCACTGTTCCCTGTCACAGTCTCTGACTTCTCAGCATCTTTCACAGTCTGTATCACTGTTCCCTGTCACAGTCTCTGACTCCTCAGCATCTTTCACAGTCTATCACTGTTCCCTGTCACAGTCTCTGACTTCTCAGCATCTTTCACAGTCTCTATCACTGTTCCCTGTCACAGTCTCTGACTTCTCAGCATCTTTCACAGTCTCTATCACTGTTCCCTGTCACAGTCTCTGACTTCTCAGCATCTTTCACAGTCTATCACTGTTCCCTGTCACAGTCTGACTCCTCAGCATCTTTCACAGTCTGTATCACTGTTCCCTGTCACAGTCTCTGACTTCTCAGCATCTTTCAGTCTATCACTGTTCCCTGTCACAGTCTCTGACTTCTCAGCATCTTTCACAGTCTCTATCACTGTTCCCTGTCACAGTCTGACTCCTCAGCATCTTTCACAGTCTATCACTGTTCCCTGTCACAATCTGACTTCTCAGCATCTTCCACAGTCTCTATCACTGTTCCCTGTCACAGTCTCTGACTTCTCAGCATCTTTCACAGTCTGTATCACTGTTCCCTGTCACAGTCTCTGACTTCTCAGCATCTTTCAGTCTATCACTGTTCCCTGTCACAGTCTCTGACTTCTCAGCATCTTTCAGTCTATCACTGTTCCCTGTCACAGTCTCTGACTTCTCAGCATCTTTCACAGTCTGTATCACTGTTCCCTGTCACAGTCTCTGACTTCTCAGCATCTTTCACAGTCTATCACTGTTCCCTGTCACAGTCTCTGACTTCTCAGCATCTTTCACAGTCTATCACTGTTCCCTGTCACAGTCTCTGACTTCTCAGCATCTTCCACAGTCTGTATCACTGTTCCCTGTCACAGTCTCTGACTTCTCAGCATCTTTCACAGTCTGTATCATTGTTCTCTGTCACAGTCTGACTTCTCAGCATCTTTCACAGTCTATCACTGTTCCCTGTCACAGTCTCTGACTTCTCAGCATCTTTCACAGTCTCTATCACTGTTCCCTGTCACAGTCTCTGACTTCTCAGCATCCTTCACAGTCTGTATCACTGTTCCCTGTCACAGTCTGACTTTTCAGCATCTTTCAGTCTATCACTGTTCCCTGTCACAGTCTCTGACTTCTCAGCATCTTTCACAGTCTGTATCACTGTTCCCTGTCACAGTCTGACTTCTCAGCATCTTTCACAGTCTATCACTGTTCCCTGTCACAGTCTCTGACTTCTCAGCATCTTTCACAGTCTGTATCACTGTTCCCTGTCACAGTCTCTGACTTCTCAGCATCTTTCACAGTCTGTATCACTGTTCCCTGTCACAGTCTCTGACTTCTCAGCATCTTTCACAGTCTATCACTGTTCCCTGTCACAGTCTCTGACTCCTCAGCATCTTTCACAGTCTCTATCACTGTTCCCTGTCACAGTCTCTGACTTCTCAGCATCTTTCACAGTCTATCACTGTTCCCTGTCACAGTCTCTGACTTCTCAGCATCTTTCACAGTCTATCACTGTTCTCTGTCACAGTCTCTGACTTCTCAGCATCTTTCACAGTCTGTATCACTGTTCCCTGTCACAGTCTCTGACTTCTCAGCATCTTTCACAGTCTATCACTGTTCCCTGTCACAGTCTCTGACTTCTCAGCATCTTTCACAGTCTCTATCACTGTTCCCTGTCCTAGTCTCTGACTTCTCAGCATCTTTCAGTCTATCACTGTTCCCTGTCACAGTCTCTGACTTCTCAGCATCTTTCACAGTCTATCACTGTTCCCTGTCACAGTCTCTGACTTCTCAGCATCTTTCACAGTCTATCACTGTTCCCTGTCACAGTCTCTGACTTCTCAGCATCTTTCACAGTCTGTATCACTGTTCCCTGTCACAGTCTCTGACTTCTCAGCATCTTTCACAGTCTGTATCACTGTTCCCTGTCACAGTCTCTGACTTCTCAGCATCTTTCACAGTCTGTATCACTGTTCCCTGCCCCAACCTCTGACCTCCTCAGCATCTTTTACACACTCACTCAAACCAACATTTCTTTTTTTTCTAATGCTTCAGACAGAATGTGCACATCCAAGTCATTTATTGACCATTTTCATAAAACAATTGGTATCCAAGTCATCTGTTTACCATTTTCATAAAACAATTGTTATCCAAGTCATTTATTTACCATTTTCATAAAACAATTGGTATCCAAGTCATCTGTTTACCATTTTCATAAAACAATTGGTATCCAAGTCATTTATTTACCATTTTCATAAAACAATTGGTATCCAAGTCATCTGTTTACCATTTTCATAAAACAATTGGTATCCAAGTCATTTATTTACCATTTTCATAAAACAATTGGTATCCAAGTCATTTATTTACCATTTTCATAAAACAATTGGTATCCAAGTCATTTATTTACCATTTTCATAAAACAATTGGTATCCAAGTCATTTATTTACCATTTTCATAAAACAATTGGTATCCAAGTCATTTATTTACCATTTTCATAAAACAATTGGTATCCAAGTCATTTATTTACCATTTTCATAAAACAATTGGTATCCAAGTCATCTGTTTACCATTTTCATAAAACAATTGGTATCCAAGTCATTTATTTACCATTTTCATAAAACAATTGGTATCCAAGTCATTTATTTACCATTTTCATAAAACAATTGGTATCCAAGTCATTTATTTACCATTTTCATAAAACAATTGTTATCCAAGTCATTTATTTACCATTTTCATAAAACAATTGGTATCCAAGTCATTTATTTACCATTTTCATAAAACAATTGGTATCCAAGTCATCTGTTTACCATTTTCATAAAACAATTGGTATCCAAGTCATTTATTTACCATTTTCATAAAACAATTGGTATCCAAATCATTTATTTACCATTTTCATAAGACAATCAGTATCAGTCAGTGTCAAAAGGTTCCTTTAGTGAACTGGAAACAAAACTGAAAGTTTGTTATAACTGCCTCTGAGACATGTGCCTAATCAAAAGAGAACTGCTGGTATTATTGTTCATTTGTGTGTGTGTGTGTGTGTGTGTGTGTGTGTGTGTGTGTGCAAGTCCAAAAGTGTGTGAATGTGTGTGTATGTGCACACGCGCACGTGCATGTGCATGCATGCGTATGTGTGTGTGTGTGTGTGTGTGTGTGTGTGCGCACGCGTGTGCATTAGTGAAAATAAACTTCAAGTGGCAGAAAATCTCATCAAAGTGACAGACAATCTCATCAAAAACCAAATGATTCCACACACAAGGGCAGGTCAAATAACACAACTGGTGGACAAAAGACACTGTGTCCAAATCAAGTACTTCTGTGAAGCAATTCATCCGTTTAATACTACTGCGTTCTAAAATTGCATTGCTCATATCTTTCAAAAAGAAAATATTTGTCAAAAATTTAATGCTTGTGTTCTTTAACATTGAAGGCTCTGCTGAAAATGAATTATTCATGACTGAACAGAATACTTGATAATCACAAACAGCAGCATACGATTCAACATTTCTCCCTTCAGTGGCATCACAATTCTTTTGTCTCTTTTACATTTTCTTTTATACATATTATACTGTGTGAACTGCAAAAATACATGACAAGCAACACCTACGTGACCTTTAGTGCCTCTACATTTCTTTCCTTGTATTTGAAAGAAGAAAATGTCACTCTTACAACATAAGCAACACCTGTGTAACCACAAAAGTACTTATATATTTCTGTCTTTGCATATATAAATAAAATAAGAAAATGCAACCTTTACAACATAAGCAACACCTGTGTGATCTTGACTTAAGTACCTCAAAATTTCTGGTTTTTGTATATTTTAATAAAGTAAGAAAATGCCACCTTCAACATAAGCAACACCTGTATGAATTTGAATAGGTTCTTGGATAGGTTTTTCTTGCTTATAGTCCAGCCGACCACACAGGGTCATATCAGGACTGTCAAACCATACAAATGCTACCGCATCAACACAAAACTGGCACATCTACAAAAAAAACAACCCCACTATGGCAAACCCACAAAACAGTTCATGACACAGTATCCCAACCATTTAGCTCCTTATGGCAAATAAGACTAGGCCAGATCACAAAAATCATGAAAAAGGAAAAAAACAACAATACTTCAAAGCCAAACAAAAAAATACATAAAAAAGGCCATATAGGCAAATAACACTGCAGAATGGGCAACTCATGCCCATCCCAGTGTTTACATCTCACTACCTAATTGCCAGAGCAAAACAGCACAGATAGTACATCACAGATTGCGGAAATGAGAAAAAAGTGTCAAGGCTTGCTTCAAAAAAGACAGGGGAATGGACTGGTAAGGCAGAAGAAGGGAGACAACTGTGAAGAAAGGAAAAAAGACAGAAACAGAGAGAGTGATAGAAAAGAGGAAGCACCTCTGTATGTCCGTCTTTGTACATGTTTGAATAAAACAAGAAAATGCCACCTTCACAAGGTAAGCAACACCTGTGATCGGAACTGTGGCATCTCCTCATTTCCGTCTTTGTATATTTAAATAAAACAAGAAAATGGCACCTTTACAACATAAAAAACAACCACAGTGATCTTAACTAAAGAACTTTATTTCTATCTTTGTATATTCAAATGAAACAAAACAAAAATGACACCTTTATGACATAAAGCAACACCTGTGTGATATTGACTTAAGCACCTCTATACTTCTTTGTATATTTAAATAAAATAAGAAAATGTCACCTTTACAAAATAAGCAACATCTGTGTGGTCTCAACTTAAGTACTTCTATATGTCTGTCTTTGTGTATTTAAAACAAGAAAACAAGAAAATGCCACCTTTACGATATAAAGCAACATCTGTGTGATGTTAAGTACCTCTATATTTCTGTCTTTATATATTTAAAACAAGAAAACAAGAAAATGCCACCTGTACGACATAAAGCAACACCTGTGTGATCTGAAGTACCTCTACATTTCTTTGCGTATACCAATTATTTTTTAAAAATTTAAAGAAAAGAAAAACCAGACCAGCTTTCCTTGTGGTAAGTCCAATCTTTTTGTTAACTGGAAAAAAACAACAACAAAAAACCACCTTTTCAGGGCACTGGTGAACTGCGTTGTCAAAAGTAGAAGATTAATAATGAGAAATCAATTCTTCCTTTTTTTTCATTTATGCTGCTATATATAGCTTTGAATTTAAACCATGATTTGTAGTATGTATGTAATTCATTTCTTTTTTCACACACACACGTATACATAAATATATATATATATATATATATATATATATGGAGTGATGGCCTAGAGGTAACGCATCCGCCTAAGAAAGCGAGAGAATCTAAGCGCGCTGGTTCGAATCACGGCTCAGCCGCCGATATTTTCTCCCCCTCCATTACACCTTGAGTGGTGGTCTGGACACTAGTCATTCGGATGAGATGATAAACTGAGGTGTCGTGTGCAGCATGCACTTTGCGCATGTATAAGAACCCACGGCAACAAACGGGTTGTTCCTGGCAAAATTCTGTAGAAAAATCCACTTGGATAGGAAAAACAAATAAAACTGCATGCAGGAAAAAATACAAAAAAAATGAGTGGCGCTGTAGTGTGGCGACACGCCCTCCCTGGGGAGACCAGCCCATATTTTACACAGAGAAATCTGTTGTAATAAAAACAGAAATACAAATGCAAATACAAATATATATAGACAGAGAGAGAGGAGGTGGCTGGGGGGATCACAAACTATACCCCACAAAATAAGATTTTAAAAATATACCCATCAAAATAATCAAAAACTACGAGAAAGAACATCCAAACCTTTAATAGATCCAAAACTATATAAAAACTATTGAACTTTTAAAAAGAATTGAAAAAAAAATCCCA
Source organism: Babylonia areolata (assembly GCF_041734735.1). Classification (NCBI taxonomy): domain Eukaryota; kingdom Metazoa; phylum Mollusca; class Gastropoda; order Neogastropoda; family Buccinidae; genus Babylonia; species Babylonia areolata. The sequence continues at coordinate 12,698,212 of NC_134905.1, read as the reverse complement.
ATATGGTAAACATATAGATAATGTATTAAGCACTTTTGTCATGGATGTGTTTGTCCTACAAGATGGAACTAGAAACTGCCAAAAGATTGCTTCATCCACCAACATGCAGTAGCAGCAAAACAGTGGCAACACTCTTTCCATATTCATCGGGGGCAGGGGGTGGGGGGGGGCGTTGTTGTTGTTTTTCTTTTTCATTTATGTTTTGGTCATGTGAAACAGAGCGTTTGTTAACACCCCTCTCCATAAAACAATATCAACAACATCAAAACAAAAAAAATCATCAGTCAACTTGAAATTCAAACCTGCGACGATATTGACATCAATTTTCTTAAAGCATTCAAATCAAAACACGATCTGGCCATGACAGCAACATGAAAATAACCAGAAAAAAAATCTCCACAATGGTTGATGATGGCAATGTTAAAAACGAAGCAGAAAAACAACTCTCAACTCCAAAACACAAAAGTATTATGACAGTAATTTAAGGTAATGTAAAACAGGGAGGGGGGGGAAGGGGCGGATCTCAGTAAATAAACAAAACAAAAACCAATTCGTATCAGAATTGGTAAATAACAACAGAAAAAAAATCCTTCAACTTCTCAAACAAAAAAGTGTGAAGTATGTAATGTCAAAATAACAGAAGAAAGAGAAACACCCATAGGTGCTGGGGAGGACCCAGAGAAGCACCCGCCCTTGGAACAATCCTGCACCACCCTTGGAGGCCTGGGCTGTGTTCACGATGGGTGCAGGCACGCACAGGACACTCCATTAAGAATTCAAGGGACGTAACTGCTCCCAAACAGAGGCAAAAGAGACCACAGGATGCAACTCGCGACAGCCTTAAAAGAAGTATCCCCATGGGTGTACCAGCCAGTATTTCATGACTGCAGAGCCCACCAGCAAAAGACACCACCCTCCAGCTGCTGAGCACACCCCACAGACCAAACCGCTCCTGCCCGCAGACAGATGAAGACAGTGCCACTCCAGACACAGCCATACGGTCTTGTGTGCCCTCAAGAGAGAATCCCAAGTTGTAGTCTTTCCCACTGTCAACAGGACTTTCCCTGTGGTCAGTGGGTCTTTCCTCACTGTCAACAGGACTTTCCCTGTGGTCAGTGGGTCTTTCCCACTGTCAACAGGACTTTCCCTGTGGTCAGTGGGTCTTTCCTCACCATCACTGGACCTTTCTCCAGGGTCAGCTTAGTCCAGGCAAAATAACAAGCAAACAGAAAACAAAAGCCAAGTTCCCAACGTATGTACACAATTAGCATGACAGTTTTCTTTTTCCCCTTGCTACCCCACAGTCTCAAGACCTGTACTGAGGTCACCACTGATGACCTGCCAACACTCACGTCAGTCAGTAATGCTCATCAGTATTACCAGTGGTTAATCATTATTTAACCAAACTGAACAACAGTCAACTTCAGATTATGTTCATGAGAGAAATGTTAAAGTAACAACAAAACAGAAGTAAACAAAATTCTGATACAAATTTGTGACAATACAAAAAAAATAAATACAAAATGTAAAAGTCAACATCAAAAATCTGATAACAGTAATGATACACCAACAACAAACTAAAGAAACTCAACATCACAAACAAAACTTTGAAGACAGAAAAGTTAAAACTTTCATAGTTGAAAATAAGCACGCTTGGGCCATTGAAGTAAGTAAAGTGAATAAACGCCACCACTCTTATCCTTACACACACACACACACACACACAGAGAGAGCAATATAAAATGTAAGTTTGAATTATAAAATTATATTACTGTTTACACCAATTTTTAAAATGTCATGAAAAAACATTATTACATATTGTTGGCAACAAAATAAAGCATATCAGTTTGAATTATAACATTATATTCTTGACAACGTTTTTTTAATTTGAATCATAAAATTATATCGCAAACAACAACTTTATAGAATGCCATACAACAACAACGACAACAACAAAATTGAATTTAGAAATTATATTGCTGACAACATCCATAAAAATGTCACACACAAAAAAAAACAACTTAGCTTTGCAAGCCAGCTGTTAGCACACATTAGGGTATAACAATAGCAAATTTGTCACCATAACTACAAAGTAAGCTGTTAGAGTACATTACAGTCAAATGATAGTGAACTTGTCACCATGACTTCAATGAACTTGTCACCATTATTACACAGAAAGCTGTCTGCCCACACTGAAGTGAAACAATAGTGTACTTGTCACCATGACTACAAAACAATACTGAACTTGTCACCATGACTACAAAGTAAGCTATTAGCACACATTACAGTTAAACAATAGTGAACTTATCACCATGACTACAAGGTAAGCTGTTAGCATATATGAGGGTAAAACAATAGTGAACTTGTCACCATGACTAAAATGAACTTGTCACCATGACTACAAGGTAAGCTGTTAGCATATAATTATTAGGGTAAAACAATAGAATTTGTCACCATGACCACAAAGTTAGCTGTTAACACACATAAGGGTAAAACAATAGTGAACCTGTCACCATGACAACGAAGTAAGCTGTTAGCACACACTACTGTTAAACAATAGTGAACTTGTCACCATGACTACAAAGTAAACTGTTAGGGTAAAACAATAGTGAATTTGAAGAGACAAACTGACATGGTCTGATAAATCAGCATGAAGTAGTGTACATACAATAAGCATATAGATTCTGCATCACTAAAACATAGTATAAATATATGGAGAGTATAAATTCTGCAACAATCAAAAGGGATATACATCTATGAAGAGTAAAGATTCTGCAGCACTTAAACAGAATATACATATATGAAGTCTATATATTCTGCAACACATATAAATTGATATAAGTCTGTGCATTCTGCAACACTTAAAACGCACACACCTATGAAGCGTAAAAATTATGCAACACTTAAAAGTAACAATACTTTAAATGTATAATGGTTGTAGTTCTAAGTACTCTGGTATGAAAATTCTTGCCATCTTGAATGATATGCAAGTGAAAGGAAGTTTTAAGAATGAAACCTTTTTATATAACAGTATAAAGTGGAGGGGGAAGGGGGGGTGGGAGAAGAAGGAATAGTTACTACAACCTTATGTGTCACACACACACACACACACACACACACACCAAATGCAAACACATATGATGACTGGGATCAACAACGCATCAAACATGTTTCAGAACATAAAAAGAAAAAAAACAAACCCCTCTTGGGGTTTATAAACTTTAGGTTGATTGCAGTGTTGAAGCTGACTGATCACATCACAAAACAAGACTGTTCATTATTCCTGAGTTTAAGAAATTCTGCCATTGGCATAACAAATGAACACACTCCTGCACAACAGTACAAGTCAAAATGCAGGTCCACATGCACACACACGCGCGCGCGCACACACACACACACACACACACTATTTTAAAGAAATCAACAACAGTACAAGTCAAAATGTAGGTCCACACACACACGCACACGCACACGCACACACACACACACACACTCAAACTCTTTCACAGAAATCACAAGGACTCATAGGCAGGTTCACAGTTGCAGCTAACAATACAATTTCAAGGTAACAGTAACTGTTCTAGTTGGTACCACAAAAGTTCAATGACTGAACAAAGTTGACCAACACTTTGAAAACACTCTGACAACCACAAGAGAATGTAAGCACTGCTATTTGACCTCATATTTACTGCAGTACATAAAAAACAACAACAGCTATATCCACTATTTCAAATAATAGTGATGTCCAGGTCAAATCTAAAGGAAAAAATAAGAACCTTTTGTCAATGAAGATCAAATACGCACATTAAAGATCTTGTAATCCATGTCAGCATTCGGTAGGTAATAGAAACAACATACTTTGCATGTACACCCCTGAAAACAGAGTGTGGCTGCATACATGGCAGGGTAATTGAACAAAACAGTCATACACATAAAAAAAAAGTTACATGTCTGTGTAAGTGTGTGTGTGTGTGTGTGTGTGTGTGTGTGTGTGTGTGTGTGCATGACTGAAAACCTGACAGAATGCTGTCTCACTCTCTCTCTTTCTCGCTGAGTCAAAATGCTGTCTCTCTCTCTCTCCTGCTCATTGAGTCAGAATGCTGTCTCTCTGTCTTGCTCGTTGAGTCAGAATGCTGTTTCTCTCTCTTCTGCTCATTGAGTCAGATTGCTGTCTCTCTCTCTTGCTCGTTAAGTCAGAATGCTGTCACTCTCTATTGCTCATTCAGTCAGAGTGAAAACATCACAATTTTCTGCATGGATAGTGAGTGCGTGGGGGGTGGGGGTGGGGGTGTTTGTGGATACTTGTGAATGTGCATGTTTATTCAATATATTTGTGAGCAATTTCTCAGACTTCTTCAGAAAGTTTGCTTTCTTTCTATAAATTCAGGTTGTTGTTTTTTTCTAACGTTTATAAATCTTGATGTGTGCTTCTTAACATGCGTATGTGCTGTCAAAATCAAAACTTAAAATAAAAATAAAAAATTGTAGGGTGTGTCTTACAGTCGAAAGCACCTTGCAATCAGTAAAATACAAAACGCAGCCAGAAATATCTGGACATAAAATCTTAAGGCAGCAAGACTATGTACAGATAAACTTCAAATTGTTCCCAAACCCCATGCACATTGTGCACTGGGTTCGATGCCGATATGACCAGGGAGACTGGAAAAAATCCAGGCGCTGATATTGGCATCGAACCCAGTGCACTCTTGATGAAAGTCAAATGCTTTAACCATTCAGCTGTTGTGCTTGTCAGCTTGTCATCCATAAAAAAGATGCATGATTTTATCAGGCTTGGCTTTGATACTTCATCCCAAATTTAAAATGAATAAATGAAAGAATCAACAAGAATTAACATCACACAAGGAAAAAAAATGTAACCAACAAAGGAAAATCACAAATGGATCAATAACGCTACACCCAACAGAAAACCAGTAAATGTCTCAACGCCTTTCAACTATCCCCAAGGCAAGTTCACATTTTCCTTTTCCCCGATTTTCACAAGTTTTCTGCATGCAACACCCTAGAAGATGGTGGCTGATCAGAAATCCATAAAAGTGCCTTCACTGGTTTGTAACATGCGGCTGATCATGACTCAGGTGATAGGACTCCATACATTGATCAGGACTCCATCAAAGTGCCTTCACTGGCTTCCAACATGTTGCGGAACACAGACCCGGACTTGGACATCAGTGTGGACGGACGGTCAAACTCCATCACCTGTAAAACAGACACAACAAGGCACCATGACATGATAAATAGTGGAGAGAGAGAGAACAAACAAACAAATGATTTGTTCAGTATCAGGCCATCACGCCATAGCTTAGTGTAATACACATTGTAAACACACAAATAATATGTGAATACAGAACAATTCCGTGTACATGTAAATATGAAGACATAACATTGTATGTTTCAACTGAATTTTGACACCTCTTCAAGGCTTTGTACATACACAGAGATAACTTAGTTATTATATTATGACTTTTTGAAGATAACAGCACGTTTAACGAGAACATGCTTTGCCTATCATAATAAATGTGTGGTATAGATTTTGTTCTTAAATCATGAAAATAGTGGCAACATAACATAAAGTGGACTTCATCCTCTGTTTCTTTTTACACAGCGGACAGAGTTCACCTTTCTAGCAGCTGTATTGGGAACTGTGTACAGCACCAGTCAAAATTTTGTCAATGCATATCTCACATATCTGTTGATATTTAACAAGATACAAGGTTCAACAGTGGGAAGTGTCTTAAATTTTCCATAGAAACTACACCTATCACTTGTACGTATATGTTCTTCTCACTGCTGGGAGGAGAGAGAGAGATGGAAAGAGTGAGAGAGAGAGGGAGACGGACAGACAGACAGACAGTGAGAGAGAGAGAGAGAGAGGCGCGAGGGGTGGGGGCATCTTTATTATGCAAAGTAAAAAGTAGGACTTGGTAGTGCAAAGCCATTTCTCATACCATCTCCTGGGGCAAAGTGACGGCTGAAAACAAAGCTCCTCCGCTGCCTACAGCGCACTGAGGGGACTCTCACATCCAACCCTCCAGCTCACCCCACAGTCAAACAGAGTTCAGTTTCAGTTTCTCAAGAAGGTGTTTGGACAAATCCATATATGCTACACCACATCTGCTAGGCAGATGCCTGACCAGCAGCATAACCCAACGCGCTTAGGCGTTGAGTCATGCATATATATTTATTCACCGATCAGAGTGGATTTCAGCTACAACAAACAGATTTGTTACATGTTATGATGTTTTAGTTTATTTCTCAAATCAGCACAGAGAGGGAGGGGCATGGGAGATTGGCTTATGACCCTTGTTTGAATTGGTAGGTGTGGTGTGTGTGGATCAGAGTTAACAGCGGTCCTGGGACCCTGCTGCTCAGTGTAGACAATATCAACAGACCAGATTCCTTCCCCATGTCTTGCAGCCAGAAACAGATTCTCTCGACTCATGACAGCCTGTCAGTGAAGCCAGAGCAGGAGTGGTCAGGCTAAAAAAACCTATCCAATCACGTGCCTGTATTTCAAGTGGGACTGCAGGGATTTTTTGCCACCTCTTTGCGGGACTTAAAATGGACTTCTTATCATGACATTGCATAACGTTTGATTAGCAAAATCAATGATACCACTAATAAGTACACATGAAGTAGTACATGCATTTCAAATTCATGCAGAGATAATATATGTTATAAAATTTTTTTTTATCTCACTCAGGATGGCCACTCCTCTCCCTGTTTTTCCCCTACACAGTAACCCCACCTGACGTCCTGCAGGTGTCTGAAAGGCCCAGCCTGCAGCTTCCATCATTAGAAATGTGGTTTTCTCTGTCCACTTCCACCTCTTTAATGTGAGAACCTTCCACTTGTAACATCATAATGATGTCATCAGCACTTAAACATTCTACATTGTTGTCTCTTTTGTCGTTCACATGGAGAGAGTTAAGAAACAGGAAAAAAAAATCAGCAATTACCTTCCCGTCGTCCATGACCAGAATTTTGTCGCAGGACAGGACAGTGTTAAGGCGATGAGCAATGATCAGCATGGTGCAATCCCAGAACGCCTCTTTCAGCGTGGCCTGCACCAGGGCATCCGTCTCTGTGTCAATGGCTGCTGTGGCTTCGTCCAGCATCAACACCTGCACACAATGATGTTCTCTCGTTCAGGTGGAAGGCAGCAGAATGGTTTGGATGCTCATCTGCCAATACAATGTCCATGAAGGTCTGGGTTTGAATCTCGCCCTTTCTCCCAAGTTTGACTAGAGAATCAAACTGAGTATCTAGTCATTTGAATGAGATGATAAACCAAGGTCCTGTGTGCAGCATGCACTTGATGCACTGAAAAAGAACCCATGGCAACACAAGTGTTGTCCTCTGGCAAAAGTCCGTAGAATCTGTATGCATGCACTCAAGGCCTGACTCAGTGCATTAGGTTAAGCTTTCTGGTCAGTATGTCAGTGAAGGGCTGTCACCTCACTGAGACAAGACAGAGCTTACAGGTCAGGATGTCAGTGAAGGGCTGTCACCTCACTGAGACAAGACAGAGCTTACAGGTCAGGATGTCAGTGAAGGGCTGTCACCTCACTGAGACAAGACAGAGCTTACAGGTCAGGATGTCAGTGAAGGGCTGTCACCTCACTGAGACAAGACAGAGCTTACAGGTCAGTAATTCAGTGAAGGGCTGTCACCTCACTGAGACAAGACAGAGCTTTCTGGTCAGTAATTCAGTGAAGGGCTGTCACCTCACTGAGACAAGACAGAGCTTACAGGTCAGGATGTCAGTGAAGGGCTGTCACCTCACTGAGACAAGACAGAGCTTTCTGGTCAGTAATTCAGTGAAGGGCTGTCACCTCACTGAGACAAGACAGAGCTTTCTGGTCAGTATGTCAGTGAAGGGCTGTCACCTCACTGAGACAAGACAGAGCTTTCTGGTCAGTATGTCAGTGAAGGGCTGTCACCTCACTGAGACAAGACAGAGCTTACAGGTCAGGATGTCAGTGAAGGGCTGTCACCTCACTGAGACAAGACGGAGCTTTCTGGTCAGTATGTCAGTGAAGGGCTGTCACCTCACTGAGACAAGACAGAGCTTACAGGTCAGGATGTCAGTGAAGGGCTGTCACCTCACTGAGACAAGACAGAGCTTCCAGGCCAGAATGTCAGTCCCCATTCTATATCTGGACTTCTTCCTCAAGGGACAGCAAAATTGATGTATGACAGTCAGTCTTGTCCGACTACGACCATCAGAACAGCAGAGGAAGCAACTGCTGTCCCATATACCTGGGCTAGAATTTGATTATATATAGTGGAGAGTGTCTTGATCAAGTCACATCCCTATTCTCTCAGCCAAGACAGTTTTAGGACAATCGGCATTTGGATGGTTCCCAAAGACCAACTAGCTCCAGAGGCTGCAGCACTAAGAGCCAGTGCAATCTTGCCTCCTAATTTGAGAGTCACAGTCCTTCACAAAAAACTAAGCTGTAAATGACTTCTTTATTGCAATGGAGAAGCCATTGATCATATGTCAATCTGTGATAAGCTGAATGTTGGGTGGCAATGACACCATTGGTGAGGACACAAAATCATTGACACCATTGGTAAGGACACAAAATGAATGACACCATTGGTAAGGACACAAAATGAATGACACCACTGGTAAGGTCACAAAATCAGTGACACCACTGGTGAGGACACAAAATCAGTGACACCACTGGTGAGGACACAAAATGAATGACACCACTGGTAAGGACACAAAATCAATGACACCATTGGTAAAGACACAAAATGAATGACACCACTGGTAAAGACACAAAATCAATGACACCACTGGTAAGGACACAAGATGAATGACACCATTGGTAAGGACACAAAATCAATGACACCACTGGTAAGGACACAAGATGAATGACACCATTGGTAAGGACACAAAATCAATGACACCACTGGTAAAGACACAAAATGAATGACACCACTGGTAAGGACACAAAATGAATGACACCATTGGTGAGGACACAAGATGAATGACACCACTGGTAAAGACACAAGATGAATGACACCACTGGTAAAGACACAAAATCAATGACACCACTGGTAAAGACACAAAATCAATGACACCATTGGTAAAGACACAAGATGAATGACACCACTGGTAAAGACACAAAATGAATGACACCATTGGTAAAGACACAAGATGAATGACACCACTGGTAAAGACACAAAATGAATGACACCACTGGTAAAGACACAAAATCAATGACATCACTGGTAAGTTCACAAAATGAATGACACCACTGGTAAAGACACAAAATGAATGACACCACTGGTAAAGACACAAAATCAATGACATCACTGGTGAGGACACAAAATGACTGACACCACTGGTGAGGACACAAAATGAATGACACCACTGGTGAGGACACAAAATGAATGAATGACACCACTGGTGAGGACACAAAATGAATGACACCACTGGTGAGGACACAAAATGACTGACACCACTGGTGAGGACACAAAATGAATGACACCACTGGTGAGGACACAAAATGAATGACACCACTGGTGAGGACACAAAATGAATGAATGACACCACTGGTGAGGACACAAAATGAATGACATCACTGGTGAGGACACAAAATCAATGACACCACTGGTGAGGACACAAAATGAATGAATGACACCACTGGTGAGGACACAAAATGAATGACACCACTGGTGAGGACACAAAATCAATGACACCATTGGTAAAGACACAAAATGAATGACACCACTGGTAAAGACACAAAATGAATGACACCACTGGTGAGGACTTAAAATGAATGACACCACTGGTGAGGACACAGAATGAATGACACCACTGGTGAGGACACAAAATGAATGACACCACTGGTAAAGACACAAAATCAATGACACCACTGGTAAAGACACAGAATGAATGACACCACTGGTGAGGACACAGAATGAATGACACCACTGGTAAGGACACAAAATGAATGACACCACTGGTAAAGACACAGAATGAATGACACCACTGGTAAAGACACAGAATGAATGACACCACTGGTGAGGACACAGAATGAATGACACCACTGGTGAGGACACAGAATGAATGACACCACTGGTGAGGACACAGAATGAATGACACCACTGGTGAGGACACAAAATGAATGACACCACTGGTAAAGACACAAAATGAATGACACCACTGGTAAAGACACAAAATGAATGACACCACTGGTAAAGACACAAAATGAATGACACCACTGGTGAGGACACAAAATCAATGACACCACTGGTAAAGACACAAAATCAATGACATCACTGGTAAGGACACAAAATGAATGACACCACTGGTGAGGACACAAAATGAATGACACCACTGGTGAGGACACAAAATGAATGACACCACTGGTAAAGACACAAAATGAATGACACCACTGGTAAGGACACAAAATGAATGACACCACTGGTAAAGACACAGAATGAATGACACCACTGGTGAGGACACAAAATGAATGACACCACTGGTGAGGACACAAAATGAATGACACCACTGGTAAAGACACAGAATGAATGACACCACTGGTGAGGACATAAAATGAATGACACCATTGGTAAAGACACAAAATCAGTGACACCACTGGTGAGGACACAAAATGAATGACACCACTGGTGAGGACACAAAATGAATGAATGACACCACTGGTAAAGACACAAGATGACTGACACCACTGGTGAGGACACAAGATGACTGACACCACTGGTGAGGAAACAAAATCAATGACACCACTGGTAAAGACACAAAATGAATGAATGACACCACTAGTGAGGAAACAAAATCAATGACACCACTGGTGAGGAAACAAAATGAATGACACCACTGGTGAGGAAACAAAATGTAGGAAGTGCACTTCCCATTCAGGCCACACTGACCCCATTTCCCCAAGGTCCAGCAGTCAATGGGTTACCGTAAAGTTCGGTCTATTGAGCGCACTGGTATATAAGCCGCACCCACTAAATTTTGGAAAAAATTGAACTTTATACATACATAAGCCGCACCGGTTTATAAGCCGCACTTATTTCCGGTACCGGAACACATACTGATACTAAGAAAAGCTATTGATACTGTAGGTTATGAAAGAAACACAAGCGGGAACAACACAAAGAAAAGCAAGTGAAAATACTGCTAGTGCCACAAAAAAATAATAAATAAACACAACGAAAATAAGATCCATAATTTAGGGATAGTTACATTTATTCAACGTCATCCTGCTCACTGAATCCACTAAAATCTTCGTCATGAGTGTCCGAGTTGAAGAGAACCAGCACAGCTTCCTCCTCCATCTTGTCACTGACTTAGCCTCGCTTTCACTTCATGAAGGTGGAGGTCACTGCTGGTTCGTCTCTTGCACTGTCGTCTGCTAGGTCGATTGCCTTCAATTTGAAGGCTGCATCATAGGCATAATGTCGCGTTTTCGGCATGATGAGGGTGTACGCTTGAGCAGAGTAGAACTGAATGCTGATCTGAAGGCTTTAATGTGTGCGGATTTGATTTATAAAACGTGAACAGTTAGCACACTATCCTGAAGCTCATCCAAAAATTCATGGACAGAAATCATGATTTTGGTGAGTTGAAGGGCAGATAAGAATAGACGAGAACGTGACACTCCCGGGATCGTTAAAATCCGCAAATAAGCCGCATCACTGTATAAGCTGCAGAGGTTGAAGCTGGGGTAAAAAGTCGCGGCTTATAGACCGAACTTTACGGTAATTAAGTTTTGTCTACCTTGTAAGCAGGGTTCTTGTCTTTCAAGTAAATATCACAGTACAATGTTGGCATTGCCTTAACTAACTATACACAAAGTAAACACAAAGAAACAAAAAAAAAAGGATGAAGTACAAGAAAATTGCAAAACAACACACACACACATACACACACATACACACACACACACATTCACTCACTCACACACACATGCATGCACGCACACACATACACACGTGCACCACAGAGCAAGCAATTCGCATTAACAAATGGGCATGAAGCAATTTTGAAAACATTTAACAGGCAAATTAAATAATCTTACATTATTACATGCTGGCAAACACTGGCTTATAATTCATTGTTCACTGCCCCATCATCACCTTGCTGTGTCGGAGCAGGGCTCGGGCCATGCACAGCAGCTGCCTCTCTCCGACGGAGAAGTTCTCTCCATTCTCCACCACCGGAGCCTCCAGCTTCTGCTCCAGACCAGCAATCTGATCACATGACACCAGGGGTGCAGGTAAGAACAGGTAAGTCCAGGTAAGTAAAGGGTAGGTAAGTACAAGCATCATCATACCAGGTTTATCAATCTCATCACATGGCACCAGGAATACAGGTAATAACAGGTAAGTATTACAGGTATGTACAAGCATCATCAAACCAGGTTTATCAATCTCATCACATGGCACCAGGAATACAGGTAATAACAGGTAAGTATTACAGGTATGTACAAGCATCATCAAACCAGGTTTATCAATCTCATCACATGACAACAGGGGTACAAGTAAGAACAGGTAAGTCCAGAGAAGTATGTACAGGTCAGTACAGGTATCAACATACCAGTGTTAATCAATCTGATCACATGACACCAGGGGTGCAGGTAAAATTGGGTAACCTTCTGATCACTGGACACCAGGGGTACAGGAAAGTACAGTTAAGTCTAGGTAAATATGTACAGGTAAGTTCAGGCCTCGTCATACCAGTGGTAATCAATTTGATCACTTGACACCAGGGGTACAGGTCAATATGTACAGGAAATATATGGATTTGTCTGAATGCAGTGACACCAACTCCTTGATGCAACATGAACCTCTGCCATACTCAATCCTTGATGAACCTCTGTGTGAGGGTGAATTGAAGCCCCACATACAAAATTCTTCATGTGACACTTCTCCAAGGCCAAAGGTGAAACTGAAACTCTGTCATACCGACTCCTTGACGTGACATAAACCATTGTGAGGGTGACTAAATACCCAACATACCGACTCCTTGATGTGACATAAACCATTGTGAGGGTGACTAAATACCCAACATACCGACTCCTTGATGTGACACTTCTCCAGGGCCAGCCACAGCTGGTGGTCGTCATGCTGGTGGAGGGGGTCCAGGTTGTAGCGGACAGTGCCCACGAAAAGCACCGGGTCCTGGGGGATGATGGACAGCTTGGACCTCAGGTCCTCCAGGCCCATGCTGCCCACGTCCAGGTCATCAATCCTGATGCTTCCCCCAGACAGCTCCACCAGGCGGAACAATGCCACGCCCAGCGAGGACTTGCCTGGAATGAGAGTGGTGGTGAGTTTTGTCGTGTTCAAGATGCCATCCCTTGTCAAGTGCTTGAAGAAATAATCAGGAAATTTGCTCGGAACATTTTGAGCCACATCAGCAAACGTACATTTTATCTACAAGGCATACAAACACCTGGGCCTACCTGCAACATGGTGTAAATGCTACACTTAAGCTGATTGGTCCACTCAATGCTGTTTCAATGTATACATGCACGTGATTAGCTGGTCATAATCACGTGAGACCAAGGTTAGTAGTAACTGCCCTAGCCTCGTGATTGATAGGTCTAGAGCGTCTGGATAATGTTACAACACGAAAGCATGTGACCATGCTATGTAGTCGAAAATGAACTCATTGGAACAAATTTGACATTGGCGCAATATCAGAACAAACTGTGATTCAGCATAACAAAATATGGCAAAATCGTAGCAGTTGGCATCTTTGAATATTTAAGGAAGAATGAAAATGGTGAGTTTTATAATGTGGTGGTGGAACAGGGCCACACCCAGTAACAACTTGCCTGAAATGAGAGTGATGACTTTCACCTGATTTACCTTTTTGTTCTTAACCCTTGCTTTGAATTGTATGTGTGAGGGAGGGAGGTGGAGGATACCAAGGGGGGGTGGGGGGGGGGTGCATGAATGGATGACTGAATGAATGGATGGATGGATCAATCAACAGATGGACTGATTTATTGACTGACTGATTTGTTGATTAATCAATCTTAATTTTCAAACAGTACATATATCAGCACAAAGGGAGACACACATTTCTGCCATTGTTCTCACACACACACACACACACACACACACACGCACACGCACACGCATACACACACACACACACATATATGTGTTTTTTTTAGAGCAAACTGATGGGAGAGGAATAGGAAAAGTAGTAATTACATGAGGCATAGGTGGGGAGTGGGTTTTCACCTAAAATCACACATGTGGATAGACAAACAAAAGAACAAATGAACATAAACACATCTTACACACACACACACACACACACACACACACACACACACACACAACACACACATACACACAACACACACACACACACACACAACACACACACACACACACACACACACACACACACAACACACACACAAGAGAAAACCCACCACACAGACAGCCCCCTTTCATACCTGATCCTGTTCTTCCCACAATGCCAATCTTCTCTTGTGGATTGACCTTGAAAGAGACGCCCTTGAGGACCAAGGGCAGGTTAGGACGGTAGCGCATCTGGACATTCCGGAACACCATCCCTCCGCTGTTTGGCCAATCTTTCTTTGGTCGCTTCCCAGGGACAATGCTGGCTGCTTCTGATTCTATTGTCTGTTAACAGATAATTATAATAATGATAATAACAATAATAGTAATTAGTATTCATATAGCACTTAATCTTGTGCAGAGACAAATCAAAGTGCTTTCAAACCAGTCATTCACACACATGCATAACTAAACTTGATTAACTGAAGACAAAGAAGAGGCAGGGGAAGGCGGGTTTTAAGGCCAGATAAAGAGGGTACTTACTTACTTACTTGCTAACTTACTTACTTGCTTGCTAACTTACTCACTCACTTGCTTGCTTGCTAACTTAACTTGCTTACTTGCTAACTTACTGACTTACTTGTTTGCTTGCTAACTTACGTACTCACTTGCTTGAGTGCTAACTTACTTACTTAATTGCTTACTTGCTAACTTACTGACTTACTCACTTGCTTGCTAACTTACTCACTTAGTCACTTGCTTGCTTGCTAACTTACTGACTTGCTTGCTTGCTAACTGGCTTGCTTGCTTGCTTGCTAACTTACTCGCTTGCTTGCTTGCTAACTTGCTTGCTTGCTAACTTACTCGCTTGCTTGCTTGCTAACTTGCTTGCTTGCTAACTTACTCGCTTGCTTGCTTCCTTACTGTCCACTATGCCCTCTGGCATGTACAAATGATTACAGCACATGATTATTGCCTGTGTTTCCTGAGTTTGATCCCCGTCACACCTGGTGGGTAAAGGTGGAGATCTTTCCCATCTCCCTGGCCAACTTAAGTGCACACCTACTGGTGTCTGAATCCCCTCTGTGTGTATATGCAAGCAGAAGATCAAATACGTACGCTAAATATCCTGTAATCCATGTCAGCGTTCTGTGGGTTATGGAAACAAGAACATACCCAGTATGCACACCCCCTAAAATGGAGTATGGCTGCCTACATGGCGGAGTAAATAAACAAAACTGTCATGCACATAAAATGTTACATGTCTGTATGAGTGTGTGTGTACATGACTGAAACCTAATTGAATGAATGATGAGCGCCCAACAATGGCAGCCGTCAGTCGGCTATACGCAGGTATGCAGCCTTTTATGTAAATCACTCATGTTTGAAGAGTGCTTAGAGCTTGGTCTCTGACCAAGGATAGGCGCTATATTGGTACTCATATTTTTTTTAAAAGTTCAAAATGATGAATGAAGACTGCAACACACACACACACACACACACACACACACACACACACACACACACACACACACACACCGTCACACTACCTGAAGTACATGCACAGCTGACCCCTTACCTTGGAGTAATCCACAACTCTCTGAACCGAAGTGAACCGGGCCTCCGTCTCAGTCGCTAACCGCACCGTGAACTGGAACAACCCTGTCATCTGAAACGGAACACACTGGAGACATCAGCACTTGTCTATTACACTTACTCACATGCAAGGAAAGATCCTGGCAGACGAAAAAGGACACTACAGAAAGATCTTGGACATCCACTTCACAGATCATGTGACATATGAAGAGGTCTGCAGCATGATCCAACAAGCAACAGGACCTGACAATGATCTCTTCACAGCCATCAAGAAGTGGAAAATGAAGTGGTACAGACATGTTTCTCGTTCAACAGGACTTGCAAAGACCTTCTTGCAAGGGACAGTCAGAAGAAGCCACAGACGAGGAAGACAGAGAAAGAGTATCAGGAAGACAATGTCCAAGAATGGACAGGAATGAACGTGACAGAATCCCAGAGAGCAGGGGCAGAGGACAGAGACAGGTGGAGGACAGTGGGGTGGTGTCATCTTCACCGGCGCCTCAGGGAAATCAGCAGAAGTCAAGGGATAGGTAACAGGTAAGTTACTTATTGCCCGTGGGGCCCTTTGTCATGTGGGGCAGCAAAGAGGTGGCCCATCACACACAGTAGTTATCATTTCTTCTGTTGCATTTGAGAACATATTCCTGTTTCCTTTTAGAGTTTCCTGTGGCAGTGTTTCTTTTTGTCACCTAATTCTATTTACAGTGGAAAGACATAAAACTGAAGATTTATGCTGCTACTATCACAAACACAAACACATAAACACACACATGCGCGCGCGCACACACACACACACACATACAACACACACACACACACACACACTCTCACACCGCAAGTACATGCACCACACACAAACACACATCAATCCGCCTCCACCCACCCACACAAAACTCTGCAGCCCGACTCATCCTCAGAAAGAAAAGATCTGACACAACATCTAGACTTGTCGTTTCTCTCATTCTCTCTCGCCTTGACTACTGTAACTCCCTATTGTCTGGTTTGCCTGCTTCATCCATTCAGTCCCTTCAGAGCATACAAACGCTGCTGCCCGACTCGTCCTCCTCAGAAAGAAAATATCTAAGCACATCACTCCTCTTTTGCAACATCTCCACTGGCTCCCTATCTCACACAGAATAAAGTAAAAGATCAGCACTCTATGTTATAAATGTATTCACAAATCTGCCCCTTCCTATCTCTGTGGCTGCCTTCAACTCTACACTCCATCTCGCTCTCTACGATCGGCTTCGGATCCACTCTGTTTACGCATACCCAGATTCAAACACTCAACTGTTGGCCGCCGGACTTTCCCTGTCTCTGGACCTTGCAGATGGAATGAACTTCCTCCTTCTCTTCGTCAGGTCTCCGCACTCAGCTCTTTCAAGTCTGGTCTGAAAACCCACCTCTTCCCAAAATAGCCTCCCCTCCCTGCCTCTTCCATGTCTTCAGTTTTTTTTCTCCAGTTTTAGAGTTATGCATGCGTGTGAATGACTGGTGCGAAAGTGCTTTGATTTGTCTCTGCACAAGATTCAGTGCTATATAAATACCATTATTATTATTATTATCATTATTATTACACACACACACACACACACAACACACAAACTCACATCAATCCACCTTCACCCACACACCCACACCGCACACACACACCACAAGTGCACACACCGCAGGTACACATGCCACACACATACACACATCAATCTTCAAGTATTAAGTTCATCTTCTGAAGTGCTCTGTGTGTGTGTGTGTGTGTCTGTGTGCACGTGTGTGTGTGTGGCCGTGTCTGTGTGTGTGTGGCCGTGTCTGTGTGTCTGTGTGTGTGTGTGTGTGCACTGACAACAATGCAATGGCCCCTGCTCATATTGAAATAAACTAGAATCACATGCCGAGTTAAAAGAGAAAAAAAGCACACAAAAACACACATATCAATCCACCTCCACCCCCACACCGCACACAAAATCACATCAATCCACACCTCCATACTCACCCACACACCCACATGGCTACCTCGCACCCACCTGTATAGCAGACGACAGCGCCAGACCGGCCATGGCAGCCGTGATGTGCTCATTGGTCAAGATGATGATAAGGGAGGTAACCCCCGTGATGGCCACACACAGCAGGTCAAGACGCAGTGCCAGCCAGCGATTGGAGATGAAGAACATGACGAAGGGGACTGTGTTCTTGTTCAGCATGTTGCAGAATCTGCATGCATCAAATAACAAAATACCTACAGAGTCTGTACACATCAAAAGTGAAGTAATTAAACAAATGCCTAAATCTGTACACATAAAACAGTGAAATTTCTACAGAGTCTGTACACATCAAACAATGAAATTAAACTCAGAAAATGTGCACTTCAGACAACAAAATACATACAGTGTCTGTGTATATCAAGCAATTTAAAAAATGCAGAATCGGCACACATAAAACAACGAAATACATACAGAATACGTACACATCAAACAATGAAACAACACACAGAATCTGCACGCATCAAACAATGAAAGACATAGTCTGTGTATATAAAGTAATCAAACAAATGCAAAATCAACACATGTCAAACAATGAAATACATACAGAGTCTGTACACACCAAACAATCAGATGAAATGAAGTCTGTGTATATAAAGTAATCAAACAAATGCAGAATCGGCACATATAACAATGAAATACACACATTCTGTATACATAAGCAATGAAATACATACAAAATCTGTATACATTTGATTAGATCTGTACACATAAAACAATGAAATACATACAGAGCAGGGAATACATAAACAATGAAATACATAAAGAATATGTATACATTAAGCAATAAAATGTACACCAGATCTGTACACATAAAATAATGAAATACATACAGAGTCCGTGTACACAAACAATGAAATAAATGCAGAATCTATGAACATAAACAATAAAATGAGTGCAGAATCTGAATACAAAAAACGTTGAAATACACACAGGGTCTACACATGAAACAATAAAACAATACAGAAGCTGTACACATAAAACAGTAAAAGAAATGCAGGATCTGTACAAACACACAATGAAATGACTTCAACATCATGGAAATACAACTGAAGGACAAAACAAACACACACACAAACTCACACGAAGAATCCAAACTGACTTGCTGATAAGCTGGTCTTAACCGGGACACAAAAAACACAACACACACACACACACACACACACACACACACACATATACACAAAACCAAAAACTGACTTGCTGAGGAACACACACACACACACACACACACACACACACAAACAAACAAACAATCCCAACAGACTTGCTGAGGAACACACACAACACACATACAACCAACCTAAACCCAAACACCCCAAAAGCTCACTTGCTGAGGAACTGATCCGCCTTGCAGTAGGCGTGGATGGTGGTGATGCCTTGCACGCTGGCCGTGATGTGGCTGACTAGTGGCGCCCTCGTCACCATGTCCTGTCGCTTCATGTCACGGATGGTGCCCGTGAAGACGCGGAAAATGACCGTGAAGGCCACCACCAGGGGGAGCAGGGCCAGCAGGAACCAGGGGGCCACGAAGGAGATGAGGCCCAGCGAGAAGAGGATGTGCAGGATGTTGGCAATGAACACCTCAAAGGTCATCGGCAGCCGCACGTCCACTGGGGGAACAACAGCGAAGGGGGCGTCACGTTTTAATTAATTACATTTAATTTGGTTCGGTTTTTTTCATTGTTTGTTTGTTTTGTTTTTTTACCCTTTATTGATGTGTCTATAAACCTTTAATTTACAGTTTTCATGACAAATATATATGGTTCTGATTCTGATTCTGGTTGTGGATCGAAAGCACACACACAGTTTCACCTCCCGACCCCCAACAAAACACAGGAAACAAAACAAAAAAATGAAGGAAACTGATTTCAGCACTTTTTTTCCATTAAATCAGCAATCCCTGCAAAATGAAGGAAACTGATTTCAAAACGTTTTTCTTTAAATCAGCCATCCCTGCAGCATGAAGGAATTAATTTCAAAACAATCAGCCAGCACCAAAATCAGTGAAACAGAGTTACTATCTCCATAAACAAACTAAACAGATATATATATATATATATATATATATATATATATATATATATATATATATATATATATATATATATGTGTGTGTGTGTGTGTGTGTGTGTGTGTGTGTGTGTGTGTGTGTAATGAAAAAAAATTTTTTAAAGCCCACCCCATCCCACCAAAATGATTGCAAGAGACATTCTTTTTTTCTTAAATCAGCCACCATCCAAAACGAATGTCGCCTTTGATTCACCAGATGCTGTTACCAAGAATGGAACATGGGACCCACAGAGTGAAACTCCAAATGTCCAACCACTTGACAACAATGCACACTGAGGTCTAACCACTTGACAACCATGCACACTGAGGTCTAATCACTTGGTGACAATGCACACTGAGGTCTAATCACTTGGTGACAATGCACACTGAGGTCTAATCACTTGGTGACAACAATGCACACTGAGGTCTAACCACTTGACAGCAATGCACACTGAGGTCTAATCACTTGACAGCAATGCACACTGAGGTCTAATCACTTGGTGACAACAATGCACACTGAGATCTAACCACTTGACAACAATGCACACTGAAGTCTAACCACTTGACAACAATGCACACTGAGGTCTAACCACTTGGTGACAACAATGCACACTGAGATCTAACCACTTGACAACAATGCACACTGAGGTCTAACCACTTGACAACAATGCACACTGAGGTCTAACCACTTGACAACAATGCACACTGAGGTCTAACCACTTGACAACCATGCACACTGAGGTCTAACCACTTGACAACAATGCACACTGAGGTCTAACCACTTGGTGACAACCATGCACACTGAGGTCTAATCACTTGACAACAATGCACACTGAGGTCTAACCACTTGACAACAATGCACACTGAAGTCTAACCACTTGGTGACAATGCACACTGAGGTCTAATCACTTGGTGACAACAATGCACACTGAAGTCTAATCACTTGGTGACAACAATGCACACTGAGGTCTAACCACTTGGTGACAACCATGCACACTGAGGTCTAATCACTTGGTGACAACAATGCACACTGAGGTCTAATCACTTGGTGACAACCATGCACACTGAGGTCTAACCACTTGGTGACAACAATGCACACTGAGGTCTAATCACTTGGTGACAAACATGCACACTGAGGTCTAACCACTTGACAACAATGCACACTGAAGTCTAACCACTTGACAACAATGCACACTGAGGTCTAACCACTTGGTGACAACCATGCACACTGAGGTCTAACCACTTGGTGACAAACATGCACACTGAGGTCTAACCACTTGACAACAATGCACACTGAAGTCTAACCACTTGACAACAATGCACACTGAGGTCTAATCACTTGGTGACAACAATGCACACTGAGGTCTAATCACTTGACAACAATGCACACTGAGGTCTAATCACTTGACAACAATGCACACTGAGGTCTAATCACTTGGTGACAACAATGCACACTGAGGTCTAACCACTTGACAACAATGCACACTGAGGTCTAACCACTTGACAACAATGCACACTGAGGTCTAATCACTTGGTGACAAACATGCACACTGAGGTCTAATCACTTGACAAAAATGCACACTGAGGTCTAATCACTTGGTGACAAACATGCACACTGAGGTCTAATCACTTGGTGACAACAATGCACACTGAGGTCTAATCACTTGGTGACAAACATGCACACTGAGGTCTAATCACTTGGTGACAACCATGCACACTGAGGTCTAATCACTTGGTGACAACCATGCACACTGAGGTCTAATCACTTGGTGACAACAATGCACACTGAGGTCTAATCACTTGGTGACAACAATGCACACTGAGGTCTAACCACTTGGTGACATGGTGGTGCGTCCATCGAGATCGATGATGACCATCGTTGTCATCCAGCTGGGGGATGGGGGGAGGGTGGTGGTGGGGTGGGGGGGAGGATGCTCTTGAATCTATCTGTGAATGCGCAGATGGCTGAATAGTCCTTGGTGACAACCATGCACATTGAGGTCTAACCACTTGGTGACAACCATGCACATTGAGGTCTAACCACTTGTGACAACCATGCACATTGAGGACTAACCACTTGGTGACAACCATGCACATTGAGGTCTAACCACTTGTGACAACCATGCACATTGAGGTCTAACCACTTGTGACAACCATGCACATTGAGGACTAACCACTTGGTGACAACCATGCACATTGAGGTCTAACCACTTGGTGACAACCATGCACATTGAGGACTAACCACTTGGTGACAACCATGCACATTGAGGTCTAACCACTTGTGACAACCATGCACATTGAGGACTAACCACTTGGTGACAACCATGCACATTGAGGTCTAACCACTTGGTGACAACCATGCACATTGAGGACTAACCACTTGGTGACAACCATGCACATTGAGGTCTAACCACTTGTGACAACCATGCACATTGAGGACTAACCACTTGGTGACAACCATGCACATTGACTTGCACATGTAAAACAGGTACACACAGTTTATTCACAAGCAAACACTCCTCAGTCCCATCTTGCTTCTTTCACATACGTAATCAAGAATCACAAATTTTCATCTAACAGACACAACAGTCAAGTGGTTAAGGCACTGGACATGCAATCTGAGGGTGCTGGTCTCCATCGCATCAACTGTTGGTAAGATTGGTGGAGATTTTTCTGACCCCCTAACCCCAAGGTCAACAACTGTGCAGAACTACAAGTGTGTGAAAACTCTTTGTGTGAAAACACACGCAGAAGATCAAATGCACATGATAAAGATCCTATGTTCCATGTCAACATTCAGTGGGTTATGGGAACAAGAACATACCCGGCATGCACATCCCTGAAAACGGAGAACGGCTGCCAACACAGCAGGGTAAAAACGGTCATGCATTTTAAGTTCCTCATTCTAACAAGTAAACTTGGGAGTTGCAGCCCCCTAACACAGAAAAAGAAGAATAAGACCTTCTTCTTCTTCTTCTGCATTCGTGAGCTGCAACTCCCACGTTCACTCGTATGCACACAAGTGGGCTTTTACATGTATGACCGTTTTTACCCCGCCATGTAGGCAGCCATACTCCGTTTTCGGGGGTGTGCATGCTGGGTATGTTCTTGTTTCCATAACCCACCGAACGCTGACATGGATTACAGGATCTTTAACGTGCATATTTGATCTTCTGCTTGCATATACAAACGAAGGGGGTTCAGGCACTAGCAGGTCTGCACATATGTTGACCTGGGAGATCGTAAAAATCTCCACCCTTCACCCACCAGGCGCCATCACCGTGATTCGAACCCGGGACCCTCAGATTGACAGTCCAACACTTTAACCACTCGGCTATTGCGCCCGTCGTAGAAGAATAAGACCAAACCTTCATCCATGTCAGACGAGAATCTGTTGACAATTCTTCCCAGGGGCGTGGTGTCGAAGAATGACATGGGACAACGCAGAATCTTCTCAAACACATCATCATGCATGGAGCTGGATGCACGTAGCGTGTACTGCACACCAGTGGAACACGTGTAGGAATCACATGACAGTGCTACTGACTTTAATCTATATTATCTCTCTCTAAGAGACAGGAGGAAGTTGGCAGAATGGTTAAGACGTTCAGCTGCCATTATAGAGAGTCCGTGAGGGTGTGGGTTCGAATCTCACTCTCGCCCTTTTTCCCAAGTTTGACCGGAAAATCAAACTGGAAAATCAGATGAGACTATAAACCAAAGTTCCATGTGCAACATGCACTTGGCACACTGAAAAAGAACCCATGGCAACAAAAGTGTTGTCCTCTGGCTTAACTGTGTAAAAAGAAATCCACTCTGACCAGTACACAAATATAAAGCATGCACTCAAGGCCTGACCGGAGCGCTGGGTTACGCTGCTGTCAGGCATCTGCCCAGCAGATGTGGTGTAGTGTATATGGGTTTGTCCAAATACAGTGATGCTTCCTTGAGAAAGTAAAAGTGAAAATGAAACTAAGTACATTGGAAAACTATCTTCTCTCACAAGAATCTTCTCTCCTGGTCTTCAAAAATAAACAAAACAAAAAACAAAAAACTTCAAAAGAATGCAATATGCAATACCTCATGCTATTGCTTATATCTATATTCCCCCTCCCTCTGAGAACATTAGAAAACTTTCTTCTCTCACAGCATACCTGACCAGCAGAAGCTGAGTATACACACACCAATTTATAAATAAACACATCCACACATGTGGATGGGGGTTGGTGTGTGTGTGTGTGTGTGTGTGTGTGTGTGTGTGTGTGTGTACATGTGTAAGTGCATATGTGCATGCAAGCACATGTACGTGCGTGTGCATGTGCATGTGCGTGTGTGTGTTGTATGTGTGCATGCATAGGTGCATGCAAGAATGTGTGCATGCATGTGGGTGTGTCTGCTGCACATCCATTTAATTGTTACATGGGTTGGGGATAAAGTGGGGCGGAGGACAGTACAGGGTTTGGGAGGGGGGGGGGAGGTTGGTGCCCTGTGAACACACTAGTCAGTATGGAAAGCTGTATGTAAATCAAGAACACCCTTTGACAAATATTCGATGAAGATGATGTGAAAAGACAAAGAAGACGAAGTAAAAACACAAACAAGACGATGTGAAAAATAAAAAGACAAAGAAAACAATAAGAAAAGACAAAGACGATGATGTGATATATGATGAAGACAACAATGTGAAAAGATGAAAAAGACAATAAGAAATACAAAGAAAACAATGTGAAAAGACAAAGAAGACAATAAGAAATACAAAGAAAACAATGTGAAAAGACAAAGAAGTGGATGAATATTGCAGTATGCCTACCTTCATGAAGATGACAGCCCTGAGGACGAGGAAGACGATGATGGCGACGATGATCATTCCATAGATGAGGGTGTAAGTGAACAGCAGTGGGTGGTCTGTGACACTGTCACTGATCCTTGTCTGATTGTCCACCTGGATCGTCGTGTTCTGACACAGAGGGAAGAACTTAGGGTTGTTGGTGTTGTTGTTTTTAAAGGGGGATGCTATTTATCCTGACAGACCCCTGGCATCCCCACAGTGGAGAGTCAAAAGTTACTGAAAACCAAAACTAAACAAAAATAAAACAAAAACACCAACAAAAGCAATGGCCAAGTGGTTAAAGCATTGGGACTTTCAATCTGAGAGTCACGGATTCAAATCTTGGTAACGGCGCCTGGTGGGTAAAGGGTGGAGATTTTTCCAATCTCCCAGGTCAATGTATGTGCAGACCTGATAGCTCCTGAACCCCCTTCATGTCTATATGCACACAGATCAAATACACATGTTAAAGATTCTGTAATCCATGTCAGCATTTGATGGGTTATGGAAACAAGAATATACCCAGCATGCACATCCCCGAAAACGGAGTATGGCTGCCTACATGGCATGGTAAATAAACAAAACGGTCATACACGTAAACTGTTACATGTCCGTCTGAATGTGTATGTGCGCATGCCTGATGTCTGATTGAATGACACAGCACCCAACGGCAGCTGTCTGTCAGCTGTACCCAGGTAGGCAGCCTGTTGTGCAAATCACCCCGAGGTTGTAAAGCACTTAGAGCTTGGTCTCCAACCGAGGAAAGGCGCTACATAAGTATCCATATCATTCATCATTTCAAGCGATAGCAGCCATACTCTGACAAATTAATGTCAACTTCTACCTTCAGGCAAATGTTTCAGTGTCCGTAAACTTAAAACAAACAGAACTTAACACAGTTTTATTCCAAGGTCTATTCAACAGTTAAACAACAGTAACTGATAATTAGTTGTGTGACTCCATAGAAAGTATGCCAAAGTATATGTGTGTATGATATGAAATTTCACTTTAAACATACTATTGAATATGATAAACAATGAGGCCAGGAGATCAAATGATGAACAAATAGTAAAGAGTGTAACTTTCTCCACACACAAGGTACATAACTTCAAGCCAGTTGGCTAATCATTTCATCTCCTGGCCTCATTGTTCCTAATTTCAAGTTGAAAAACCACCGAGGCAACCATGTGTTTGTTCTGTATTGTCTGTGTGTTCTGTGTGGCTTGTTCAGAATAAAAGAGGCAATGCCAGTCTTGAATAAAAGCTAATGTGTGTTTGCATATTTCTTCTGTCTTTGCTGCTGTGTGCACATGTCAAATGATCGGTATAAGAGCAAGCCTGGCACTTCCTTTTTCAAGGAAGTGTCTGGGATTGTTCCAATGTACCTTTTACTTACCTGTGTGCTAGATGAATTGGTAACATAAACAGTATTGGCTTGGAGTTATGTACCTTGTGTGTGGAGAGAGTTACCACTTCTTTACTAACTGAATAGCACATTTTTTTACATGCCAATGTTTACTTATAGTAAGATGTTTTATGCCTTTGGCTGTGATTGTTGCACATGAATAGCGTTGACTATTGTATGTGTGGTTTACTCTAAGTTTACTTAAGTATTTTATATGTCCACTGTACTTGCATGTGTGTGACTGTGATTATTGTATGTGGGATTCACTTTAACTTTACTTAAGTACTTTATATGTCCACTGTAATTGTTGCATATGTATGATTGTGATTATTGTATGTGGGATTTACTTTAAGTCGACATTCATGCTTTTGTCACTTCTATATATCTTGCATGTTTACTGTGATTGTTGCATTGTGTGACTGTGATTACTGTATGTGGAAATTACTTTAGGTCGGTATTCATGCTTTTATGTCTTCTGTGCAATACAGTGAAGGACTGTGAGTTTCATATGTTGTTTACGCGTACTCTGCGTTCTGCATCACTCACCCCACTGCCCTGCCCCAACCAGAAGGACAGGAACAAGGAAGCAGAGTTCTGGCAGCCAATGCTGACCAGGAAGACCAGGAAGACCAGCAGGGAGACACAGTAGCCGCCCGCCGCCCGCATGTAGCTCAGGAACACATCCCGGTCCACACCCCCCTTCCCAGCATCCTCCTCTGCGATCAGCTTGCCTTTGGCCTTGTCATCAGAGTCACCTGCCCCTCTCATGTCTGCCACCTCTGCCACTGTGGTGTCGTGGTGTGGCGTGTGTGTGTGTGAGGGGACGGGAGTGGAAAAAGAAATAGGTCACGTGATGGGTAAGAAATTTGTTGGTGGAAAAAAAATAGGTGTGGCATCAGGACTCAGAAATGTGTTTTCTTCTCATTTTCATTTCCATTTACAGAAATAGTGTCATGTCAGGACTCAGAACTTTTTCTTCTTTTTTTTTCCTTCCATTTTTGAAAAGATATGGACAATTTGCATAACTTACAAGCAAAAGAAAGGGAAAATAGGGAGCAAATAGGGGGCAAAACACATGTTACCCAAGATAATAATAATAATAATAATAATAATAATAATAACAATGGTATTTATATAGCACTGAATCTTGTGCAGAGACAAATCAAAGTGCTTTCGCACCAGTCATTCACACGCATGCATAACTTTAAAACTTGAGAAACTGAAGACAAGGAAGAGGCAGGGAAGGGAGGCTATTCTGGGAAGAGGTGGGTTTTAAGGCCAGACTTGAAAGAGCTGAGTGTGGAGACTTGACAAAGCAAAAGAGGAAGTTCATTCCAATTGCAAGGTCCAGAGATTTGATATGTTTAACATGGCATAACAATACAACAAACACATGGGACAGTCACTGACACCTACTTTTGGGTATCAAGCTATCTTCATCATATCAAGCTATCTTAATCATATCAAGCTATTTTAATCATATCAAGCTATCTTAATCATATCAAGCTATTTTAATCATATGAAGCTATCTTCATCATATCAAGCTATCTCAGTCATATCAAGCTATCTTCATCATATCAAGCTATCTCAATCATATCAAGCTATCTTCATCATATCAAGCTATATCAAGCTACCTTCATCATATCAAGCTATCTTCATCAAATCATATCAAGCTATCTTAATCATATCAAGCTATCTTCATCATATCAAGCTGTCTTCATCATATCAAGCTATCTTCATCATATCAAGCTATCTCAATCATATCAAGCTATCTTCATCATATCAAGCTATCTTCATCATATCAAGCTATCTCAATCACCTCCTTATTCAATACCTTTGTTGTTCTTGTTATTGATTCGGCTGTAAAATATAGAAGAATAACCTTTTTTTCATAGCTCTGTGAAGAAACCTAGATACAAAAGCACAGAAATGCCATATCAAATTTCAGAACTATACTCTTCTCACACCAAACCTCAGGTGAAGATGATAAAAGTCAGAAAAAAAGCTGATAAAAATCAGAAACATAGATAAGATTTTGAAACTTTTTTTTTTCTTGATGAAAATTTCAACTCTGAGTTTCATCTGATATATCTGATGAGGATAGAGACATTACTAAGTCAAACAATACATGTTAAAGACTGAAAATCTCTGCGGAGAAAAGAAGAAGAAAAATATTCAAATTGATTCTGTCCTGTTGTAAGGGGAGATAATTGTAAATGCCAGCCAATTCTCGAACCCGCTATGAAATTGTATGTTAAAAGAGCCCACAGCCTTTCACAGCCATCAAGGAGTGAACTAGTATCCACTGAATCAAGAACTCAGCACAGGCAGGTGGGGGCCAGTCCTTTCCTTCTGCTGTTTTCACCTTCCAAAACCAGAGTCAGTCAGGTACATATTCACACCTGGGAGGGGTGAGGGAAACTGGAATGAAGTACCTTTCCCAAGGATACAACACCATGTCAAAACTGGGCCTCAAACGTACAAACACAAAAACAAAATACGACGGGCACAATAGCCGAGTGGTTAAAGCGCTGGGCTTTCAATCTGAGGGTCCCGGGTTCGAATCACGGTGACAGCGCCTGGTGGGTAAAGGGTGGAGATTTTTCCAATCTCCCAGGTCAACATATGTGCAGACCTGCTAGTGCCTGAACCCCTTTCGTGTGTATACGCAAGCAGAAGATCAAATACACACGTTAAAGATCCTGTAATCCATGTCAGCATTTGGTGGGTTATGGAAACAAAAACATAACCAGCATGCACACCCCCAAAAGCATAGTATGGCTGCCTACATGGCAGGTTAAAAACGGTCATACATGTAAAAGCCCACTCACGTATATATGAGTGAATGTGGGAGTTGCAGTCCACGAACGCATAAGTAGAAGAAGAAAAACAAAATATCTATGTGTTCACATTACTGGTTTCATCATCCATAACAGCTTTAAATATTATCATTACTATCAAAGAATCATACACGACTAATTGCAGTGAATTATGGCGAAAGCCGCCCAAAAATGTTCAAAAGACACATTTGTAAAGAAAATAAAGGTGCTCCCTCCAAGCTATTTTTGCGCTGGTTAATGCCCTACGCCAATGAAAAAACAACTTCTGCACAACTGAAAATATAAAGGAAAGAAAAAGGAAGGAACTGTGAACGGATGAATGGATGAACACACAAAGAAATAAATGAATGAATAAACATCTGCTTTTATGAATCAATAAACAAAGAATAAATAAAAATCCTTTCCCAACAACACATAAAGCAAAGTTGAACAAGAGAGGCAAGGCCTTCAAGACTCACTTGTGATACACTTTTAGAAATAAATTTAGTCATTAAAATGTGTTTTGTATTTGTTATGATAAAGCTTCGGGTTAAAAAAAAAAAAAAAAAGGCCTGAGTGCAGATTCGAACCCAGCATGTTCAGGTAGGAAGAAACTGTCTTACTCACTGCACGATTGCGGATCCATGAACAACATTCAAAAATTAACAATTAAGCATGTTTTTTAAGGGCGATAAATCGATTGCTGTATTCGAAGTGATAATGCTTTTGAAATCATATGGTTTTGGTGTATCTCGGGCATTTAAAAATTCTTTAAGGGCAATTAAGAATTCCTTAAAGTCTGCGGTAAAGGAGACATGATTACCACCACAATCACACTGCAACATTTAGCCATTTTTCTCTGGATCTAGATAGATGTACACGTTTAGTTACACCCACCGGGAAAGTACAACACAGTCGATTCAATTCCTCTTTTATGTTCATTCTAGCCAACTGAGTATCCACTTTAAAAGATTCATATGCAGTAAACACGTCAATGATGTAGTCTGTGTCACAGTAAGTGTTCTGTCCAGAATTTGTATTTCTTTCCATTTAATTGTAAACAAGAAAATCGAGGTCACGTCATCTACTCACTAAGCATCGCCAACGCTACTGCAACTGGGATACGGTTAATATGGTGTTTTCAAAATCCCGGAAGTGGCCTCAATGAGATAAATCATTAATGATATGGGAAAAATTGCTTAACTCGGGAGACTTACATAACACACACACACACACACACACACACACACACACACAAACACACACACACACACAGAGACAACTGAACACCGGATTATAACACAGACTCACTATGTTTACACAAGTGAGTGAAATTTGTTTTGATGCATGATTTTCACTCTTTTTATACTTTTGTTCAAGACACTTGGAATTTCAAGGGACAACACGTGATGACCATGCAGTTTGTCCTGATCTTTTTCAAAGCAGTGAGGATGCACGAAAACCTGAATCAAGTGTGGACAAATATCCAAAATACAGTTAACTGAACATAATTATTGTACAAGAAAAAAGTGCTTGTTTTCTTAAAAAAAATCCAGCAAACAAAATAAAACCTTTGTTTTGTACAAGAAGATGTAAAGAGCTTTGCAAAAAGACCCCTGTTCCAAGGTGCAAGCAACACGATTTGACACACTGACCAAAGCACATACAAAACATAATGTAATAAACACAGCAAGGAAAAACTGTTCACCACTAAGGGCCAATCCAATCTGCAGGGGAAAAGAAAGCATACTTCGTCTGTTAAGTGTGACTCTGCATATATGTGTGTGTGTGTGTGTGTGTGTGAGAGAGAGAGAGAGAGAGAGAGAGAGAGAGAGAGAGAGAATGTGTGTTATGGTGGTGGTGGGAAGTGTGTGTGTGTGTGTGTGTGTGTGTGTGTGTGTGTGTGTGTGTGTGTGTGTGTGTGCTCTGTGCTGCTGATGATAGCAACTGCTGGAGACAAACTCCCCTGGTAGCAATGGAGACGCATAAAAACAGCTGGAGACAAACTCCCCTGACAGAAACAGATACATACAAACAGCTGGAGACAAACTCCCCTGACAGCAACAGATACATACAAACAGCTGGAGACAAACTCCCCTGGTAGCAATGGAGACGCATAAAAACAGCTGGAGACAAACTCCCCTGACAGAAACAGATACATACAAACAGCTGGAGACAAACTCCCCTGACAGAAACAGATACATACAAACAGCTGGAGACAAACTCCCCTGACAGAAACAGATACATACAAACAGCTGGAGACAAACTCCCCTGACAGAAACAGATACATACAAACAGCTGGAGACAAACTCCCCTGACAGAAACAGATACATACAAACAGCTGGAGACAAACTCCCCTGACAGAAACATAGCAATGGCTGGAGAAAACTGGAGACAAGCTCTACTCACAGCAACATAGCAACAAGATGGAGACAAGCTCCCCATGACAGCAACAACAATACTCACTTTCCCCCCAGCAACAGCTAGAGACAAAATCCACTGACAGCAACAGCTAGAGACAACCTCTCCTAACAGCAACAGCCAGAGACAACCTCTCCTAACAGCAACAGCCAGAGACAACCTCTCCAGCCAGAGACAACCTCTCCTAACAGCAACAGCCAGAGACAACCTCTCCTAACAGCAACAGCTAGAGACAACCTCTCCTAATAGCAACAGCTAGAGACAACCTCTCCTAACAGCAACAGCTAGAGACAACCTCTCCTAACAGCAACAGCTAGAGACAACCTCTCCTAACAGCAACAGCCAGAGACATCCTCTCCTAACAGCAACAGCCAGAGACATCCTCTCCTAACAGCAACAGCTAGAGACAACCTCTCCTAACAGCAACAGCTAGAGACAACCTCTCCTAATAGCAACATGTAGAGACAACCTCTCCTAACAGCAACAGCCAGAGACAACCTCTCCTAACAGCAACAGCTAGAGACAACCTCTCCTAACAGCAACAGCCAGAGACAATCTCACCTAACAGCAACAGCTAGAGACAATCTCACCTAACAGCAACAGCTAGAGACAATCTCACCTAACAGCAACAGCTAGAGACAACCTCTCCTAATAGCAACATGTAGAGACAACCTCTCCTAACAGCAACAGCTAGAGACAACCTCTCCTAACAGCAACAGCCAGAGACAATCTCACCTAACAGCAACAGCTAGAGACAATCTCACCTAACAGCAACAGCTAGAGACAATCTCACCTAACAGCAACAGCTAGAGACAACCTCTCCTAACAGCAACAGCCAGAGACAATCTCACCTAACAGCAACAGCTAGAGACAATCTCACCTAACAGCAACAGCTAGAGACAATCTCACCTAACAGCAACAGCTAGAGACAACCTCTCCTAACAGCAACAGCTAGAGACAACCTCTCCTAATAGCAACATGTAGAGACAACCTCTCCTAACAGCAACAGCTAGAGACAATCTCACCTAACAGCAACAGCTAGAGACAACCTCTCCTAACAGCAACAGCTAGAGACAACCTCTCCTAATAGCAACATGTAGAGACAAACTCTCCTAACAGCAACAGCCAAAGACAATCTCTCCTAGTAGCAACAGGCAGAGACAACCTCTCCTAATAGCAACAAGATGGAGAAAACCTCCCCATGACAGCAGGAATGATACTCACTCTCTCCTAGCTCCTCTACTCCACTGGTCTTGGAGGTGTAGCTCAGGGCTCTCTCCAGGACCACACGGTTCCTGACAGAGCTGCCCCCACTGCTGGACAAAGCCACCTCCACCAGGGCTGCACACAGTGAGGAGCACGTCTTCATGCTCTGCTCAAACATGCACACATGTAGGCATGTGCGTGCACACACACAACATCCCCACATCAACCCCCCTCTCACTCCTCCCCCCTCCCCCAACCCTCCCTTCCACACACACAGCAAATACCTCCACTCCAACAAACCACAAACACACAACATCCCCAATCAACTCCTCCCCCCCCCCTCCCCCCACACACACAATTCCTCACACACAACCACAACCCCCCCCCCCCCCCCCTGCCCTCCCGCCCCTTCCTCCAACACCTCCACTCCATCCACACACACAAACACACACAACGAACCCCACAAACACCCCCTCACAAACACACACACAACAACCCACCCCCCCACCCCCCCATCAACCCCTATCCTCCCCCCCTGACGCACACACACAACCCCCCCATCAACCACCCCCACATACACACACACACACACACACACACAACCACTCCACACCCCCTGTCCCCCCTTCCCCCACCCCACCCCTCCAACCACACACACACAAATACACAACACCCCCCGTCAACCACCCCCACACCCCCACCTACACACACACACAACCACACCACACACCCTGCCCCACCCCCCATCCCCACAACATCTCCACTCCAACCACACACACACACACACACACACACACACACAAAACCCCCCCATCAATCACCACCCCCCCCCCATCCCACACACACACACTCACACACAACACATGACAAACAAGCACACCACACCCCCCTCACCCTCAGGAGTGTCCTCCTCAGCCAGGTTCTCTGTGTCCATGGTGTGCTCCTGGTAGTAAATGCGCATGATGGAGAAGTAGTCTCCCTTCAGCACCATCAGACTGGAGTGGTCTCCCTGCTCCGTCACCTGGCCATCTTTCAGGAAGAGAATGTCGTCGCACTGTGGCAAGTACTGCAACATGCGCGTGTGCAAAATATTGACGTGAGCAATCGCCTGGTGGTTTCAATGTGAGGGTCTCGGTGACAGCGTCTGGTGGGTAAAGGGTGAAGATGTTTCCCATCTCCCAGGTCAACATACAATTATGTGCAGACCTGCTTGTGCTTGAACCCTTGATAGGTGACAAAGACCACAACCTGTATACCTGTAACTGATGGGTGACAAAGACCACAACCTGTATACCTGTAACTGATGGGTGACGAAGATGATGGAACTGACTAGCCATCACCATCATCACCACCATCATCACCATCATCATCAAGGACAACAACCTGCATACCTGTATTTGATGAGTGACGAAGATGGCAACCTGCATACCTGTAACTGATGGGTGATGAAGATAATGGACTTGACTGTCATTCACCATCACCTTCATCGTCATCATCACCATCATCATCAAGACGACAACATGCATACCTGTAACTAATAGGTGACAAAGAAGATGGAATTCACTGGCCATCAGCATCACCGTCACTATCACCATTGTCATTATCATCATCATCACCACCCACCTCATTATCATCAGCATCACCATCATTCTCCTCCTCCACCTCATCATCACAATCCTCCTCCTCCTACTCCTCCACGTCATCATCATCACCATCCTCCTCCACCTCATTGTCATAACCATCATCAAGATGACAACGAGTATACCTGTAACTGAAAGGTGACAGACAACATGTATACCTGTAACTGATGAGTGACGAAGTAGACAGAATTGACGGGCCATCACCATCATCGTTATCGCCATCACCATCATCATTACCATCAACATCATCAAGGACGACAAACCTGCATACCTGTAACTGACTGGCCATCACCATCATCGTTATCACCATCATCAAGGACGACAAACCTGCATACCTGTAACTGATGTGTGACGAAGATGACAGACTTGCCGGTCAGAAAGCCAGTGATGCAGTTGGTGAAGATGTGACGACCGATGTGGATGTCCACAGCCGACAGAGGGTCGTCCAACAAGTAGATGTCACGGTCACTGTACAGCGCTCGTGCCATGCTCAGTCGCTGTTTCTGTCCTCCGCTCAGGTTGATGCCGCGCTCTCCAATCTGCGCCACATAGAGTGGGAGGGCGTGGTACAGTGGTGAAGAGCGGATTGTGAGTTTTGGTACAATGGTGAAAAAAGCGGAAATAAAATTGTGTGCATATTGGTACAATGGTGAAGAACAGAAAATCAAATTGTGTGCATATTGGTACAATGGTGAAGAACAAATTGTGTGTGTGTTGGTAGAATGCTGAAGAATAAAAAATCAAAATGTGTGCGTGTTGGTACAATGGTGAAAAACAAAATCAGATCTTTTAATCTGAAAACACTGCACCTCTGTCAGATCTCCAGACACCATGGAGGCAAAGTCAGCTTGCAGGGCGCACGCTTCCACCACTTTGCTGTACCTGTCCACACACATAAACCATCTTGTTGTACCTGTCCACACACATAAACCACTTTGCTGTACCTGTCCACACACATAAACCACTTTGTTGTACCTGTCCACACACATAAACCACTTTGCTGTACCTGTCCACACACATAAACCATCTTGTTGTACCTGTCCACACACATAAACCACTTTCTTGTACCTGTCCACACACATAAACCACCTTGTTGTACCTGTCCACACACATAAACCACTTTGCTGTACCTGTCCACACAACATAAACCACTTTCTTGTACCTGTCCACACACATAAACCACCTTGTTGTACCTGTCCACACACATAAACCACCTTGTTGTACCTGTCCACACACATAAACCACTTTCTTGTACCTGTCCACACACATAAACCATCTTGTTGTACCTGTCCACACACATAAACCATCTTGTTGTACCTGTCCACACACATAAACCACTTTCTTGTACCTGTCCACACACATAAACCATCTTGTTGTACCTGTCCACACACATAAACCACTTTCTTGTACCTGTCCACACACATAAACCATCTTGTTGTACCTGTCCACACACATAAACCATCTTGTTGTACCTGTCCACACACATAAACCACTTTCTTGTACCTGTCCACACACATAAACCACTTTGTTGTACCTGTCCACACACATAAACCACCTTGTTGTACCTGTCCACACACATAAACCACTTTCTTGTACCTGTCCACACACATAAACCACCTTGTTGTACCTGTCCACACACATAAACCACTTTGCTGTACCTGTCCACACACATAAACCATCTTGTTGTACCTATCCACACACATAAACCACTTTGCTGTACCTGTCCACACACATAAACCATCTTGTTGTACCTGTCCACACACATAAACCACTTTCTTGTACCTGTCCACACACATTAACCACTTTCTTGTACCTGTCACACACACAAACCACTTTGCTGTACCTGTCCACACACATAAACCACTTTCTTGTAGCTGTCCACACATATAAACCACTATGTTGTACCTGTCCACATACATAAACCACTTTCTTGTAGCTGTCCACACACATTAACCACTTTCTTGTACCTGTCACACACACAAACCACTTTGCTGTACCTGTCCACACACATAAACCACTTTCTTGTAGCTGTCCACACATATAAACCACTTTGCTGTACCTGTCCACACACATAAACCACTTTCTTGTACCTAGTATGCTGACTACAAGACCTGAAAGAAACAAAAGAATGGGAGAAAAACTCCGAAAACCTCAACCATCTATTCAACACAGCCATTTCACCCACTCTAGGAAGACATTGTCGGGAATGGCCAGAGGGCAAAACTGATGCGGAAGTGAAGCTACTCATAGAAGAAAACAGTAAAGAAGAGGACATCATCATATACACAGATGGCTCAGTCACCAAAGACCAATCTGGTTGGGGATTCACTGCGAAACAAAATGGAAAAACAGTTAGGGAAGAGAATCCTGCCTACAAAGTCACGACCTCCAGCCTAACGATGGAAGTTGAAGCTGTGACACGTGCCCTCCAGTGGCTATCATCCATCCATACGCCCGGAAACCAACATGCCATGATTCTAACCGACTCAATGAACATCATACAGAAAATTGAAAACGGAATGGGAAGCCCAGAGTGGCATAAGGCAATGCGCAACTTTCAGATTAAAAAACTCACATGGTCATACTACCTGGGACATGCAGGAGTTAAGGGAAATGAGCGAGCTGACAGACTTGCTGGTAACGCAACACCGAGCGGCCTACATCTAGGAAAATCGGAAATCCTCAGAAAAGTCAAAGAATATCAAAAAGAACAGGTACAAGGCCATCACACCATCGATCGCCTCAAAGAAATAAAAGCAGAGAGAGGGAGCGGCCATAAGTCTAACATGAAAGGTAGAGCACGATGCTTTGCAAATCAAACAAATATTGGCATCATTTCCAAACCAACATTGCGCAAATTTCTTCAAAACGGAACAGAGTCTCTGTGGGCTTTTCCAAATACAATAGACTGAGCAACACACTAGACACCATGTTCTTGGCATCAGAGATCTTTTCCTATCCCTCTTGTGGCCAGTCAGTGGCAGCCTCTGTGCGTGTGTGTAAGTGTGTGTTTGTGTGTATGTGTGGGTCTGTGTTTTTGAGTGCGTTTGTGCATGCGTGAGAGTGTAAGTGTACACAAGTGTCAGAAGAGTTCTGTGCGTGTGTGTGTGTGTGTGTGTGTGCGTGCGTGTGTGTGAAGGGGAGGTGGGGGTGCGGGGAGGAGGTGGGGTAGAGGATGAGGTATGTGAGTGTATGCATGCCTACACTGTGGGAGCAACAGGATATTGGAACGTATATATATATATATCTTTGTATATATGTGTGTGGGGTTGGAGGTGGGAGATATGGGCGTGTGTGTGTGTGCTTGTACAAGTAAGCTTTCATCTGTGTGTGTGTGTGTGTGTGTGTGTGTGTGTGCCGTGGAAGCTGCGATACATAGACTAGAAATGAATGTGTGGAGGAGGGGGGTAAAGGAGGTGCAGGGTAATGTGTGTGGTGTGTGTGTGTGAGTGTGTGTGTGTGTGTGTTGGAGCTCATGTACGTTTATATGTATTTGACTGTGCTTTCATATCTGTGAAACTGCATATTTGGTGCATATCTGTTATGCATGTGTGGGTGTATGTGTGAATGTGTGTCTTCATGTTTTACATTTATTTGCTTATTTATCATCATTGCTGTCTTATTTATTTATTTATTATTATTATTATTATTATTTATTATTATTATCATTACTACTACCCTTTATTTTTATATCATAATTATTATTCATTTATTTATGTAAGCTTATCTATTATTTATTCACTTTTTTTCTTTTCTCAAGGCCTGACTAAGCGCGTTGGGTTACGCTGCTGGTCAGGCATCTGCTTGGCAGATGTGGTGTAGCGTGTATGGATTTGTCCGAACGCAGTGACGCCTCCTTGAGCTACTGAAACTGAAACTGAAACTTGTACCTGTCCACACAAAAACGGCAATAGTGGTCATGAAATTACATCCCAAAAAGTGAATAGCAATAATCATCATCATCATCATCATTATCATCAACATGACCATCACCATCATCAGCATCAGCATCATGATAATAGCAATAGTAGGGGAAACCAAACAATCCTCACCTGACCTCACTGCAGAGGAAACCAAACAATCCTCACCTGACCTCACTGCAGGGGAAACCAAACAATCCTCACCTGTCCTCACTGCAGAGGAAACCAAATAATCCTCACCTGACCTCACTGCAGAGGAAACCAAACAATCCTCACCTGTCCTCACTGCAGGGGAAACCAAACAATCCTCACCTGTCCTCACTGCAGGGGAAACCAAACAATCCTTACCTGTCCTCACTGCAGGGGAAACCAAACAATCCTCACCTGTCCTCACTGCAGGGGAAACCAAACAATCCTCACCTGTCCTCACTGCAGGGGAAACCAAACAATCCTTACCTGTCTTGACTGTAAGAGAAACCAAACAATCCTCACCTGTCCTCACTGCAGGGGAAACCAAACAATCCTTACCTGTCTTGACTGTAAGAGAAACCAAACAATCCTCACCTGTCCTCACTGCAGGGGAAACCAAACAATCCTCACCTGTCCTCACTGCAGGGGAAACCAAACAATCCTCACCTGTCCTCACTGCAGGGGAAACCAAACAATCCTCACCTGTCCTCACTGCAGGGGAAACCAAACAATCCTCACCTGTCCTCACTGCAGGGGAAACCAAACAATCCTTACCTGTCCTCACTGCAGGGGAAACCAAACAATCCTTACCTGTCTTGACTGTAAGAGAAACCAAACAATCCTCACCTGTCCTCCCTGCAGGGGAAACCAAACAATCCTCACCTGTCCTCATTGTAGGGGGTACCAAAGAGAATGTTGTCCCGGGCAGTGGCGTTCATGATCCAGGCTTGCTGTGGAACATATGCGATGGTTCCTCCAACACAGATGGAGCCTGATAGTTTGTCCATCTGAATCCACGGTAAGAAACATGGGTGCAAGTCTTAACATCCAATCACGGTTATTACACAGACACTTTAACGCTCTCCCTGCAACTGCTTATACCAGAGATTGACATTAGCTTACAGGTGGGCCAACAGCAATGTGAGAGCTCTATGATCAAAGGTTTCTCCACTGCAATTCATTTAGCTTTAGTCTTTTGTGGTAGAGGTCTACTGAGTATAGGGGAGGAGGGGGAGGTGTATAGCAAAGTAAGAGCTGTATGATCAATGGTTTCTCCACTGCAATTTTCATTTACAGCTTTAATCTTTTGTAAAGGACCATGACTCTCAAACAGGGAGGCAACACTATCCTGGCTCTACGCTCTGCAGCCTTGGGGGCTAGTTGGCCGTTGGGGACCATCCCAATGCCGACTGTCCTAAAACCTTGGCCGGCAGAGTGGAAATGCAGCTTGGACAAAACACTCCCCATTATAATCAAATTGTTGCCCCGATAGTTGGGACAGCAGTTGCCTCCACTGCTATGAGTAAAAAATGTGTGATACTGCAAGGGCTTTTCCAATACCATACATGTATGTATGATAGTCAGTTGTGTCTAACTATGACCATCAGAACTGCAGAGGAGGCAAATGCTGTCCCAACTACCTGGGCTGGAATTTGATTATAGTGGAGAGTGTCTTGCCCAAGTTATATCCCCACTCTCTCAGCCAAGATGGTTTTAGGACAGTCGGAGTTGGGATGGTTCCCAAAGGTCAACTAGCCAAGGCTGCAGCAATAAGAGCCAATGCAATCTTGCCTCCTAGTTTGAAAGTCTGTCAGTCAACAATTGTATCACCATAAATGACTGACCTTACATTAAGATATCAAATGAATAAACAATTTGTATGACAGCAAACACTTTACTCTCATAATAAAAGACATTACCTGTCCATCAAGACAAAAAACCAACAACAAAAAAAACATCAGTGACTTACTCGACCCAGAATGGCCTGAATAAGGGAGCTCTTCCCACTCCCCACACTGCCGCACACTCCTAACAGCTGACCCTGAAACACAAATAATGATAATAATAATAATGATGATGATGATGATGATGATGAATGCTTGTTGAGCACTGTCCTCCCACAAAGGGAGCTCAAAGTGCTTTACAATAAATTTTAAACACACACTCACAGACATGCAATTATTTACAAAAAGAAGAAGAAAAGATAATGATTTTATGCACAAAAGTATAAAACAGAATAAAAGACTTCGCTTATTACATTACTTAATCACAAACAAACACACACACACACAGAGTTTACTTGTCTTAGAACTGATTGTCAATGGAAAGGTACAGACTACAGTCTATGCTTAGACATTATCAAAAATAAGTGTTTTCAGACCAGTTTTAAAAGACTGAAATTGGGTAGAGGGGCTAAGATCGTGAGGTAACCTGTTCCAGACAGATGGGGCTGAATGAGAAAAGGAAGAATCACCAAAGGATAGGGTTTTAACACGTGGAGCAAGTAACCGCCGTGAAACAGAAAATGATCCGTGCTTTGTGTTTGTTTTGTTTAGTTTTTTGTTTTTTCACGAAAAACCAGTCATCAATGAAGTTGCTGCTCCTTCTGAACTGTAGTAGTTTGATGCTATCATCTCGTTTATGTGTGCATGCTTATTTGTGTGTGTGACTGTGATTCGAACCTCTGACCCTCAGATTGAAAGTCCAACGCTGTATCCACTTGGCTATTGCACCTGTCAAATGGGACCTTCATAGCAACATCCTCCTCCTCCTCCTACTCCTTCTTCATCATCAATATAAAATGAGTTTAATTTGTATTTATACAGTGCATGACTTGCGTTTACCAAGGGTGTAACCTGTTATGTCTAGAGTGTGTTCACAGTGTGTCCCAGAATTTTGATGTTATTTCCACAGTGAGTGACTTTAGTGATGGGTGACTGTGTATGTGACTATTGTATTTACCTTCACGGTCAGTTGTATATCTTATAAAATTGAAATTTGATTTCAGTTACATTGCTTAAATGTACATATTCATATTGTATTATGTTGTAATTGCAGTAAGACTGCATAAAGAGAGAGGGAGTAAGACAGACAGACAGAGTAAAGGGAGAAACAGTTCAGTGCAGTTAACTCTTTCACCACCAAGTGTCTGTGTGAAAAACACTCCCCAATGCCAAATACTGTAGACTTGATGCTCTCAGTCACTGGCTTTGATTCGTGTCAAAACAACACAATGGACTTGCTCACTTGAAACTGGGTCAGAGTGCAAAGGTTATTCATTGTTCTGTTGTGCAGGGGAAACTGGCTGCAGTTGTCGATCTTTGTTTCGACATGAAAAACAGACCTTCTAAAATGACCCCTCAATGTCGACTGAAGTTGCCTTTGGTGGTGAAAGAGTTAAGGCACACGATAATGATGTCAGTTCTGACAGCCTATAGCTGTTATTGTCGATGATACAAACTTTAAAGTTTTGTTTGTGGTGTTTAAGCCTGTAGCAAATTTTGTCTTTCTCCTCTGTGTTTTACAACAGTGTGTGTGTGTGTGTGTGTGTGTGTGTGTGTGTGTGTGTGATGTGTGTGTGTGTGGTGTGTGTGTGTGTGTGTGTGTGTGTGATGTGTGTGTGTGTGGTGTGTGTGTGTGTGTGTGTGTGTGTGGTGTGTGTGTGTGTGTGTGTGTGTGGTGTGGTGTGGTGTGGTGTGGTGTGGTGTGGTGTGTGTGTGTGTGCGTGTGTGTGTGGTGTGGTGTGTGTGTGTGTGTGTGTGTGTGTGTGTGTGGTGTGGTGTGGTGTGGTGTGGTGTGGTGTGGTGTGGTGTGGTGTGTGTGTGTGTGTGTGTGTGTGTGTGTGTGGTGTGGTGTGTGTGTGTGTGTGTGTGTGTGTGTGTGTGTGTAATAAAGACAGAAACAGACAAGATCCGCACACACCACAACAGAAAGAAAGAGAAAAACAACAGCAACAACAACAGAAAAAAACCTCAAACACCACTCATTACCTTTTTCAAAGTAAAACTGATATTGATCAGAACGGAAGACTGGGTGGTGTCCGACAGGACAGTGTTGGCGGCAGTGTCTTTCAGCATCTTCTGTCTTTCCTCGTCTGTATGATTTTTTGACGATTTCAACCGGCTGCTAGGTTTATCATCCCCTGATTTATTGTCTTTCCCTGAAACAGGCATGGAAATGAAGGGATGATGTGGACACTTACGTTTTAACACTTTTACTTTCATGTTTTGATTCAACTTAGAATAGTATATGTCTTTATTACCATGTGTACCGAGGTCACAGGGAATATTGGGGGGGATAGTACATAACATGGTATGAACATAAATTGAAAATCATACACAAAAACAGATACAGTAGAAATTAGGATACATACAAGTGCATATCAATCTAAAAACTTGTACATACTCACACATGCACGTACAGACACAGACACACACATAGACACACAGACACACACACGTTTGAACAGAGCCGCATATTACATGTGGATGGGTTTGATGACTAGATCTTCAGGTAGATGGTTGTTGATGATGATGATATAGATACTTATATAGCGCCTATCCTCGGTCAGAAACCAAGCTCTGAGTGTTTTACAAACACGGGGTCATTTGCACAACAGGCTGCCTACCTGGATAGAGCCGACTGACAGCTGCCATTGGGCGCTCATCATTCATTTCCTGTGTCATTCAGTCAGATTTCTGGTACTCACACATACACACTCAGACAGACATGTAACAGCGCGCTCATCATTCGTTTCCTGTGTCATTCAGTCAGATTTCTGGTACTCACACATACACACTCAGACAGACATGTAACATTATACATGTATGACTGTTTTGTTTATTTACCCCACTATGTAGGCACCATACTCCGTTTTGGGGGGTGTGCATGCTGGGTATGTTCTTGTTTCCATAACCCACTGAATGCTGACAATGATTTAGGATCTTTAATGAGCAAGTTTGATCTTCTGCATGTGTATACACTCAAAAAGGGGTTCAGGTACTAGCAGGTCTGCACATATGTTGACCTGGGAGATCAGAAAAATCTGCACCCTTTACCCACCAAGCGCCATTACCAAGATTCAAGCCTGGGACTCTCAGATTTTAAATCCAATGCTATAACCAATCGGCAAAACAAAAATGTTACTGAGGCAAAAAGCACAGACTGTCAGCAAGTCTTTAGCTGTTTTAAGTCTTTCACAGGTGACACAGTTTGCTAAGCTGTATGCGGAGAACATTTCCAGAACCAACAGGAGCGAAACAAACAAAAAATCATGCTTGTAATCTAAGTTCAGTCACAACTCATGAACTGTTGATGACACTGGCATGAAAGTTTGTTATCACCACGCTACATTCACTGTCAAGACTTTCAGACATAATAATTTTAATATAATACAATTTACAACACACATTAATGCATACAAATGTACACACACACACACATGCACATACACAAGCACACACACACATGCACATGCACAAGCACAAGCACAAGCACACACACAAATAGGTCACAGTGCACCTCCTCCTCTCACTCACTGTTACACACCCACACACGCTGTCACACA
The DNA here is from genome assembly GCF_041734735.1 of Babylonia areolata. Lineage (NCBI taxonomy): Eukaryota > Metazoa > Mollusca > Gastropoda > Neogastropoda > Buccinidae > Babylonia > Babylonia areolata. The sequence goes on along the minus strand of NC_134905.1, from coordinate 12,654,428 downwards.
CACACACACACACACACAAACACAATATTATGCGTGCACACGCACACACACACACACACACACACACACTGTCACACACACGCACACACACACACCGTCACATCCACACACACACTGTAACACACACACACACACACACACACACACACACACACTGTCACATCCACACACACACTGTCACACACACACATACACACACACACACACACACTCACACACACACATAATATTATGCGTGCACACGCACGCACGCACTCACACACACACACACACACACACACACACCGTCACACAAACACACTGTTACACACATGCACACGCACACACACACACACACACTGTATCACACACACACACGCACGCGCGCACACACACACACACACACACACACACACACACATACCGTCACATCCACACACACACTGTATCACACACACACACACACGCACACACACACACACTGTATCACACACACACACATGCACATGCACACACACACTTCACCACCATATTTCAGCCAGGAAGATCAAGGGAGTGAACTCTTTTTGCCTGGCTGATAACTTTTTCTGCTGTGGTGAGCTAAAAAAAAAAAAAAGAGCGTGGTATTTGGACACACAGCACAACTCAACACACACTGAAGAAAGCTCTCGGTGCCTGTTACATTGACCATCGCCAGTGGTCCGCAGTAGCCGCTGATCGAGAGACCTGGCGACGCACCATCCACCAAGCTGTCTCCTCCTTCGAAAACAACCGCAGGGCCAGCCTTGAGGACAAACGCAGAAGGAGGAAGAACCACGATGCTGCAGCCGCGAACCCAGACCAGACTTTCCCTTGCAACCGCTGTGGCCGACTCTGCTTTTCCCGCATTGGCCTTGTCAGCCATGAGCGTGCCTGCATCAGACGTGGACAACGCCCTTCCTAGATCTTTGTCAGCAAAGCCAGGCCATGAACAACTCAACACCCCACATCTCCTGTGTGTTCTGTGACATAGGCTGCACAAAACCTGCTTTACTATAACAAATAAACAAGACAACAACAACAACAACAACAACAAAAGAGAAAAATTAAAAATTAAAAAAAATAAAAAATTTAAAGAAAAGAAAAGCAACGTCTTACCTGCTGTCTCAAGAACCACAGGGTCGGTGGTGCTCCAGGTCAAGGTTGCATCCTTGACCTCCACGGCAGTGTCAGGAGGGGGCTGACCTCCAGCCACCTTCTCCTCCATCTCCTCCATCAGCAGTATGGACTGAAAGAAGAACAGAACAGAGTGAATGATAGAGTGAATGAAGAACAGAATAGAGTGAATGATAGAGTGAATGAAGAACAGAACAGAGTGAATGATAGAGTGAATGAAGAACAGAATAGAGTGAATGAAGAAGAACAGAACAGAGTGAATGAAGAAGAACAGAATAGAGTTAATGACAGAGTGAATGAAGAACAGAATAGAGTGAATGATAGAGTGAATGAAGAACAGAATAGAGTGAATGAAGAAGAACAGAACAGAGTGAATGAAGAAGAACAGAATAGAGTTAATGACAGAGTGAATGAAGAACAGAATAGAGTGAATGATAGAGTGAATGAAGAACAGAACAGAGTGAATGAAGAAGAACAGAACAGAGTGAATGAAGAAGAACAGAATAGACTGAATGATAGTGAGAGTGAATGAAGAAGAAGAGAATAGAGTGAATGATAGACTGAATACATATGAACAGAGTGGACCAATGAAGAACAGAATAGAGTGAATAATAGAATGAATGAAGAACAGAATAGAGTGAATGAAGAAGAAAAGAACAGAGTGAATGAAGAACAGAATAGAGTGAATGAAGAACAGAATAGACTGAATGATAGAGTGAATGAAGAATAACAGAATAGACTGAATGATAGAGTGAATGAAGAAGAACAGAATATAGTAAATGAAGAAGAACACAATAGAGTGAATGAAGAACAGAATAGAGTGAATGAAGAACAGAATAGAGTGAATGATAGAGTGAATGAAGAACAGAATAGAGTGAATGATAGAGTGAATTAAGAAGAACAGAATATAGTAAATGAAGAAGAACACAATAGAGTGAATGAAGAACAGAATAGAGTGAATGAAGAACAGAATAGAGTGAATGACAGAGTGAATGAAGAACAGAATAGAGTGAATGACAGAGTGAATGAAGAAAATAGAACAGCCTGAATGAAGAAGAACAGAATAGAGTGAATAAAGCACAGAATAGAGTGAATGATGGAGTGAATGAAGAAGAACAGAATAGAGTGAATGATAGAGTGAATGAAGAAGAACAGAATAGACTGAATGATAGAGTGAATAAAGCACAGAATAGAGTGAATGATAGAGTGAATGAAGAAGAAGAGAACAGAGTGAATGTGTATGAATAATGTTCAATTTTTTCCAAAATTTAGTGTGTGCGGCTTATATACCGGTGCGCTCAATAGACCGAACGTTATGGTAAATGAAGAAGAACAGAATAGAGTGAATGAAGAACAGAATAGAGTGAATGATAGAGTGAATGAAGAACAGAATAGAGTGATTGAAGAAGAACAGAATAGAGTTAATGATAGAGTAAATGAAGAACAGAACAGAGTGAATGATAGAGTGAATGAAGAAGAACAGAATAGAGTGAATGAAGAAGAACACAATATAGTGAATGATAGTGTGAATGAAGAAGAACAGAATAGAGTGAATGATAGAGTGAGTGAAGAAGAAAAGAATAGACTGAATGATAGAGAGACTGAAGAACAGAATAGAGTGAATGAAGAAGAAGAGAATAGAGTGAATGATAGACTGAATACATATGAACAGAGTGGACCAATGAAGAACAGAATGGACTGTGGTCTAAATACAGATGAACAGAGTGGAGTAATGAAGAACAGAATGGACATACAATTTATTTGCTGGATGTTTTTGATTTGTATACATTGTTGTGCAATATCTTACTATCTTTACACATGCATGTGTGCATGTGGTTTGTTCTTGTCTGTTATCAGCTACTGTTAGTTCTTAATTAACCAGTTTTGATGTCTTTTATGATGTACATGACCATTTTATGTTGGTGTTTACGAGCCTGTGAATGCACAAGCTAATTTCAATGTCAATTAATAAAGTGTTTTTGATTTGATTTGTTTGAATCCTATCTTCTCTCTCTCTCTCTCTCTCTCTTGTATGACAAAACTACCCACTGACAAAAACAACCCACTGACAAAACAAACAACAACCCACACTCACTGTGTATCTCTTCAAAGACACGGTCACCTCTGAGATGGACTTAACAAAACAACCCACTGACAAAAACAACTCACTGACAAAAACAACTCACTGGCAAAACAACTCACTGGCAAAACAACTCACTGGCAACAACAACTCACTGGCAACAACAACTCACTGGCAAAGCAAAACAACTCACTGGCAAAACAACTCACTGACAACAACAACTCACTGACAAAAACAACTCACTGGCAAAACAACTCACTGACAACAACAACTCACTGACAAAACAACTCACTGACAACAACAACTCACTGACAAAACAACTCACTGACAACAACAACTCACTGACAACAACAACTCACTGACAACAACAACTCACTGACAAAACAACTCACTGGCAAAACAACTCACTGACAACAACAACTCACTGACAACAACAACTCACTGACAACAACAACTCACTGACAAAACAACTCACTGGCAAAACAACTCACTGACAACAACAACCCACTGACAAAAACCACCCACTGACAAAAACAAACTCACTGACAACAACTCACTGGCAAAACAACCCACTGACAAAAACAACTCACTGACAACAACTCACTGACAACAACTCACTGGCAAAACAACTCACTGACAAAAACAACTCACTGGCAAAAACAACCCAACCCACTGACAAAAACAACCCACTAACAAAAACAACCCACTGACAAAAACAACTCACTGGCAAAACAACTCACTGACAACAACAACTCACTGGCAAAACAACCCACTGACAAAGACAACCCACTGACAAAAACAAAATAAAACAACTAACCCAGACTCACCGTGCATCTCTTCAAACACACAGTCACCTCCGGGATGGACTTGACAAAACAACCCACTGGCAAAAACAACCCACTGATAAAAACATACCCACTGGCAAAAACAACCCACTGATAAAAACAACCCACTGGCAAAACAACCCACTGGCAAAAACAACCCACTGATAAAAACATACCCACTGGCAAAAACAACCCACTGACAAAAACAACTCACTGGCAAAACAACCCACTGACAAAAACAACCCACTGTCAAAAACAAACTCACTGGCAAAACAACTCACTGGCAAAACAACTCACTGACAAAAACAACTCACTGACAAAAACAAACAACAACCCACACTCACTGTGTATCTCTTCAAAGACACGGTCACCTCTGAGATGGACTTAACAAAACAACCCACTAACAAAAACAACTCACTGACAACAACAACTCACTGGCAAAACAACTCACTGACAACAACAACTCACTGGCAAAACAACCCACTGACAAAAACAACTCACTGGCAAAACAACTCACTGACAAAAACAACCCACTGACAAAAACAACTCACTGACAAAACAACTCACTGGCAAAACAACCCACTGACAAAAACAACTCACTGACAAAAACAACTCACTGGCAAAACAACTCACTGACAAAGACAACTCACTGGCAAAAACAACCCACTCACAAAAAC